>NW_026991722.1:3210000-3752500 GCF_029215605.1 Mirounga angustirostris | reverse complement strand
CTTTCAAAATAATAGTATATGGTTAATCCTCCGAAATAAATTTCTAGTGTGCCAGAAAAAGTTCTCTCTATCTGGGTGGATCATTATCTCAGAGTATATTTTATTCCCGTTTGGGACCGGATTTCAGTGTTGTCATGGAGAAAATGCTTCTGGTGATCATGGCGGGCTCTTACCCTTTCCACAGAGAATGTGTTCGTATGTGGGTACCTTTTTCTTTTCAGGCTCCCTTGTAGGGATTTGAGAACCGTTAGCAGTCAGCAGCCTTTTTTCTACACGTGACTTGGCTTTGCTAATTTCCACTTTCGAATCCTCTCCCGTAGGGTAGTTTGGATGCGATGCGCTTTCCTTCTCCCTCTGAATATTTTCGTTGTCCTTTCTTGGCTTAATAATTTTAACATGCCCAGCATTTCTTTCCAAGTGGTCTCTTCCCCAGAACCAACGGAGACAGAGAGGAAGAGAGGAACATGGAAACTGTGAAGTCGGGAATTGAGTTTCCTTTAGCTGCTCTTAGTGAGAAAGGCTGTCCAGTGGGAAGGGTTGAAATAGAATTTGTTTTGTCTTTTCCGCTCCACGAACGAATCTTTTATTTTCAGACCTTTGCCTAGAAACGATGGAAACTTGTACGTTCTCCAAGAATCCTACCTGCAGCCGGGGCGCTGGGTAGACGCAGGGCGCCACATGCGGCCTTCGCAAGAGATCGGAGAGCAGATGTCTTAGACTGATTAGGAATTGCTGTTTGTGAAATTTCTGAAAAGGAAAGTAGTAACTAGTTTAAGGGCCCTGAGTCCCCCACAAAGAAGCCCCCCGCCCAATTATGTGGAGCATCCTTCCAGCCTCTATTTTGGATCTCAGGGAGAATCAACGTGCAGCATGTGCTAGGCTTGCGCCTAGACGGCGACTCCAGCGCCTCTTCCGTCGTTTTAGCCAGGAGACTGCATCTCCGGCTCCACTTAAGGATGCAGGTGAAGAGTGAAATCCATTCCGTGCCGGATTCACTTCTCTGGGTGCCCCAGGCATCCCGGGCCTGCAGTCTGCCTGCGCCCCATCCCTGGTGTGCTCAGTAATGCAGCAGGATTTTGCTCCACCAAAGTGTCACCTGTCTAGGTGAGTTGTGCCAGTGTCTACGTGAAGTGACAGCCATCTTTGAGCACCTGCGTCTCCAACTGACTTCTCCTTCATCATTCATGTTGGAAAGGTAGCATTTTCGACAAGGTTGTTTCCTTTTCCCACTCTTGCTTCTCCCCACCTCCTCCCCTCGCCCGTGCCTTTCCCCACTCTCAGCGCACCTGATCAAAACATCATCCCTGACAAAGGTTTCCTTCTCCAAATTGAATGAGCCCACCTAGCCTGGGAATTCTCATGAAGAAAGCAAGTGAAATGCTGATGTGCAAAGTTAATGAATCTGGTAACCGAGAGAACAGTATTGAGCCTGGGTAATATGACCTAGCGGTGTTCTGTCTCCTCACAGTTCCTGGAAAGAATGTATGGAAGTCAGTTCCGGGGCGTGATTCTAACATCTGTCCTGCCCCGTAATGGTAATTTGTATAAGTAATGGAAACAGGTTAAATACCTTCCATTCTAATGTTGCCAGCAGGGATGAAAATGAACATCTCAACGGAATCGTCTTGACAGGGCAGAGCGGGGAGGGGCCTGGACTGATTCACCTCCATGCCTTTGGTGGTGGAGCCCTAACGAGAATGCCCGCACAGATGCGTGTATAGTTCATCGGAGAGAGGGGAAAGGGCAAGGAATTCTCCGAGATTAGAACTGCAGCCCAGCCACGCGGGCGCGGGGCACCGTGGCCCCCCGCGCAGACCTCTGCTCACCGCACGCTCTCCCTTCTGCGGGGCTGAGGGGGCGAGGAGGGGCAGGGCTCTTTCCTCCTCTCCGGTGGGCAGCCGGTAAGGGGTGCCTTCGGCTGGCGAAGCCCAAGGGTGGTCTCGCGATGCTTCTAGAACCCGGTCTCGAAAGCGTGAAGGGACAGAGGAGAACCTGCGTTTTCCTCATTTCCCTGTAATTATAAATGGTCAGCTTTTGGATGTTTTTTTCTTTGCCTAAAAAGTCACTTTCCTTCCTAGTTGTCAAGGAAGAGCCATTTTATTTGAGTAGGTGCTACTTCACCTTTCTTAAAAATTGGAGACTGATTCCTTTTCACTATGTTCTATACACATGACTCGACGTCTAGAGAAAATATCGGGGCGTCCAGCAAGAGACACGTTCAGTTATGCCGGATGTCCCATGATGTCCTTGTCAATTCCGCTATGTGAACGTGGGTTAGTCAATGTGTTTTCATACTAAAATGCTGAATGCACACACTGTTTTTTCCAGTATCACTGCCTTCCTCCGATCCAGACATTATTACTTCAAATCCAAGTGAGTAAACCTGGCAACACTGAGTCGGCTAGCCTGTTATATGAAATGCCAATATCCGAATGATCCCAGATATTTAAATTGGGGGGCGGGGGGAAAGCGGAGCGTTTGATGTGCCCTTTAGATACAAGGGCACATCTTTCACTTTATGTCAGGATATTTTGTTATCAGGTAGGAACAGACATGATGGGAGCTTGCTACCTTGTGCGGATGGGTATTTTGAGTGACCTGCTAGATTTCGAAGCACAATGTAAAACTGACGTTTAGAAAGCAAGTCCATTTCTGGGGAAAGCCTTTCTTCTCTTGCTTCAGCTCTTCCGGCAGGCAAGGCACCACACTTCTTTCTGTCCATCCATCCGAGGAGCAAGGATCACGAGGAGGCACAGTTCTGGCGCATTCACCTCCAATGGAATAGAAAACAGGAGGGTTCAGGAGAACACCTTTCTGTTGTGCGTAATTGGGGTGGAGATTAAGATGCAGGCTGGGGGTATAGGAACCTAATTGCTCAGAGCCAGTGTTAAGACTCCAGGGAATTTGGAACTTTCCTACATTAGGCCATTAAAAAACAAATACAGCTGTCACTTCTCACCATTCTTAAAATGACTGTTGAATAGAGCAAATCTTGTTTTCTTGAAAGAAACAAAGATGTTTTTAAAAATGTTGGGCTGCAATTTGAGAAATATAATTTTTATCTAATTTGCCAAAGATAAGATGTTGTGCCTCATTGTATAATTACGTTTGAGATGAAAATATTTTTTCAGACAATATGTGTATATTTACATTGTAAAGCAGCAGGGCACACATTGTTGGTGTCAGATTAAACTCTAACAGGGACCGTATACATTGCCTTATGTCCACTTGCATTAGAATGCACAGAATTTCATGTTGCTTAAGACGACAGCACATCTTTAGGGACACATTGTCATCCAGAAGGCACATTTTATGGCAAAAAATATTAACAAGATTTAATTTTTTTTTTTTTAAAGTGAAATCTAACCAGGATCTGATTGTTTTGTTGCCATTTGGGGAACGATAAGGCCTATGTATTTTTTTTATTCATTCACACATGCATGCACACATGCACACATGGACACACACGCACATGCATGCACACATCTGCACGTGTTTGCACGTACACACACAAACACATGCACAACACAGTTCACATGCAGGCACACACGAATGCATGCACGCACACACCTGCACATGTTCACACACATGAACACCTGCACACACCTGCGCACATTCACATGTGCACACACATGAACACACATGCACACAGTGCACACACAAAAACACGCACATGCACACACACCTCTACACATGCACATGTATAGACACGAAGCACACATGAGCACACACATGCACACACATGCACACACACCCATGTGCGTGCAAATAGAGCTGGCAGCACCTTCTCTCTTACCTCGCGGGTGTTGGTGTGTGCTTGTTCAGATGTTCTGTATGGCTGCTAGGCGTGTTCTCCCACTGACACCGGGACACAGCGCGTGTGCTCAGAGTGTCACGCTCCACAGCGCGTGCTAGGCTCAAGAAGGGCGGGGGGATGATGGCAAAGCTGTTTTGACACAAAAAAGTGGCAGAAGATGATTTGGAGTCTTTGTTTTATTTGATGGGGAGAAATGTCATTTATTTCTGTAAGTAATTGTAAAAGGAGGATTTTATACAGCAGCTACCATTTCCAAGCTTACTCATTCATCAGATTTCCACGAGGGGGTGGCGAGGGCGGAGGGGGGCTGGCGGCGCTGAGTGGGGGGTTGGTGGAGCAGACACCGCGGCGTGGGGCTGTTTTCTGTGCAGCAGTAGCTGATCTCGTAAAACCTCCTAGGCTAAGAAATGGTATTCATTCACCTTGTGAAGTATATTGTTCTCATGGTTTCATCACTAGAAATAAAACAAATACTGTATTTTGGTACATTTGTACCCATATGGATTTTTAGAAAGTTGTAGCTTGTAATGAAAACAGAAGATCATCACAAATAATTGCCTAAACTTAGGAGTTTTTACGAGTCAGTCTCTCTCTCTCCCCCCCTAGGTAAAAAGTTTTACAAGGCATCTAGGAAAGCAATTATGAGAATTTACCGATAATAGTAGAAAGAAACCCCGTTATTATGATGAGAGAATGCTACTCTCAGTCATGGTAGTGTGGCTGTACCTGTGGTTCAGACCACTGCTGTTCCTCGGGGGTTTCGAGGAAGTCGGGTGTTGTGTGGCCTTGTGTTAAGCTTCCAGTCAGGTGTAGAAATTCTTACGTAGGGTCCTGGGGCCCCTGCTCTATCACAGTGGCATGGGATTTATGTCTGGCCGCAGTGTACTTGAGGATAAAATCTCCCCTGAATTTCTGGTATGAGTCAGCCTGTCACCGACATCTGCAAGTCTGTGTGTCTCCCCGCACCTGATCATGTCATCGCCCCAACCTCCCAAAAGTTCAAGTTCCCATGTCTCCTCTTCCGTCCTGTGCATTTGTGAGAATAAGACACTGGATTTGAAAGTGGGGACACATGTCTGAGACATGAGTGCTGGGCGGGGTGCGGAGGCTCTAAAGCCCTTTCCCTCCCTCCTCACTCACATGTGTGTCCCAACACCCCTATTTAGGGAAGCTGACTCTCCAACAGAAGACGTGGTGGAGGAACTGCGGGGGTGCACCGTTTCTCCTGGATGGGGAGACACTCGCCACTGGTTCTTCGTGGTGGCTCTTGTGTATGGTGGGTAGCACGAGCACGAATAGGTGCTTGAGCTGAGTTACATTTCTTGCGTTGATTTCAGCCATTTGAAGAGATGGTTCGTGCACAAGTCTCCCCTCCTGATTTCCAAATGTCATCTGTGAGACAAAACTGACCCTATCAGATCAGAGTCTTTTCTGGTGTCGGTGGTCAGTAATACCAGGTTGGAACCTGGTGTTTTGGGCCTGGTTTGCTGATGTTGGGTTTGTAGGCCCAGACTCGTCAGACCACCAGAGAGCGGTATCTGTCCTCCCTCAGTGTGGAGGCAGGCACCAAAAACACGTGATGTCCCCATGCTTGGCATCGGGCATGCACCTGTAGGCGATGGCTAGCTTTTTAATTCATGGAACAAGAGAACGTGCACAGTTTATTAACATACCATCCAGTGGTAGTGACATATACCCGTGTTTTCTCAGGTTCGCAGAAGAATTGTTGACTTCTTGTTCTTCCCCATTTTAAGTTCTCTTTTAATTTTGCAAGGTTCTCATACGTTTTTCCTCTTTTTCTTCCTGACATCACTGGAAACCAGTGAAAGTTTGTGGTCTCTGTCATCGGGTTTAAGCTCTAATTCATGCTGCCCCGCTGGTTTGGCACAAGGATGATAGCGGGTGCGCTCCTTGGGAGGAGCCTCGAAAGGGGGTTTCTTCTTTCTCATTAACGCGACACCGCGTTCTGGGACGGCGAGGAAAAGAAGGAATTACAGTTGAAGAAGTTACCTGTGGATTCCTAATTAAAATTAGAGATGGGTAAAAATTATAGGCCATGTGTTTACAGACTCTGCTGTTCTTAAAAATGGCTTCTATTGGGTTTTAAATAAAGAAACGATTCCGGTATAAATCAGATGGTGTAGCAGATCGGTATGATAGTGACTGGTACCAGGCAATTAAAATCTGCCAAAGCGATAGAAAATTTTTTGCTCCTATCACATATGAGCAAAAGTGGCCTTTCAGCTTTGCTTGGCAGAGTGTCAACCTTCCTGTAAAAAATCAGAACTTATATTCGTAAATTAACATATATCCTGCTTGTATTTTAATGTCCTTTTCAGAGTAGGAAGGAATGAGCTCTGTACCTATATCTGCTTTCTCTGCATTTTTTATTTCCCAGTATATTCTAACTTTTATCAAAACCACTTGCTCTCTTGGTAACAGAGGTGAAGCAACTTTACAAGTGATCAATTATAAATTTGGAAGAAAGTGAGTTTTGCAAGATTCCACAATGAATTGCAGCTGTACATTTATCACTTAGGTGTGTGTAAGACCCTTCTGTGAATTGGCCCCTTGGAGTAAATGTATTTTGATATGATGGCCATCTGTTCATGGATATCACATTTGCTGGTCTAAAACCTAGTTTGATGTAGATAAACATGTAATTTGGTATGATTGTATAGTTTCACCAGGTGGCAATATGATAGCAAAGTTTGGTATTTACTGTGAGCCAAGCAGGGACGAGACCTGTGTTTGATATTTGTCGCTTTTAAGTATCCATTTTCCTCATTCACAGCCAACTCTCAGTTGTGCGTGCTAGTGAGGAAAAGAGCCTGGATAAACAAAGTTTCCCAGCCCGATTCTTGTCATTCATTCCACCGCCTTCCGCGTCGGGCATCGGGCCTCGGGAGGAGCTGCTAACCAGGAACCCACTTCTGCTCCCTGTGGGTTCCCGCTGGCTTTCCGTGCTCTGTTCTCTGGTGGAAGGTGTGGTCATCAGGGGAACTGCCGGAGGGCAGAAAGAGGGCCCTGGGTGATGCAGAAGTTAAGGGACTAACTTCCCGAATGATTCCCTGGCCCGAATTTTGAGTCTGGTTGTTAAGTGCACCATCTACCCAGTGCTAAAGGCCAGTGATGGGTAGGCTCTCATCGGGACAAGTGTTCCTTACTTTGTTCCGACTGTTCAGAGGTTGGCAACAGCTTGTAAGGCGTGAGGCTGAGCAGGGGTGCCTCTGACAGCGAAGGGGGACGGCCCCTGCATGCACATTTCCCAGTTCGTTTTGCATCTGCAGGGTGTGAGGAGGACGCAGAGGAGGCGGCAAGCACGGACTTGGGCTTGATGGAGACATGCTGCCGTCGCACTTCCTAGACCTTCCCCCCCGCCCCCCGCCCAAAAGACACCGGTAGTTGTCATTAATGCAGTTTGGGGAAACTGAGGCCCTGACAAGTGGGTGACTGTGTGTTGGGGGGCCACACTGTCCATAGGTGACTGGGCTGGGGCTCCTACCCGGGTGTCTCATCTGTCTGTCCTCATGTCAGGAAAATGATGGGCATCTGTCCTTCAAGAGGAGACCACAGCAGTGGCCTCATTCGCCTGGAGCCTCTAGAGACAAGCGGGTGGAACGTCACCCTCCCCCACCTACCCTGGCCTCCAGGCCCAGGCGACCCGGGTCAGCCCTTTCTTCAGTCGCCGCTTACACACAGTCTGTGCACCTGCCGTTTGTGGTCGATGTGGCTCGGGGGGCCTTGTCTTGAAGAGTTGGTTAGCCCCTTCCTCCAGATACAGACGTGGTAAAACCAAAAGCCTCCTTCCCTGCCTCTCGCCCAAGCCCAGTGTCTGGTTGGTCTTTTCAGGCACCGTGGGGTGGGTATCGTGTGAGAATTTCCATCTTTAGAGCAGCCCTGTCCTGCTAGGTCCACCTTTCTCATCCTCCCCAGGCCCAAACTCTTAAATTGAGACTCAGTAGGTTTTAGAGCCTTCTGAGGGCTCTGACCCCCAGATGTGAGTGCTCTTGGCCTGAGCCCAGATTTGGAAGGCAGGAGCCATTGGGAGTGGCCCCGGGGGGCTTGAGCATTGCTTTTAAAGGGCCGTGTCAGTAAGCGAGGCAGAGAGGGTCAGAGCCCAGCCCTGACCCTGGGGGAGCCTCAGGAAGGTCCATCCATCAGCTGCCCAGGGGTTAGGTGGAGAGGAGTGGAAGATTAGGGGTCATGTGCGGGGTGGGTCCTGGCCGCTGGTGAGCACGCAAGAGGTGCTCTCTGGGAATTCTGTGTTTATTGTCATCATTAGTGCTGATGCCTTAGGGCCAAGTCAGCCCTTGAAAGTTCTGAGAATGGAGGGCAGAGGGTAAGGGGGCCTGGCTTCATCACTCGCAGAATCAATCTGGAACATTCCATGGGCTCCCTCACGCCTTCATTTGTGTGGAAGTTGAATCCCTTGCACCTGTCACGGGCTGTGGCCATCCCATGTGACCATGAGTGCCCTGACCTGCGCCTCGCCTGGCGGGCCGGCGGAATGCGCCACTGGAGTGCAGATTACTGGGTTGAGTGGATGTGCTATCTTCAGAAGTGAATTTAACCCTGCCCGTTTCATCCTAGGAGGGGGCAAGAAAACAACTCTAGGGTCAGAAGGGTGTCACGGCGTGGGCACAGGGCAGGTGGCCCCCGGTTGCCCCTCTGGGTCCACGCTTCCTCCGGCCCCTTGTATGTTAACATTGAAAAGTGAACTCATTCAAAGAATAGGTCAATGGGCTAAAACAACACGGCAGAAGAGCAAAATAGCTGGGGAATATCAACTTACCAGGACTGATGCACTGAAGAGTAGATGGTGAAAGTGTAAACCCTAATGTTCTAAAACAGGAATGTTCTAGAAGGCTCAAGTGATGCAGCATGGTGACTGTTGATCTGGCAGGCTGAGGGCCAATGGAGAGGCCCTGCCACCTGTGCTTGTCCATGGGACTCCGCGGCCCTCTCCAGGGGAGGGCGGGACAGGGAACACCCTGGGGGGCGCGCAGTCCAGGAGCAGGAGACCCTCTTGCCAACTGCAATCCCTCTTACCAGAACCCAGATACATCTGCACTCCTCACTATTCCTGCCTCCCCTTTACTTCTTAACATGTTTTGAAAAACAATAATTAACCAAGCCCTGTGCATATTTCCGCCCCAGGCTGCGCCCTGCCCTTCCTGGGCCCCCTGTTCCCAGGGTCCGGCTAGCGGCTGCTAGGTGCCCACCACAGGGTTGCTTCCAGCTCTTTTATTCCAGAAACAGTATGCGGTGGCTAATCCTTGTTTGCTGAGCTGAAAACACCAAAGCAGATTTTGAAGGTAGAGATATTTATCAAGTGCCGTGTCACTCAGCATAACCCACAGATATTCATTATCCAGAAAAAAAAAACCACCATTCTTTTAAAAGAATTTTTCCCTTGTACTGTGTGTACGGTTTTTGTTTTTAGCTTTTTTCACTTAAGGACTTTCGCCCTGTCATTAAAGATACTTTTCGGTGCCTGAGTAACAGTCCATCCTCGGAATAAACTACAAATCACTGAATTGTCTTTTATTGTTGACGATTTAGAGCATGGCACATTTTGTCTGGAATGATACTGTGAAGGACGTCTTCGTGCATAAAGCTTTTTCTGTATTTCATACCGTGTTCCTGGCTGTACGTCCAAAAGTAAAATATATTGGGCCTCAGAGTGTCCACATTTCAGACTCTCTCCTCTTGCTTCTTTGGTGAGACAGTCTCCTTTAGACACGATGACTGGCTCATGAGAGGTGTTCTAAATACTCCCTGCGGAATGGCTTTGGGTCCCTCACGTCCATGGCGTTTACTGGACATGCTCCCTGGTGTGAGATGCTGGCAGATGAAGGAGATCAGCTTCAGCCCGAGGTGCCTGGATGGAAGGACCTGCCCGGGAGTCAGGTAACCCGGATGTGGGTACCGCCTGGTTCCTTCCCTGTGGGACCCGGGGAAAGCTGTGCGGCTTCCTCATCGGCAGGACAGGCATCTCAGTGATGCTGCCCCGGAGGCTCATGGGGTAGAAGATGGTGATAAAATGAGCACGGCCCCCCGAGCGGCAGGCGGGGTGGCCTCAGCAGTGTGAGTGGAGTGAAAGTTCACAGTCTAAGAGGAGGGGCAGGTAAACATCTCTCAGTCCTTCAGGGGGATGGTGGATTCTGGCAAGGATTAAGACAGGTGTCATGATGGAGGTGACATCTGAGCCTCCCCTTGAGGATAAGTGTTGTTCACAAGGTGGGAGTGGGGGGTCCTGCCCTGGACCAGGTTGCACCCAAGGCTGGACACGTGGCAGGGGGAGGGGTCCGCCTGGGGATTCGTACCCTCTGTGCAGGACATGGCTTTCGCGGAGGTCTTAACTCTGGGATTGCGAGAGTGGGGGCCCCTGGGCCGGCCCGGAGGAAGAAGGCTGCAGGACAAGATGGGGAGGCCCGGCTGGAAGGCTCTGCAGTGCGTGCTGGGCAGCGTGGGGGGTCTGCATTATGGAGGTGGGGGCAGTGCTGGATGCAGGGCTTGGGAACAAGGACAACTGTCGCTTTTCTGGAATGGGTAACTTGTTTGGGATGGTTCATAACAACTGATTCAGGGGAATACTAGTTCAGGAGAAAGTGTGTTGTTATTTGGGGAGGGGACAGGAGGAACATTCTGTTTGCACATAATTGACTTGGGAGTGTCTGGAACACTCACATCATGACAAATTCATGTCATACCAGTTGGAGCTCCTTCTATGTGCCAGACACAGGGCTGGCTCTGAAAACATGTGGGAAGGCATGACAAAGGCCAGGCTTCAGGTGCCGTCCCCTGATGGGCCTGTGACCAGCAGACCCGGGGCGGGGGGGGTGGTACACAGATTCAGGGGTCATAGGCTTACACTGGAAGACTCCTGGAACCGGTGAACATCGGCCTGAAAGAGACCAGAGTGCGATAGGCAAGAGCCGTGGGAGGGGTGGCTGGCAACAGCCGGTGCCCTGGCCCAGGGGTGGGAGGGTCAACACACACTGTCCCCAGGAGCGTGACTGGGGCAGGAGGGACCTTGACGCACAGGGGCGCTTGGAGGGTGGGCGTGCTGAGCTTGGGTCAGGGAAAGCAGGTAGGATCCCGGGCTTCAGCTTAGAGCGTGCTGGGGCCCCCTTCCCATGAGTCCAGCAAAGCAGGCGCATCGGGGATCCCTCCCGGCCACACCCCACCTCCTGGGACACCGTGGACACGGGTATCCAGGTGGGGGAGAGGCTCACCGAAAACCCATACTTCTTAGGAGGGTTTCCTTGTGGAAGAGGCTGGGGGTGGCTCTGTGTGGTTCTACCTGACACACGGGTAATAGCCACACTGGGGGTGTGGAGTTGTGCGTGGAAATCATAGCAGCTCAACCCAGGAACTTCCAGGTGTGGACTGGATGGCCTGAGGAGGAAGTCGGCCTGGGACCGAGTGTGGTCTGATGACAGTCCACTCCACTGGGGCCGGGGGAGGGAGAGCCGGAGGGAGCAAGCAGGGGCCAGCATAGTCATGTCTGTGCCGTTCCAGACCTGGAGAGGCCACCTCCGAGGGTGAGGGCCAGTGGGCCGGACAAACCCTAGTGGTGGGACCGGGGATTTCCTATCCTGGGTTCCCAGAGCCGAGACAGACGTCCTTTCTTTATTCCACACGCACGGACGGGTGCCCACCGCCGTGTAGACAGTGGGCAGCCATGCCTCCATCCAGTGAGGGAGACAGACCAGCCGACAGGTGACACAGGGGACAGACCCAGAGCGATGGGCCTCCCAGGCTGAGCCAAACGGGTTCAGATAAAACCTTTCCTTGAGGGACACCTGGGTGGCTCAGTCGTTAAGCATCTGCCTTCGGCTCAGGTCATGATCCGGGGGTCCTGGGATCGAGCCCCGTGTTGGCCTCCCTGCTCCACGGGGAGTCTGCTTCTCCCTCTGCCCCCCCTCCCCTGCTAGTGCTCTCTTTCTCTCTCTTTATAACAACAATAGCAACAACAACCCTTTCCTTGAACTTAGTTTTAATTACTTGCTAGGGCATGAGTGTTGCTTTCACAGAAGTGGACAGACCGAGTCTAGTATGCGGCCTCCTCCCGCGGACCCTGGTTGGCGGACTGCCTGTGGGCTTGCCACTGGAGGTAGTTCGGGAGGGCCCGCCGGCCGGCGCCTGTGGGTTCGCTCCTGCACCTTCCCATGGACTCTGCCCTGTCCAGATGCTTCAGAGCCTCAGATGCCCCCATCAGAATCCACAGAGGTGGACCTCGGGGCCCAGGCCCAGCTTGCGAAGAGGTGGCAAGGCCGCCTGGGGCCCTTGGCTGAGGACCTGAGCTTCGAACTTCAGAACCCTGGACCATCCTAAGCCTTTAATAATTATAGACAAATGAAGATGACATTTAACTCGGCAATCATTTTTTTTTTTTTTTTTTTTTTTAATTTTCTGAGCTTTTCCTTTTACAGGAGGGCCATAGGATTGTCTGGAGCATAATCCAGATGCCAGTGTGTAGTTAAGCCTCCCGCACTAGTGGTTATTTTCCATGCTGGCGGGAAGGTACCAACTGCAATGGCCACATTTGTTCGTGGACGGCTCTTCTGTGTGGGATTCAGCTGTGAGCCACGTGAACGCTCATGCTCAGCTGGCTCGATACCAGCGCCAGGGGTGGGGATGGGCCCACAGTGTGTGCAGGGGTTCTGAAGGGTCCAGCTGGAGAGGCTGACCAAATGACTGAGTCGGTGGGATTCCCCATGCGTGTGCGTGCTCATGCGTGTGTGTGTGAGTGCTCATGTGTGTGCATGTGTGTGCGTGTGCATGGCTTACGCGCGTCCTCGGGGCACTGTGAGTGCTCATGCCCTAGAGTGCTCACCTCCACCCCAACCCGAAGCCGTCTGTTTGCGGGTGCTGGTACTCCCCTGTCTCTTCCTCCTGCGCCCGGCGTCCGCCCCTCTCCTTCTATCCTCCCAACCTTTCCTGAAGACGCGTGTGCTCTTTGCCGCATTCCCTTAGGATCGGGCTCTGATAACGTGATAATGAGTGATCATATTTAATGAGACACCCCTCTCGCATCATAGCAGTGCATTTTTCTAGGGGCTTCCTGGAAAATATCTTAATCCCAAATTTCCCAAGGAGTGCATGGAACATGAGTTTGGCTCGTTGTTTCCTCAAAAACAAAAATTAAAAAATTTAAGTAAAATTATGTTGGTCAAATAAGTTAAGAGGTCATGCGTGCAGTTAGTTCCCCTTGGGAATTAACAAGATTGGTCACCTATTAAAGTATCTAAAATGTCCTGAAGTAAGAAAATCGGGTTTCATCTAACGATTTATGTGCCCTCCAAACCTCTCAGTCTCGGGACACCTGTCAGTATCCTGGCGTTTCCTCTGGGAGGTGACGCCTTCAACCCCAGGAGTCGCTCCACTGCGCACGTGTAGCCTGAGGTAGGCTGTCAGAGCGCATACATACTGGCCCTGTTAAAATTGAAAAAGAAGTTTCATTGTGGTAAAATATTCATCCCACAAAAGTTAGTATTTTAACCATTTTCAAGTGGACAGTTCCGTGGCATTAAGCACGTTGACACTGTTGTGCCTCCATCCCCACCATCTGTCTGTGGAACTTTCTGTCTTCCCGGCTGAACCTGTGTCCCCGCAAACCACGACCACCCCATCGCCCTCCCTCAGCCCCGCACACCCCACGCCGCTCTCTGTCCCGGCGAATGGGACTCCTTACCACAGGCGCTTCATCTACGTGGAATCCTACAGTACGTGCCCTTTCCTGTGTGGCTCCTCTCCCCACAGTGCCCTCCAGCTTCATCCACACTATAGTGTGCATCAGTTTCCCCACGTTTCAAGGCTGAATACTATTCCATCGTGTACCTACACATATTTGGTTCATCCATTCATTTGTCCACAGACACTTGGGCTGTTTCCACCTTTTGGCTCTTGTAAATAATGCTGCTTTGTACGACTGTGTGGTGTCCCCTGCAGGTGATGTCTGCGCTGTCCAGGCAGGGGGCCGGAGGTGCTATGTTTTGTCCTTCTTTTTGGTGAAGACCAGAGTGTTTTTATCGCTGGCCTTTGAGGAAGCTCTTTATTTACGGAAACCACTATGCTACTGTCTGTGGGATATCTTGCCCTGCGAGTTGACAGGTCCCACCTGATGGGGAGGCATGACGGACCCGCACGTCACTTAGGGAAGGAACAAGCTCCAGGAGGAGGTGGCCGGGCTCCCCCTCGGGCCCTGCTGCCCCGCTGTGTTGGCCAGACTGATGTTTTTAAGAAGGGGGCAGATACTGACACTTTAGTGGAGGCTCCTTTGCTGATAGTGTGTTCAGTTGGGAGGAGAGGGGATATCGTCCTGCTGGAAACCTTATTTCCGCAGGAGCTGAAGACTGGGTCATTCCAAAGCGGGGGGAGCCTTGCAGCCTGGGCGCTTGGCTGAGAAACATCTTTTTAAAGATCATCTAACTGCTGGGGAGGCCGCGTCCTTGAAGATGATTTATTTCTCCTCACTGTGTTTCATTTTTCTCTCCTAGCTTATGTTCCTGAGGAAGAACTGAAGGCAGCAGAAATAGATGAAGAGAACGTGGAGGAGGATGGGCTGTCTCTGGACATCCCGGAAAGCGACTACGTGTGCAATGAGGACGCGGAGATCAAGGAAGCTCAGAGCTACCAGAACTCCCCCGTCAGCACCGCGACGAACCAGGACGCTGGCTACGGGTCGCCCTTCAGTGAGAACAGCGACCAGCTAGTCCATTTCAAAAGCTCTTCCTCCAGGGAAGAGAAGGAGGATCCGCAGGGCCCGGACAGCGTCTCCTATCCCCAGGACAGCTTGGCTCAAATCAAGGCTGTGTATGCAAACTTGTTCTCCGAGTCCTGCTGGTCCAGCTTAGCTTTGGATTTGAAGAAGTCGGGTTCGACCACCAGCAACAACGATGCGGGCCAGAAGGAGAGCTCCACCCCCGCCCCCACGCCCCCCGCCAGCATGGCGGGCACCACGGGCACCACGGCCAGCACCCCCAGCTCCGGCTCCGGCTCGGGCTCCGGCGGCTCGGGCTATGACTGGCACCAGGCCGCCCTGGCCAAGACGCTGCAGCAGACGTCCTCGTACGGGCTGCTCCCCGAGCCCAGCCTCTTCAGCACCGTGCAACTCTACAGGCAGAACAACAAACTGTACGGCTCGGTGTTCACGGGCGCCAGCAAGTTCCGCTGCAAGGACTGCAGCGCCGCGTACGACACGCTGGTGGAGCTGACCGTGCACATGAACGAGACAGGGCACTACCGTGACGACAACAGGGACAAGGACTCCGAGAAGACCAAGCGGTGGTCCAAGCCCAGGAAGCGCTCGCTTATGGAGATGGAAGGCAAGGAGGACGCCCAGAAGGTGCTCAAGTGCATGTACTGCGGCCACTCCTTCGAGTCCCTGCAGGACCTGAGCGTCCACATGATCAAGACAAAGCATTACCAGAAAGTGCCTCTGAAGGAGCCAGTGCCAGCCATCACCAAGCTGGTCCCTTCCACCAAGAAGCGCGCCCTGCAGGACCTGGTGTCCCCGTGTTCCCCCGAGCCGGCGGGGCTTGCCGCCGACGCCGTGCTGAGCGAGTCGGCCAAGGACCAGAAGGCCGCCAACCCCTACGTGACGCCCAACAACCGCTACGGCTACCAGAACGGTGCCAGCTACACCTGGCAGTTCGAGGCCCGCAAGGCGCAGATCCTCAAGTGCATGGAGTGCGGGAGCTCACATGACACGCTGCAGCAGCTCACCGCCCACATGATGGTCACCGGCCACTTCCTCAAAGTGACCACCTCGGCCTCCAAGAAGGGGAAGCAGCTGGTGCTGGACCCCGTGGTGGAAGAGAAGATCCAGTCCATACCTTTGCCCCCCACCACGCACACCCGGCTGCCCGCCTCCCACATCAAGAAGCAGCCCGACTCTCCCGCGGGCGCCACACCCTCCGAGGACAAGAAGGAGCCCGAGAAGGACAAGGCGCCGGCGGCCGGCGAGGCAGAGAAGAAGGTCAAGGAGGAGAGCGAGGACGCCCCCGAGAAGTTCGAGCCCACCGCCCTGTATCAGTACCTCCGCGAGGAGGACCTGGACGACAGCCCCAAGGGCGGGGTGGACATCCTGAAGTCCCTGGAGAACACGGTCTCCACGGCCATCAGCAAAGCGCAGAACGGCGCGCCCTCGTGGGGCGGCTACCCCAGCATCCATGCGGCCTACCAGCTGCCCGGAGCCGTGAAGCCGCTGCCTGCCGTGCAGAGCGTGCAGATGCAGCCGTCCTACGCGGGCGGCGCGAAGTCGCTGGCCTCAGAGCACAGCGCACTGCTGCACTCCCCGGGGAGCCTCACGCCACCGCCGCACAAGAGCAACGTGTCGGCCATGGAGGAGCTGGTGGAGAAGGTCACCGGCAAGGTCAGCGTGAAGAAGGAGGAGCGGCCCGCCGAGAGGGAGAAGGGCTCTCCGGCCAAGGCTGTGTCCCCCGTGGCCAAAGAGAATAAAGACTTGCCGCGCGCGGAGGACGGCGGCGGCAAGGCGCAGCAGAAGAAGGGCCCCGAGGCGGAGGCGGGGAAGGCCAAAAAGGAGGGTGTGCTGGATGCGCACACCCCAAACGGCACCGAGCCTCTGAAAGCCAAAGTCACCAACGGCTGTAATAACCTGGGGATCATCACGGACCACTCGCCGGAGCCCTCCTTCATCAACCCGCTGAGCGCGCTGCAGTCCATCATGAACACCCACCTGGGCAAAGTGTCCAAGCCCGTGAGCCCGTCGCTGGACCCTCTGGCCATGCTGTACAAGATCAGCAACAGCATGCTGGACAAGCCGGTCTACCCTGCCACCCCCATCAAGCAGGCGGACGCCATCGACCGCTATTACTACGACAACAGCGACCAGCCCATCGACCTGACCAAGTCCAAAAGCAAGCCCCTGGTTTCCAGCGCGGCTGACCCCGTGGCGTCGCCTCTCCGGGAGAGCGCCCTCCTGGACATCTCCGACATGGTGAAGAACCTCACTGGCCGGCTCACCCCCAAGTCCTCCACGCCCTCCACCGTGTCGGAGAAGTCCGACGCCGACGGCAGCAGCTTCGAGGAAGCGCTGGACGAGCTGTCACCTGTGCACAAGAGGAAGGGGCGACAGTCCAACTGGAACCCGCAGCACCTGCTCATCCTGCAGGCCCAGTTCGCCTCGAGCCTGCGGGAGACGCCGGAGGGTAAGTACATCATGTCGGACCTGGGCCCTCAGGAGCGCGTGCACATCTCCAAGTTTACCGGGCTGTCCATGACCACCATCAGCCACTGGCTGGCCAACGTGAAGTATCAGCTGAGGAGGACAGGGGGTACCAAGTTCCTGAAGAACCTGGACACAGGGCATCCTGTTTTCTTTTGCAACGATTGTGCCTCTCAGTTCAGAACTGCTTCTACGTACATAAATCATCTAGAGACACACTTAGGCTTCAGCTTGAAGGATCTCTCCAAGCTGCCACTAAATCAGATTCAAGAACAGCAGAATGTTTCAAAAGTCCTGGCAAACAAAGCTTTGGGCCCGATAGGGGCTGCCGAGGACGATGTGGGCTCCACATTCCAGTGCAAGCTCTGCAACCGGACTTTTGCGAGCAAGCACGCAGTCAAACTGCACCTTAGTAAGACCCACGGCAAGTCCCCGGAGGACCACCTGATCTATGTGACGGAGCTGGAGAAACAATAGCCCCCAGGTATGCGAGGGACCGCGGCACATTGCACTACACATTGTCTTTGTACTGCACTAGGCCTGGCTGAGCCTCCGAAATCAGCCTTCCCTTTTGTTGCCGAGCTGGCTGTCTGGACCTTGGTTTTTCTTACACATATTTTGTAGTTATATTTATATGCTCTTTGTCCGATTGTGCATGTTATTTTTCTTTTTCCGTGAGTCAAAGTCTGACCTTTATTTTCAACATCTGTTCTTGATGTTAAGCTATCTTTTGTAGGAAATAGTGGGGCACACTACTCAGAGACATTTATTTAGCAGAAAAGAAAGACACAAATAACAATGATAAAAAGACATCCTAAAATTACAAAGTTGCCATGACAATAAAGGTCACAGAACCTAGTGGTGTCAGATTTAACCCTTTGAGGACTGCAATTGCATTTCTGTGCCTTTCACTCAAAAAAAAAAAAAAAGAAAGAAAAAAAGGCTTAAAGGCATTTCATTCAGATCAAAAGCTGTGTCAGACACAAAACTTATTTAATAATTAAAAAATGAGCTTTTATATGCAGAACTGGTTTGTGAAGGAAACATGCATGCAGCTGTTGGAAGATAGAAAGTTGTCTAGGACTCGTGGGGTTAGGAAGCCACAGTTTTACACGTTGAAGACAAAAAAAAACAAAAAAAAAAAAACCACGAAACAAAAAACCCACCACCACCACCACCAAACACCCCAGTTGCCACTATGCCCAAACCCTCTGGATGCTGAAAAAAAATGCCACTTTCGGCAAAAAAAGTATGCAAGCTATTATTTAAAAATGTGTAAAAATGCTATTTCTTTTTTCCTGTAAAATACTGCGGTTTATAGTTATTTACAAATGTAAGCTTTGGTATAAGCTGACCTTTCTATAGCGTGCTGCATTGGTAAATGAAAAAAACATGGGGCAGACGTTGGAGTCCTTTCCTTGTAAATTGCCAGCATCAGCTTAAACCCCCTATATGTTACATATCGTACCATTTTAATCTATTCAACTTTCTTTGTACCTTCTGGCTGTATGCTTTCTCTTTTAACTTTTTATATTGTCATTTTATATTAAATTTCTGTGTATATAATGTAAAACCACAATTTTTGAATAAAATTTAGTTCCTGCGCTTGATTTAAATAGAGAAATTTTACTGGCACCTGCTGCATCTTTCCAGATGCATGTATATCAGACAAAAATAAATAAATGAAAACAAAGCAAGCAATGCACTATTAATTATACATTTTGATGTTCTGTCATTAATATTGTACAGTACATTTTGGTTCACACAATTAAATCCACTGTTTTCTCAAATGTAAAATAAACCCACAAGCAGTTCTTGATTTACATAGATTGTCATGTCGTCATTATATTGCCTTCGAGAACTTATTTCGGCAGCAAGAGGTATTGCTCATGCCATCAACCAACAAAAATTCTATTCAGAATCCTCGTTTCATGATTTGTGTGCCAACGTGCTTCATTCACATGGTAAGTATTGCATTTTTTTAAATGATAATTAAAATTGTTAACTCCGCTGGGTGCCCCGGATGACTGGGTTGAGCCACTGGAAGAACGATGGCCCTTCTCTATGGACATGGACCGAGGTGCTTCATTCGGAGGATCCTCGCCGACTGTTGGACGATGTTTACAGTTACCCGCAGTGTGAATCCAGGGCCGCAGTGAGGGGGTGGAAGGGTAGGTCTTGCTCTAAAGGCAAAGGGCCTGGGGGCCTTGGAACTAGTCCAAAGAGGAAAGCCCGATTTCTGCACTTCGGACACTGCACGGCTTTGGAAAACTGAGCTGCTCTGTGCTTCCGTGTTGGGGACCCGTGTGCCTTGCGCGGGTCCCTCTGGAGCACCGAGGGGCTCCACCGAGGACACCCCAGGACTCCCGGCGTGGGAGCGAGTGACTCCCGAGCCCTCACTCCAGGGCTTACTGCTTCCGTCTGCGTTGAGGGGAGCACCGACGGCAAGGTCCCCGGCCTCTTTCCCCTCCAGAAGTACTTCTGACATGAGCAGGAAAATGTCTTTTTCTACCTTTGGCTTCAATTTTCATAAAATTATATCCTGAGAAGGGTTAGAAGGCACGGCGCTCCGCTCAGAAGCAGCAGAGCGCCGGCCAGGATGGCTCTGTTCCTGCTAATGACTGGAGGAGGGGCAGGTCGGGGCGCCACTTGGACACGTCTTTGTGCTAATGCCTGGAGCGCCAGGGAGGCTTGCTACAGTTTTTCCCACTATTTTCCATTGGTAAATAGCTCTGTCCTTTAGGAGCTTCAGCCATTTAGACATTTCGGTTCAATTATTGGGCAATTACGTACTTTGGGCGCAAGGGGTGACAGAGAAGAATAACAATGAGGTCTATGCAGGAGCGTGGGGTCTTTGCATAATCATCCTGTGAAGTCCTATCTGTTTTACCACAGGCCCCCAGACACGTGGCTCTGCGGGTTCACCCTGTGGCAGGCGAATCAGAAGCACAGATGCAGTGGCGTGCAGGGGGGTCGGAGGCCCAAGCAGGGTCCGCTGGGTTCTGTCCCCGCGGGCAGCGGCTCAGACATTTGGAAGCTGCTCGCACTCGAGTCCTGACCGCTGGGGCTTGGGCACAGAATTTGGGTTTTCCTTTCTTATTTTCTTCTTTTTCTAATTCATAATCACACTGCTTTCTTGTCACCCCCCCCCCCCCCCCCAGTGTCATGGACCGGTGGATGGGGGACTAAGTTATCTTGTTACTACTACTACTAAAATGGTGATCCTAGTTCCCTGTATGGGGCGCTTCCTGGTGCCCAGGACTGTTCCGAGTTCTTCACACGTGTTACTGCATTCAGGCCTCACACCTGTGTGCAGAGGGTCCTGTCACTTGCACCCTTGCTTGCACATGAGGGGCCCAGCACAGCAACTGCCTAAGGTCACATGGCTTGTGATTGACAGGACTTGGGCCCAGCTCTCCATCTCTCCCCTTGATCTGCCCCAGGTGGGACCTGCCCCAGGTGCCTAGGTGAGGGTGTGGCAGTGAAGGGCTGGGCATCTCTGGGATGGGGACTACAGGAGGGCTGAGTGGTCAGGTGATGCTGATGAACAGGCTGTGAGCAGCCACCCCGAGCAGCCTGCACTCCTCCGGTCACCTCCCACTACAGCCCACATCCAATCACAAAACGGGACAGCTCTGTCTTCTGTTGGATCTGAAAAGTAAGTTGAAATCATGTTTGTTTTGAGTGTGTAGCAAGTTCTGTTGAATACAGGTCTACACAGTAATACAAAAACTCGGTTTGTATAAATACAGATAGAGAGATTGACTAATCCTGGGAAGCGATTGGCTACCTCTGATTTGAGGGTTTCCTTACAGACATTTCTGTTCCTTCATCTGCGTTTGGATAAACGTGCCTACCTCTCCTTCATCTCGTGCGTCCCCGGAATGGACTCTGCACATGGCATTGTGTTCTCTCCATTTCTCTGCGCTCCTCTCTTAACCCGGGGAGTAGGTCTGCATCTTCTGCAGCAGGAGGGCAAATGGCCCCAAGCAGCCAGAGAGAGCTGGCCACACCCCCCCCCAGCTGGCAGGGGGTTGTGGGGGGGCTGGGGAGAAGGTACGTGACGTGGCCGTCCAGCGTTTCCGTCTGGTTAGGCTAACATAGTCTGCATGCATTCACATTTGCAGCCTGAGCCTGGGGTATAATAACTAATCCAATATTTTTTTCCTGTTGGAACTTTTAAAAGTTTGAGATCTTCCGTAGAATGTGGTTTGGGTGAGGATGGTCCTTGTCATTTCGTCAATATTTAAAGAGATATAAAACCTGTAAAACAATGATAGACAATAGTTTAGGGGAAACAAGCTGTTAGGCACTGTGGGTGAAAAATGATTAAAAACTTTAAGATTTATGTCCCTGCATTCCTATGTTTAGTAATCTTTGAAAAGCCGTTGACATTAGTGTAGATCATGCCTAAACTCCTTCTGAATTCTCAGAAACCTGTGCGTACACACAGGCTTCTTTTTTCCAAGGTGAAATTGTTATGCACTTTATTATTATTTCTCTGAAGGTGATGGGAACCACTGAAAGCCACTTACTGAATTGTAAACTTAAAAAACACCAAAGGGTAACATTTGGAGAGCATTTGTACTTTTTATGTAAGTATATTCTTACAATAAGTCATTGCAGAAAACTTGCAACACAGAGAAAGAAATAAAAAGTAACTATTATCTTCATCTAAAGGAAAAATCACTTAGTATTTTAGCGCTAAATCTTTTCTCCGTGCTTCTAAAACACAGAGATCGTGCTCATACTCTTGTACTTTGCTTTCTTTACCTGATAGTAGATAATACATATTTTCCCATTTTATCAAAACTTTCTAATCTTACTGAGATGGACTATACTTAATCAATTCTCAGCTAGAATTTTAGAAAGCAACATTAGATTCCTCTCAAGTTCTCACTATTACAAATGAGTACAAAGACCACTCCACTCAATATTTCTGATTATTCTTTTTTTTTAAAGATTTATTTATTTATCTTAGAGAGCACAAGCATGGGCAGGGACAAAGGGAAAGGGAGAGAGAGAGAGAGAAGCAGACTCCCTGCTGAGTGTGGAGCCCGACAAGGAGCTTGATGTGGGGCTCGATCTCAGGACCCTGAGATCATGACCTGAGCCGAAATCAAGAGATCGATGCTTAACTGACTGAGCCACCCAGGCACCCCTCGGATTATTCCTTTAGAACAAATACCTAGAACTGAGATTTCTGTACCACAGTGGGACTTTGTGCCCAAATTGTCCACAAGGGAGTCTGTACCAGCCCATAACTCCCATTACCAGGAGAAAGACCCTTTCTCCACATGGACCTTTCCTTTGTGAACACAGGATTTTTTTTTTTTTTTAATTTTAAATATCTGGCTATTTTCTCTAATTGGTCAATGGAATCTTGATGTTTTAATTTATGATGCTTTTAATGTTTATTGCCCATTGATGTTATTTAAAGAAAGGATGGTTTAAGAATGTATGAATTTGAGGAGTATTTCCACATGAATTATGATTTCATTTAATTGAGCGGCCGGTACACATATTTTACAGATAACAAAGAGGAGGGAAAGGAGTTAGCTGAGGACAGCGGCTTCCCCAGCTCAGGGCTGGAGCACCATGGCCGTCCTCCCTGCCGCACTCTGTTCAGCCCGCTATCCCGCGGTTGGGCAGACCACACCCAGTGATACCAGTAAATGATGTACTTAGACTATCTTTAAGTTACTCGACTTGAAAGTGGAAGAAAAGTTCCAGATTCTGTGGTTTCCATTACTAATGTGTAATTAGTATCATTGGGAAAACAAATGGCATCTCAAAGTAAAGAGGATCACCCCAGGAAGATGAGACTGGTCACCTGGGGTGACCTCACGCAGTGGAACCCTGCGTTGGGAGTTAGAAGGACAGGGAGAAGAACCCCTTCAAGAGCTTGAATCAGGGATCCCTCCCTCGCGTGAGCTTGCTCCGGAGCTGAGAACCTAAGCCTCTGACCCGGGTTTCGGATGAGAAGATGCAGAGGCCGTAGTAAGGCTGTAAGTGATGATGCAGAAGGCTCTTCACCTGGAGGCTGACCCACATCAGGCGGTTTATTTGGAGTACAGAGGGCAGCGTGTGTTTTTACCAACAGCTCTTTAGGAATTGACCCGTAACCAGTCATTATTTTTCTTAAATGACACAAAAGTATAATTTTATCTGACTGTTGTAAAGATGGTCAGATGATGTGTTACAGGGTCAGTTGAACGGACAGAAGCAGTGGGCTCACATGTCATCACGTTTTGTTGACATATTTGAGATATGGGACACATGTTCTTCTATTGAGAGAGAACTGACATAGGACAATATGCTAGTTTCGGGTGCATATGTAATGACTCTGTACATGCCAGTACCACCAGATGATCACCACAGCCACTGGTTAGCATCCATCACCACGCATAGTGAGATTTTTTTTCCTGTGATGTAAGCTTTTAAGATTTATTCTCTTAAACAACTTTCATATCTGCAATGCAGTATTATTAACTACAGTCCCCAGGCTGAATGTCATATCCCTGGGACTTCTTTTTTTTTTTTTTTTTATAACTGCAAGCTTCTACCTTTGGACCCCTTCACACATTTCAGCCACTCTCCACCCCTGCCTTTGGCAGCCACCTATCTGTTATGAGTTTGAGTGGGTTGATTGGTTGGTTTTTTAGATTCCATATGTAAGTGAGATCAGACGGTATTGGTTTTTCTCTGTGTGACTTACTTCACCTCATTATATTTAAATATAAACTAAAGAGGTAGTTTCTGGGCTGGAGAGAATGCATTGCTTAAAGATGAATTCAAAAGAAGGTCTTTAAGACTGTGAGCTTTCTACACAAACCTGCAATTCTAGGCATGTTTTTCTCTAAAAGCTTGTTTGACCAAAAAAGAACACTGATGAAGAGGATTGAGGACAGTTACATTGGGATCAACAGTTTCTAAAATATGTACATAATAAGGAAAATCCCATTCTGCATAACTGGAATCATTACCCTAATTCTTTCAGTCAACTGGTATTCCACTGGATTTCCTAGGAGCTGCTACAAAGCACTCAATCAATCCCAAGATTAAAACATTTTTCTCCCTTCAGTAAATTTTTATGCATTTATGCATGTTTTCAGAGTAATTTTTGCACTTTCATCCAGCTGACTGAAACTAAGAATTTCCTTTCCTCTTTGCAGAATAACAAAACATGTGGGTGTATAATAAGTGATATGTAATAATAAAACTTCTCAGGGTGGGAATTTTTGAATTCTTTATGACCTGTGCCGTATAAAATTATATATTGAATCATATTTCCAAGCTATAGCCTTCTGATACATGTCTCATGCCATTTTGCCACGTTAATATTGATAAAGATTGACCAATTCATCATTAGACTTACCAATTTCAACCCATGACTCTTTAAATGCATTAAAATTATGGATGGCAAATAGTTACGTTTGATTTGTTAACTTTAAGAAACAGTAGCGCCCGAAATACCTTCATTTCACTTGTAATACACTTACTTATAAATTAGTAAAATCTGATGCCCACTTTGGAAGTTATTTATTCTCCTTTTGGAGATTCCTCACTCTTTTCAAGTCATGATATTCACAAAGCATTAACTTGGGTTTGCAAATTCCAGGATGGTGAGCTCGAGTACAGGTCTTGCTTAACAGGAGCCTGGGTTTTGCATTGTTGGATGGAACGAGAACTCTGGACAGATCGACTGGGATGCCCTTCCTTCCATTAGTTAGTGGAAACCAATGGCATTACCATCTGAAATAATCTCCAAGCAGAAATCTGATGGAAAGGACTTTGTTCAAACTTCAGACTACTATGAATAATATTTTTTAAACAGAAGGGCATTTAAAGCGGCAATTTTTCTCATGGTGATGGTTTTGTTAAAGATAATGTGAATATTCATCTTTAAGTTCTGGTAAGATCGTTGGAAATTCATGGTGACAATATGTAACATCTTATTTGTTGTCATGGAAGCATTGCAATATCACAAAATCCTTTTAACAAAACAATGAAAGCTGCAGAGAGGCGCATCAGGTGCTCATCACTCTAGCTTTTTAGGAGAACACAAGAGATTTCTAAAACGGGAGTCACAAAGTTTCTTTCCAGATGACCTCTCACTTTTCTTAAAATTTCTGTTTCAATTCTGTTGGCACACCCCCTTTTTTTTTTCTGAGACACTTAGGTTTTTAAATTCCTTGTTAGTTGTTTCCAGAGGCTTCCCTTTTTAAGAGTGGAATTCCATATCAGAAATCCATATCAGCTACTTAGGATACTGGTTCGAACGTCATCTGTTTTGCTAATGGTTTCCACGCTCAGAGAATAGTCTAATTGCATCGTGTTGACATGAATAGATGCAGGCAACTTTTTCCTAACGTGATCGGCGATGCCCTTGGACACACTTCTGGTGGGGAGCGCACGGCCTTCATTCTTCCCACTGCCAGGTGTCAGCATGCTACTTCTCAAGGGCAAATTTGGCCTATTTTAAGCCTCCACTTCTCAAAGACAATATTTTTTTCCTGTACTGATCACATTACACCTTTTTGCTCACTTTCCGAGTGTTTTCTTGAAAATCCCCACTTCCTAGAGTCCTTCAGGCCAAACACTGCAGTGTCGTAGGAAGCCCAGGAGGAAGGAGCCCATGGGGAACCAGGTGCGGGCTACGTCAGTGCCAATGTGCGGGTGTGGCATGCGTGGTGGGAAGACGCTGTCTTGTTGTGTCTCAGTAGGAGCAAGAGGAGGGCTGAGACTCGGGGCAGAAGGCGGGCTCAGCAGAGTCGAGAGCCTGGAGAATTGTGTTGTATGGGACTGGGGTCTTGTCTCCACTGTAATGCTTAAAGGTTCTGGTCATTGTGTCATCTGTCAGAGGAGGGAGCGAAGTGCAGATGCGTGCTTCACATGCATCACAGACGCACGTAGCGAGTGTTACGCATGTGGATGGACACAGCGAACATGAGTAGTTGGAAGAAAGAAGGAGGAATGGCATGGATGTTGAGTGGGCCGTCTGGGACTAGTGGATGGAGAGCCTGTTCCAACCACCATAGATGGTTCATAGATTTCATCTGGAAAGAAAGAAATTGCCAAAAGAGAGGTGGAGCATGGCCTCTCTAGGGTTAAAGATCCTTAAGCTTTAGAGAGAATGTATAAAAGAAAATTTCTTTCTGAAATAATTTATGGAAATGCCGTGCTCCCTTTGAAGGTTCCATGTCACCGCGTGGCACTGCGCAATGTTCTCTTTCTTCACCTGTCAGGCAAAGACCACCTCGAAGACTCTCACTGCTGATTACTAGTTAATTGTCATTAATAAGTGACAACTGACATTATGGGGGCTTAATGCAGAGAGAACAGAAAAGAGCCACAGATATTCTAATGAGCTGACTCCTACGTGCCCTCTATTGTTGTCGAAAATGAGGAGCTGTCGTCATTGTTCAGGAGATGGGCTTCAATTGCTCTGGAAAATATTCTCTTTTAATTTCTTTATGCATAGCTAATTCCTGGTACTCTGTATTTCTCTCTCCCCCCACTCCCCCTTTGATTGGGTGCACGCACACACATACACACATACATGCACGCATGCATGCACGCACACACACTCTCTCACTTTCTCCTGTGAGCGTGCTACAAACTCCTAACTTAGGAGGTGCCATAACTTATTCCTAGACAAGGAAATAGTGCGCTCTAAAAAAGCTTCTTTTTATAGAGCAGATAGAAAAGAAAGGCAGTTTAATGTCATAGTTTTAGTTGACTTGGATGGGGACAGAGGTGGAGAGGACCAGAGCTGAGAGAGGAGGGAAGGAGCCTGGGAGGAATTGGTAAGGTCTGCTAGTCACAGCAGAGAGCTGAAGGATGGTCAAGAACATGGGAGCACATGTGGCAACTGGTCTACCAGAGAGAAGCATTACCCTTCCCAGCCCGTAGAGCTTAGAAACAAAGACAACAGGCAAACAAACAAAAATCCCCATAGAATCTTCTAGAAGAGAAGCCAAACATGAGGGGAAATGATTTGGTAGGTGTTGACCTTTGAGCTGTGTTAGTTGCCATTTGTTTTTGGCAAACTTGACCTAGACAGCATTTGCTTGTGAGAGTCCTTAATCATCAGGACACCTTGAGCAGGGACTCGAGGTTCTTTCTTGCATGTGTGCACTCGTGCGTGCGTGTGTGCGTGTGTGTGTATGTGTGTGTGTGTACAAATAATAGCCATACTGTATTTTGATGTTTAGGGTGGAAAATACAATACAAAACATACAGCAAAATAATTTCTGTGTTGACTCGAGCCAACTAGCCGTATTCTCTGTCCGTCTGTGGCCAAAGGGCGAGGTGTTAGAAATGCCCATTGCATTCAGCCTCGGCTCTAATACCGAAGATTTCCAAACAGGGCCCTGTGGAATGTTCTTGGGGGAAACTCAGGCTGAAGCCAATGGGAACAAGATGTGTTGTTTTTCAAGTGCCAACACCTCCTAACAACAATTCTGCGTGCTATCAGATCATTTCACACCGTGCCATGCCACCTTCTATCAAGGCTTATCACACAAATGCAGTTTCAAGCTTGGTATTTGATGGCCGTGCTGCTAAAGAGAAAAAGCCTGTCTTGCTCCTTGAACACTGCTTGGCCGGTGACTCCTTTATGCGATGGTAAGCCCTCTGCCTGTGTTTATTGCTGCTCTGAGATGGGTTTTGGAAAGGCAGCAATTTTTTAAATCGCAGTGGACAGTGGGTTCTGGCT
This sequence comes from Mirounga angustirostris, assembly GCF_029215605.1. Lineage (NCBI taxonomy): Eukaryota > Metazoa > Chordata > Mammalia > Carnivora > Phocidae > Mirounga > Mirounga angustirostris. The sequence goes on along the minus strand of NW_026991722.1, from coordinate 3,724,765 downwards.
TTCTCCCGCGTCAGTGTCAACCTGGAATTCCACATGATCCTAACAGGATGGGAAGAGATGGCAAGAGATGACCATCCCTCTGCTCAAATTAGCTTGTTGGCAGTCATATCACGCTGTTGACGCACGTGATCTCAGTAAAAACATTTCATTCCTGTGCACGTGTGCTGCTGAGGGACCACATCCGGAGCATTTGTACTGTGTCCTTGAGATTTGGGGCCCGAGTTCTCGACTTTGCACTTGGATTCGGTTTGCTTTATTTGGAAATGCTGGAGATTGGTCCCGGCTTGGTATCATTTGTAACTTGGATCAGCAGGACACCGATATCCTCACCTAAGTTTTGCACAAAAATGTGGAAAGGGGCATAATGAGCTTGTTCTAGGCTCTGCATGACTGGCCCTGCTGGACACTGATTCGTCTCTACTCAGGACGTTTTTGGCATCATGCTCTTGTGTAGAGAGCATGGGATTTAGAGGCTGAATTTCAGACTAATTCACAAACCTCTGTTTCTTTATCATCAGAATTATGACAACACATGGAATGTGCCTCACTCTGTGCTCAGCACAGTGAAGGCACCAAATAACCTGTCGATATTGTCACTTTTGTCATTGGACTTGCTCGATCCGTTATAGGGATACCTTACAGCTGTTCGCTGTCTTGTCCACAAAAGTATCAAGCGAGATGTGGTGGCAAACAGGCAAAGACCCTGGTAGGTGGGTGAGACTAATCACACACTTGAGCTGGAAACGTACGACGCTAGCTGTCTCCTGGGGTTCAACGGCACAGGGTGTCACAGCTCCAAGGGCACCCTCCTCCAGTACCACTAAATTTCAGCTCAAATCGAAATGTGAGCTTTGGTAAAATCCGAGCTGGGGAGAGAGAAAGGGGTCTGGGTAAGGAGATAAGTTGTGGAAAGTGTGGATTTGTTGTTCAAGGTAGAATCAAAGAGATGTGTGGTTGGAATCCAGCATCGCCATGTCCTTCCCCTACTCACCTGCCAAAGGAGATGTGCAGAGGGGTTACTTGGGTAGTGAACAGTGTTTATCACTGTAGGGTTCTGACCAGGACTTCACTGGGCTCACCATCATATGAACTAGACTGGAATGTGCGTGGTCCAGGAGAAGACATCGGTGGCCTTTCTAGTAGCAAGTGGAAAGCCCTACCTTTACTGTGAGCCCAGTGGGATTCAAGCTTGGCTTCTGGGGGCTGGAGTCTGAAGCCTGAAGCCTGTCAAAGAGTAGGTATTCCTCAGAGGACCGGGAGCTAGGTTCTTTCCTCTAGTTAACAGACATCACACTGAAACCTAATTGCTCTATTTTGCCCTGACCTCTTCTTTAGCTGCAGTAAGGGTGAAGGAGAGAGAGCTTGTGTCTTCCCCTTGAGTTAGAGGGTGGAGCCAGCAGGTGGCAGGGTGATCTCCACCTGGGAACACTTACTGCTTCCTTTTGCTGAGGTGACTCAAAGGGACTTCAGTCGGCCCCCTGATCTGGATGATTCAGAGAACATTCGGTCAAGTTTTGGACTGTTTTGATGCTTTTATTTTGGTGATGCTCAGTTTATGTTCCAGAAACATGCATCCTTTAGTTGTCCAGGTTGATACCTTCTTTCAGACCCCTTGCCTATTTGAGTTCAGCTCTATCACTTTGTGGGTCATCTGCACTTAGGTATTCTCAGCGGTTTGAGTGCATGCTTACCTGAGCTCCTTACCTTCTGTCTTGTTTTAACTCCTCATTCTTTCTGTTAGCATCACTAGCTTCATCAATGGGGTCCACTGATGATCAAATACTCAGTGTTCCTGGGTGTCAGGGGAGGGAATGGGGCTCAGTATCACTTATAGTACATCCTCTGCTTCCATGTAGCTTCTAGTAGACTCATTTGTGTTCAACTGCAGTTTCCTGGAAGCACAGACATGTTTTCCCGTTAAAAAATCTCACTCGTTCATACGTTCAGACCAACATTTACTCCTAGGTGTGTGGTATTTTGATAAACATAGTAAAAATATGAATAAGCCTTTTACAGGTTAAATTATGATTTCGAGCGCATACAAACGGGCTGGTTAAGGACCAGAGAAATTGCACAAGGGGCCAGGAGGACACATGGAACTCCCGAGTTGAGGGAGCTCCTCAGGGAGGTGGGTGTCCCATGTTTTGGTTATAATTCGTTCATTAAAATGAATATGTATTGAGTTCATTGCAAAATCGACTTTAATGTCAGTCCTTGATGCCGTGAACCTCCCTCTCCAGGTGGCACCTGCGATCGCGTTCGGTGCCGGGTGCCGTGTGCGAGCGGGTTCCAGCACCAGTACCAGCATCCCGAAGAACATTCGTGTGCGCCTGAACTCCGTGTGTTGTTAACGAGTCACCACAAACTTAATGGCTATAAACCACACCTGCAGATGGATCTCAGTTTCTGTGCGTGGGACATCTGGATCCCCTCCTCAGTTCTCAATAGGCTGAAGTCAGGGTGTTGGCTGGAGGTCTCCTCTGAAGACCAGGCATCTCTTCTAAACTCTGGTTGTTGGCAAAATTGAGTCCCTTGCATTGTAGGACTGGTGCCCTTGGCAACAAAAGGCTACCTGTAGTCCCTGCCATGTGGCCCCTCCAGAACATAGCTGTTTGCTTCTTCAAGGTGAGTGGGAGAGTGTCTTTATTGCTTCCAGTCCCTTTTAGGAGTTCATCCTGCTTAGGTCAGGCCCACCAAGGATAATTTTTCTTTTGATGAGCTCAAAGTCAACTGACTAGGGACCTTATCACATCACAAATCCCTCCCCCCTTTGTACATATGGTAACCTGGTCACAAGAGTGACAGCTTCAGCTTCTGACAGCGCTAATACGGCTCACAGGATGCCGGCTGACTATTCTGCTCTCCCATCTTGCTGTGCTGCCCCCTCCCTGTGGCCCCTCCTCGGTGCTCCAGCCAGTAGCCTGGTTTTGTTTTAGGTACGTTCAGTTATCCCTAGCACCTGCGCTGCCTCCCCTCCCCACTTCTGTGGATCCTCATGTTTCATGGAAAGCTGGTTTCTCTGGAAAGCCTCCCTAAATCCCCTGGTCAGCTGCCCTTGCTTGGGGCATCTGGGGTGCCCCCCATCCTCTTTCACAGCATCATCAGTTTCTCCTCTATCATAGGCAACAGTCTCTTTCCACAGCTAAACCGCAAAGTACGGGCCCTGGAGGGTGGTTTGGGACGACCAGCAGTGTCGCTTTGGAGTCAGGCATCCCTGCGTCAACCCCTAGTTATCCAAGGGATTGGCCGTGTGACTCAGTTTCACCATCTAGGACCTGAGGCCGACCACAGCACCTCCTCCCCCAACGAACCGAAGTGGAAGTGAAAGGCGACAGACACTACACCTAACGTCTTAGCCTGGACGCAGGAGTGCTCAACAGATCGGAGCTGCGGTTCTTTGCAGAAGTAAAGCCTCGTGTCTCCGAGCTTGTGTTCTAAGGCAGCATCACTGGTGATGTCCAGCAGTAAGTACGACATCGGGAGAGCTCAGTCCTCTCCCGTGGGATGTGCTGTCGATCAAGTCAGGGAGCACGCGAAGTGTCCTCCAGGCCACGCGGAGGCCCGGAGAGCAGTCAGGGCGGAACCCACGACTGTCCAGCTGCCCTTCGGTGAGAAGGGACCCTGTGGGCCACAGCGGTTTGAGGACAGGAGAGAGTAACGTGTTTTTAAATTAAGCCTCAGAGAGATGGTGAATCCGCTTGTATTTGGCCAAAAATACTATGAAATTCTTCCAGCACACGGCTTGGAAATGTCTTAAAGTTTCAGCTGCTTCTTCTGTGCCAAGAACTGTGGGCTGACAGAGCATTTATAACGACAATATGCGTACATTTTAGCGAAGTAAAGGCAAGATTGTTAAATCGGGTCAGTCAGTGATCAACAAATCTGGCGAACAACAGGACGCTGGGCCGCATGACCCCCTTGGTGGCAGCGTCCACCGAATGTGCCCGGCTCAGTAGGACCTGTGGCTTCCCGGTGGATGCCGGGCGACAGCTCGTGTCCCGCCCCGGCGGCAGGTGTGCGGGGATCCTGGGCGGGGGCAAGCCCCCGGCCGCACCAAGGGCTCCCAGCACTGCTTTCCTGACCTGGATGCACAGCGAGCAGCCCCAAACCGGAAGGAGCTGTTTGTTCAGTGTTGCTGTGTCTGCCATGGGGAACGGGGAATAACACGCTTCCCTTTGTGAAAACACTGATTTTTGTCTAGATATTTTAAAAAGTGTTCCTCTGGGGGAGAGAGTGCGGTAGGAAATACCTGCCGCACGTAGCTGTTCTGTGTTGGGCGGGGGTGGGTGGAATCTGGGAGCAGAAGCTTCTTTCAGTTTCCTTTCCTTCCTTCCGTGGCTGGTGTTTTGATTAGCCTGTCCTTTAGGCCATCATTAGCGTCTTTTGGGGGAAAGCGTTCAGTCCATAAATATGAAAATAAGCCCGTAATTGACCCTTGCACTGAGTTTGTTTCCATTAGGTTTTGCCATTGAAAAAGGCTCCTGTTTGGAGTGCACCGTGTGTGAGATAAACTGATGGTGTCCCCCCAATCTGACGGCAGTGGCGGGCCCGTTCAAGGCACCGCGTTCGGGAAGGGCGGGGGACGGAGGGAGGGGTGCGAGGATGAGCAGGGTTTTTCCTGCCCTGAGCACACTTGAGTGGAACTCGGAAGTGCCTGCCGAGCTCGGACCCACAGTGCCAATTAATGCGATGGTTCTGGAAGGGCCAGGCATGAAGGCCTATCGGCACGTCCTCTTTGGTGTCACTAGGGTCCAACGCAGACACACCCGGGGAGTCAGCGCGACAGAGCCCACGAGAGGCGAAAGACACAAAATAACCACGGGGAGTGCCGACTGGCCTGCCACAGCTCCTGTGGGGCCGGGGTCCTCTGTGTTCGGCAGGACTCGGCCCCGGGCTGCGGCGTCTGGGAGAGGCGCCCTGGCCTCGTGAGCCTCTCAGCTTGCAGACACAGCGTCCAGGTCTGCTTGCCACCAACAGAGTTTTTGTTTTTTCCCTTTTCATTTTCCCCTTTCTGGAACTCCCACCATTGCCTGGAAGGAACATACGGCATGCTGATTGCATTAGGATTGTTTATACATTTAGCTAGAAGGGGCGCACAGCGAGGAGAGAAAACAATTCGCACGGGAGCAGAGTTTAAGGCCTTGCGTTCATACCCTTCCCAGAAGCAGATCGAATGTAGGTTCAACGCCGACTGGGTAGCGGGGAGGTGGCTGGCCCCACTGGGAGTCTGGACTCCTGAATATGCTCAGGCTCCAGGGAGACAGCAGGATCCCAAGCCTGCCAGACCCCGCCGATGTGCCCTCCACAGGCCTTCCCTGGGATACTCTTCGACAGTAAGACATCCTGGGTGCATCTTCTGTCCTATAGATCCCAGCATAGATTTTCCACCAGTCTGTGCCAGTCAGGAAAAAAAATACAGGAAGATGACTTCTTTAGGACAAGAGGGACACTTCTGTTTTTCTTCCCAAATCCAACCTCCCCTTCCTTCCTTCTCCCAGGACCTCCAGAACTGTGTTTACGTACAAATGTTTTGTTGCTCTTCAAAAAGGCTGGCCTGATATACTCTTTAATTTGGGTGTGTCATGTCAGCAGAGACCCCAACCCACTGGTGCCGTGACCCACTGACTGCCATTTTAGAGGCTCCTGACCCTGTGACCCTCAGACCAGTCGCTGTGTATTGGGGGGTGATAAATGCACCAAGACAGGGTTCCACGCTCGGCTATCTTTAGAAACACTGGGCTAAAGACAGACAGATAGACTTATTTATGGCAGGATTCCTGAGTCTTTAAACATGTGCCATGAATTTCCATGTGTGCACGTGGCCCATCCTGTTGTGCAAGAAATTTTTTAAACAATATTTATTTGTTGGTAAAATATACATAACATAAAATGTCCCATTTTTGCCATTTAAAACCGTACAGTGCGGTGGCTGTCTGCACGTTCCCACTATGGCACCACCATCCCCACTGCCCTCCTCCAGAGCTCCTTCATGATCCCAAACTGGAACACGGTCCCTGTTAGGCAACCACTCCCCAACCCCTCTCTTCTACCTCCCGTCACGGTGAATTTGCCCACTCTGGGTCCCGCATATACATGGAATCATGCAATCTTTGTCCTTTGTGTCTGGCTCATCTCACCTACCATAATGTCCTGCGGGTTCATCCACGGTACAGTACGTGGCAGGTTTTCCTGCCTTCATAAGGCTACATAATATTCCACTGTATGGATGGATCACACTTTGTATCCACTCATCCCTTGATGGACGCATCAGTTGTTTCCACCTTTTGGCTGTTGTGAATAGTGCTGCACTGAACATGGGCATACCAGTATCTGTTCGTGTCCCTGCATTCACTGCCTGGGGGATATACCCAGAAGTGGAAGTGCTGGATCATAGGGCGATTCTCTGTTTATCAGGAGCTGCCAACCTGTTCTCCACCCGTGGCAACACCATTTTCCATTCCTACCAGCAATGTGCAAGAAACCCAATTCTCTACATCCTTGCCCACACTTGTTATTTCGATAACAGCCATCCTAGTGGGTGTGAGGTGGTATCTCATTGTGGTTTTCATTTGCATTTCCCTGATGACTAGTGATGTTGAGCATCTTTTCATGTGCTTATTGGCCACGAGTGTATCTTCTTTAGAGGAATGTCTGTTCATGTTCTTTGCCCATTTTTGAATTGGGCTGGTTGTTTTTTGTTGTTGAGTTGTGAGAGTTCTTTATATATTTGGGGTATTGATTCCTTATTAGATAGAAGATTTACAGACATTTTCTCCCATTCTGTAGGTTGTCTTTCATTCTTTCAATTGTGTCCTTTATGCACAAACATTCTTAATTTTGATGAAATACAATTTATCTAGTTTTTCTTTTGTTTTTTTTAGATTTTTATTTATTTATTCATGAGAGACAGGGAGAGAGAGAGAGAGGCAGAGAGAGAAGCAGGCTCCCAAGGAGCAGGGAGCCCGATGTGGGACTCGATCCCAGGACCCCGGGATCATGACCTGAGCCGAAGGCAGACGCTTAACGACTGAGCCACTCAGGCGCCCTCTAGTTTTTCTTTTGTGACCTGTGCTTCTGGTGTCATAGCTAAGGACCATTGCCAAATCCAATGTCATGAAGCTTTTCCTTTATGTTTTCCTCAAGACTTTTATAGCTGTGGCCCTGTGGTGAGCTCTTCGATCCATTTGGAGTTAATGTTTGCATGTGAAATAAGGTAAGGGTCCAACTCTAGTCTTTGGCACGTGGGCCTCCGGTTGGCCCAGCATGATTTGTGAAGCTTGTCCTTTCCTCACTAAAGAGCTGAGCACCCTTGTTGAAAGCCACTTGGCCACCGGTGCAAGGGTCCATTTCTCAGCCCTCTCTTCCACCCTATTGCTCTCTTGCCTGCCCAATGCCAGCACCACATTGTTTTGATTGCTGTAGCTCCGTAGTCAGTTCGTAAATCAGGAAGTGTGAGTTCTCCAACTGGGCTGGTCGTTTGCAAGATTGTTCTGGCAATTCCCCAAAGTTTTGATTATCAAACACTTCTTTTTTTCCCTGGACCTATTAACATCTCTCAGATAAATAATCCGCAGAACCAACCATTTTGAAAGTACTTTTTTCCAGCTTTGTTCTGATTTGTTTTTCTGAAGTCCTTAAGAGAACGACTGACCCAATTTTTGTTCACATTTGACATAAGAAAATAATGGTCCAGGCTGTTAAAAAAAATGCAGGTGAATTGAATTTCATTCTTGTCCCTGAAAACCCATTGCTGTGTAAAAACTTGAGTCTCCTATCATCCTTTCAGGTCTAGTGACTGAACTTTTCTGTGCCTCTCCTTCTCCTTTTTCCATTCGTGAGACTGGATGGCAGCCTGTTCAAGATGTTGTGACAATTAATGAAACGGAATCTGTAAAATGCTTTGAGTGCTTTGAAAGAAAAGTGTCATGTAAATTCAAGGAAAAGTACTAGTATAACTCCCGAATCAGTGCAAACATAAATTTTCCCCAATCATTTTGTGGAATGTTGCAGGTGGCACATTCCCTCTTCTGGCAATCCTGAGATCACCTGAAATCTAGGACGGGCACTCTTCCCCTAACTTGCATGATGAAGTTTTGTTATGAAAAGGCTCATCTAACACAAATCGAATGTAAACGCGCATCTGCTGCAACTTAGACAGTGAGCCCCAGGGGATCTCAGGTGGCAGCCCCCAGGTGTGGGAGAGTGTTTGTTCCTTGTCAGGCCCACATGGAGACACAGCTCCCCCTTCATGTCAGATATGTTATTCCTCTTTGTCATTGCCAGTGAGGAAAAGGGACCCTGGAGAGGAGACACGCCTCCCACACCCCCATCCTGAAGGCCACGCCCCGCACCATACCTTGCGTTGCTCACCACCATCCCCGCAGTAGAGGTGTCCTCTGTGTTTTGGTTAGATCAACGGTCCACTTTGCTGTGACTATGACTTTGCAAATATGTAGAGCTGAACCGTATAGCAGACTAGGATTACATTTCTTTTATTGTGCATTGTTTATTTTTCTGGTGTTAATTTTTTTGGGGGGGAGGATGAGGCTTAAATTTCTATGTTGCTGTTACCGACCCATCTCCAAAGGAGTTGGCACAGTTGATTATTCCCATCTTCTTGATATATTTTCTTTACTTGGTTTCCAAAATGCCATGCTCTTGCTTTTCTTGCGTTTTTTAGTGTCCTTGCTGGTTCCTCCTTTCTATCTGGCCTCAAGTTCTTACAAGATTTAGAAAGTAAACACAGGACCAGCTGGTACTGGAAAACCTCACCGGCCTTGGAGAAGGCAAACTCGGTATCCTCTTTTCCACACTACAGCTCCTATAGCCTGGCCACAATTATCAGTCTTTTTCAACTTATTCTTTGAAAAGATTAACCTAAAAGGTTTCATTGAGGAAAAGAAATATAGAAAGACCATTTGAGAAATAGAAGCACGTTTACGTGCAACAATTTTCTTCTATGGGGCCACTGCCAGGGATGGGGGAGCTAGAGATATTTAGTGTTACACACACACACGCACACACACACACACGATTTATTCTCAACAAGGGGCACTGAGTGAGAAGTTAACACACAATTTCTATTAACACTAATGAGAGCTGTGAGTGTGTCTCCATTCACAGCACTGGAAATTTACCCCTTAGGGTCCACATAAATTTGAGCAGTTGACCATGTGAAATGTTCTTTTATGGGCAATAAGGGCACTGAGAAGCAGCTACATGTTTTCCTAAACCTGACCACCCACCAGTATATGTCTGCATAATTCTTCAATTTTTCTTCCTGGAATCCAGATGCAGTGAACACTTTGCTGATCTCTGGTCTCTCTGCAAAAGTCATGTAACAGTTGCATCTTTTGATATTAAATCTAACCTGGAACTACAATCCCTCCCTTTAGGTGACTTGATTAGGACTCTCCCAGCTAATCTAGAGCAGTGAACTCTATTCCTCTCTCCCAGTACTTTGTGCAACATGGAGAATCCTGTTTGAAAACGGAGGTTGTCACTATAAATAGATTCACACAGGCACTCATGCAGGCATTGGCCGATTGCTAGGGAGAATGCTGGGCTTGTGGATTCTCTTTCCTTGCTTTATGTAAATGTAGAGGCTTATACCATTTAGTTTCTAATATATTTTGAAAGATCTTGAAAATTCAAGTCTCAACAGATAGGCAGCACCAGCCCACCAGAGTGCACCATCCCCAATGATCCAAATTCCCTATGTAATTCAGGCCAATTCCACCCAAAACAGAGCTCACCCAAACGCAGAACTTGGCTTGGATGAGTTGCTTCTCAATATTCAACAGATAACTATTAATCGACAGATAATATTATTATTTTTTAAAAGATTTTATCCATTTATTTGAGAGAGAGAGAGAGAGAGAGGGAGAGCACAGGGGGAGAAGCAGACTTCCTGCTGAGCAGGGGAGCCCCATGCAGGACTCGATCCCAGGAACCTGGGATCATGACCTGAGCTGAAGGCAGACGCTTAAATGACTGGGCCACCCAGGCACCCCCAGATAATATTATTAATTACAAGAGGGTTTTTTTTTTTTAAGATTTTATTTATTTATTTGACAGAGAAAGAGAGCGAGAGAGGGAACACAAGCAGGGGGAGTGGGAGAGGGAGAGGCAGGCTTCCCACCGAGCAGGGAGCCTAATGCGGGGCTGGATCCCAGGACCCCGGGACCATGACCTGAGCCGAAGGCAGACGCTTAACGACTGAGCCACCCAGGCGCCCCTAATTACAAGTGTTTTTATATACTTCCCTTTCTATGAGGACAGGTCCTGAGTCTCCCCCAGCACGTGTTTGTGACATCCGGTGGGCGGGGCCAGGCTCTGTGGCTCAGGGTCGACCCTCTGCATGTGTCTGTGGAGTGCTGGGTGAATTGCAGACATCAACATCACACGAATGGTCTCACCCCGTTCCAACAGCCCAGGACCAAAAGCCACTTCGGAGCCACTTTCGTGGTGACGTGACGTTCCCCACACCGTGATTCCCCTGTGGCGTCTCTGCACAGTCTTTGTGGGGAGGCAGGCTGCAGGGCTTCCGTGCTTTTGCTTCACTTTACATAGTCTTCCAGGCCTCAAACCGAATTTGGTTTAATGCTAGTTTAGGGTCTTTTACATGATTTAAATGTGGTTCAAATTTGCAATTCTACTTTAATGGAAAGGAGGAAGGGAAGAAAAGAAAGGGACTGGGTTTAATCTTTCCCTAACAAATGCCACTGCATTCTGCTTTTTTGTCTGGGTCGGATGTGTTACTGCTATTTGTCATTGCGAGTGAGGAGAAGGGACCCTGGAGAGGAGACACGCCTCCCACCCCCCCACTCCCCCAGTGCCACAAGCGTGGTGCTCGGAGGCAGCCCTCCACGCTGCTCCTCTTTGATAATGACTTCTGTTCTGTTGCCACCCTACTAAGGGGCCTGGAGTTCAGAGGGAACAGTGCTTTGGGTTCTTGAAATAAAACAAACAAACAGAAGAGTTAAAATGGAAATCATTAGGTTGTTTCCTTCAGTTTTAGGGGCTGGGCCTTCCCTAGGTCCAGAAAGGCATCCATCAGGGAGGGAGGGAGGCTCCCCACCTGGGCCAGGGAGGTGCTGGGCCCTCCAACAAGCTTATCAACTCCCTCGAGGGCGGGGCTTTGTTTCATTAATCTCTTAGGATGCCCTCAAGCCGACTTAGTTCTTTAAAATTTGATTTTGAAATAATTTTTATTAATGTTTGTAGAAAAAAAAGTTTCAATAGAGTTTATAGTAACAAATATTCTAACTTGCATCTCTTGGCCACTCAGCTACCTTGAGGAGGTGACCTCTGTTAGCAATTTTTTGCTTAGCCCAGAATAGGCTCTTACCAATTCTGGTTGACTTCCTTCTTTAGCAGGCTGGAAATGGCTTCTGCCTTACGCCCATGGACCCTCCTGCTCCCAGGGAGAGTAAATTTTGATTGGAGTCGGTGGCTGGTGCTCAGCAGTCCCAGATTTTCGAGAAGGGTCCACTGAGCAAATAACACATACAGGATGTCTGCCAGAGGCTTCCCCTGTGCTGGGCATTGTGCTCAGCCGTTCAGAGGCATGATTTCATTCAATCCCTTAAAGAGCTCTGTGAACTATTCATATGACAGATGAGAAAAAACCAAAGGCCCTCCCTCGACCTAGCCAGGGAAGGTGACTTCTCCACGGTCACATGGCCAAGAGGGGCAGAGGCAGGCTCTTCTGATGCTTATACTGAGCCCATGCTCTTGACTCCTGGGCACGTGGCCCTCCTCTGCCCAAATGCCTTACCATATTTGGTGGTCAAGCTACACATCCTAGGCTCATGTCTGAAACTTCTGGGAGAGTCACCCATTAGGCACAGTATCGGAATTCATGTGCTCCCACCATATCTTTCATACAATGGACTGAGGATGTTCTTTCCTCCTAATGACGTGTGTGCCCTCTGACATGCCTGGGGAAGGAATGCCGAACTATGTGAGTTTGATTCTCTCTTCCACGTCACGGGGAACCTTGTGGTCTGGAGCTCAGGGCTTGGAGGTGGGTGCAGCATCCTGGGGATTTGTAGGCAGGGGGAGAGTTGGCCAAGGCCAGTTCTGAGAAGTCTCATTCAGGGAAGGCGAAGGCTCTGGAACCCAAGCCAGGCAGACAGCCAAGCAGGAGGCCAGTCTCAAAACTCCATGTCGATGTGGGGCGATTGGGTTGAAACCAGAACTGAGAGGCGTGGAAGCAGCGGGGTGGTGGGTCTCAGCCCTGACACATAAGAGCTGCTGTATCTGGGGTGGGGTCCTCAGCCATGGCCAGGGAGAGGACTGATCTCCTCTCTCTGACACTGGCTGCAGGAATATTATAGGAGCCATGGAACAGATTGTGTAGCAAATACCAAGTGGTATTACCAGAGTCTGTGCGGGACTGTGGCTTTGAAGTAATCCGTCTATTTTGACTGGAAAAAATTTCATATTAATGTGACATCTTATATTCATGGTCTAGCTCTGCATTGAGCTCCAAGACTTAATTGAATTGGAGGTCTCGGAAGAAAGCACCAATCTCAGAGAGGGAGCCCAATTACGCGGAGTGATAGTTACAATGGAAACCCGCTCAAGTGGAGTGAAGTCGGGAGTGGTGTGCTGTGATTTCGTCCACATTCCAGGCGGGGCATGCGGCTATGACTCAAGCTCCCCTCTGACCTGCCCCATGTCCGTACAAGCTGAATGAGATAATTTCCCATTGTTTGGCTTGAGTTAAATTCAAACGAGAGACTGTTGGAACAGGGGCTGATTTGGCAGTCTGTCTTTCCAGGAGTGTGTGGATTTGCTGCTTGGGTGCGAAGATAGGGCTCATTCCCTGCCAGAACTTTTGAAAAACAAATCTCAATGGTATAAGCCCCACAAATCGGTTATAGACCAAATGGTCTTCTTTGGTGTGATATTCTGTAAGTAGAACAAGGGTCTTTTGGGGGCCTCTTGTAGTACACCAACTTCATTAAATGTGGGGAATCATAAGTCATTTTTGAAGAACTTGTAGATACTGCATACAGACAACTCTTCAGTAATCAACAGATGTATGGGATCTCTTCTAATCCTGTTGGAATATCTAATTTTTGAGTGGGGTTTTGGACTACTGCATTGTAAATCTATTCATCCCTCCCTCCCTCCATCCCTCCCTCTAATCCTCCATCCCTCCTTTCCTCTCTCCCTTTCTCTGTTCTTCCTTCCTTCCTTCTGTTCATTTATTTATGATCAGAGAGCCACACAGATCTATGGATAATTATGAGTGATAAGTGCCACCAAGGAGAGGGGCAGGCGCGATGTCATGAGAACCAGCAACAGGGATCTTTGTGAGGCTTCCCCGAGGAAGCGATGATTTAGCTGAGATTTGAAGGCCCAAATAAGTAAATAGCAAACATGTTATCACAATGTTTGCTTTTCTTCTCTGCCCTCTTTGCCTCCCTACTTCTTTGAATGCAGTTTAAGGGTGACCGTAGTCTGGGGGACTGGCCCTCTCCCAGCACCCCTTCCAATAACAGCAAGGACATCTCCTAGAGACCTGGGGGGCGGTACACAGCTCTGCTCCAGATGCGGGGAAGGAGGGAAGTAAAGTCACAGAGAGCCCCCCCCTTCCAGGGAAAAGGGCTTGTGTACCCCTGTATGTGTGCACGCGTGTGCGTGTGCGTGTGCATCTGTGGTGGGACACTGATTTGCTCCCATGCATTTTCTTTTGACTCCTACATTTTACCTCCATTCTCATGATCACTGCTACCATTTATTTAGTTTACTTTGCACGGACTTGGTTTATTCTTTCTCCTTTGCCTAGACTTCCTCTCTACCTCTTCACTTACTTAATTCCTCTCATCCTTCCAGCCTGAGTTCAGCACCGAATCCCCCTGGAAGACTTTAGGGGGTGAGGTACATGCAGAGCTCAGACTTCAGAATAGCAGGTGCGCATCCTGGGGCCTCGGGAAGAGTAGGGCTCGTGCAACAGAGTGTTCTGGGCACTGCAGTCCCTTGCAGGTGCCCTGTGGACACTTAGTGGACGAATGAGCATGTGACATGAATTTTAGGAACATATTTCAGAAAGTACCAGGCTTAGTTCACAGGGCTGGAACTTAGGGCCTGAGGGTTTAGGCAGAGACAGTGAGGGGAACTGAGTGTGGAGGGAGTTGGGACCAGGCAGTGTCGGAGCAGATTCGTGGTGAATTTGTTGAGGATGATTTCAGGGCCCTTTCTTACACAGTCCCTTCGAGGGCCCTGGGAGCAGTGTCTTCACATGGGTGTGAGATGCGTATTGAACAGTATTTTATTGTTTTTCTTAAAGAAGCTCCCCTTAATACTATAGAAACATAAAGACCCTAAAACCTGCCTCTGCCCCTTGTCAGGGCTATTAGTTGAATCCTTGGGTGATAAGGATTTAAAGATGAATAGAAACAGAAGGACAAAACAACAGAGATGCAAAAGCAGTGTTCTGAGATTTACTACCATGCCAATATCCCTCCTTCCTTTTAGGGCGATTACTGTTTTAATCACGGGTAATGCTGCTTATCAAAACTTACTGTAAATGAGATTAACCCAGCAGCATGGATGCGGCTTAACATGCAATTCTTACAGAGTCTGTGATTCCAGGAGAAATTTCATGCTCAAGTCCACTTAGGGAGAGACTCCGTGAGAGAGGCCTTCAACCTCCCCCTCCCAGGCTCACTTCCCAGCCTCATCCCCTCGGCCGCCTCTATCCCTCCCACTCACTGCCATCCCTCATTACACATTCCTTCCCGTATTTCCAAATAAATCCAGGATGAGGTCTGCTTTCCATCACATGGTTCTTGCTCCTTTCTTGCGGGCGGTTAATGGTCTCTCAAAACAGTGACGGGTTTTAATTATCAAACCCACAATCAATTTTGGGCAAAGATTCCTAACAAAATCATCTCTTATGGGGCCCCCCAACCTGTGATCAATCTCTCTGCTTTGGGTGGTTTCGAGAACAATAAATGGGAGATTTTTAACCAATGCTAGGACCCATCAAGGATATCTTATTGGATTCTGCATGACTCTGGTACCTCTAAGGTTAATTAGCCAATGCCGAGTCACAAGCGCAAAGGAAATACTATGCTTGCTATGTGATGTTTCAAAATATACACATAGATACACATATAATATATATGTTAGGGTTTTCCCGAAAAAAGAATATTATAAATAAATATATGTATTTATATATTTATTACATATATACATAGAACAGAATAGGATATATACATATTTATATATGTATATATATAATATATACATATTTATATATTTTACATGTATAAAAACAGAATATGTTATATTGTATGTATACTTATTATATATAATATATAGTAAATTTCTCTATATGTGATAGGAATTATGTGATAGGATATATATATACACATACACACACACACACACACAAGTATATATAATGGGGATTGGCTCACCTGATTATGGAGGCTGAGAAGTCCCATGATCTGTTGTCTGCAAGCTGAAGATGGTGGAATTCAGTCCAAGTCCGAAGACCTGAGAACTGGGGTGCAGACAGCAGAAGCTCTAGTCTGAGCCCGAGGGCCCAAGAACCAGAAGCGTGGATATCTGAGGACAAGAGATGATGGATATCCCAGCTCAGGAAGAGAGAGAATTGACCCTTCCTCCACCTTCTATTCAGGCCATCAGTGGATTGGAGGATGACCACCCTCATCAATGAGGATAGCCTTCTTTATTCAGTATACTCATTCAAATGCTGGTTCTCCTCAGAACACCATCACAGACACACCCAGAAATAATGTTTTACCAGCTATCTGAGCATCCCTTAGCTCAGGAAAGTTGACACATAAAATTAACTATCACAGTATATATTTTCTACCAGCAGACACTAATCTTTCTCTTTTCCCCCAAAGACCCTCCTACCTAGGTAGATGTCACCCCCATTCTACGGATGAGGAACTGAGGTATGGAGCCATGAAGTGGCTTGCTTGAGGTCACGAGCTCGCTGGGGATTGTGGGAGCGTGGGCGTGAAGGCGGGTAGGTGCGACCGCCCAGCCTGGGGCCTTTGCACTCTACCTGCCTCCCGCATGGCTGGGTGTTCATGGTGCCTCCTTCTCATGAAATCAAACAGAGAAAGTTTGGTGTCAGGATAAATCCCGTGCCAAGCACAAGAAGAAAAATTTCACTCAAAGGGAGCCTACTTAGATAGAGGAGCTCCTAGATCGCTACCCAGTCCCCAGGCTGCTGTGTATGGCCATGCTATTGACCCCTTGCACAACTCCAGGAGGCGCTGTTCTCATGGGTCGTGACGGGCAGGGAGTCACCTAGAGTCAAGGCAGTGACCCCTAACTAGTAACTGTTCAGACTTACTTTCTGTTTCTTGTTCATACTGCTCACCAATGGTCCAGGCACATGACAGGATTGGAATTCCCAACCCCTTGGAGTAGCCATGGCCGTGATTTGCTCTGGCCAATGGAACGTGAGAGGGATTACTGAGTCAGTTCTAGGCACAAGCTTTTAAGGGCTGGTACCTGATTCTCTTAGTTTCCCAGGGGCTGCCGCACAAAGTACCACAAACCAGGGGGCTGAACACGACAGCCATGTATTGTATCACACTGTTCTGGAGGCTAGAAGTCGAAAGCAAGATGTCATCAGGGCATCACTCCCTGTGCTGTCTCCAGTGGAAGGCCTTCTTCCCTCTTCCAACTTCTGTGGTTCCCGGCACCCTTGGCATCCATTGGCTGGTAGCTCCATCCCTCCAATCTCTGTCCTGTCATCGCATGGCCTTCTCCTCTGTGTGACTATCTCCTGTGTGCCCATGTGTCTGCACCTTCTCTGACCGTGAGAACACCAGTCAGATTCGACTCAGGGTCCGCCTACTCCAATATGATTTCACGTTCACTGATTACACCTGTACCAACCCAATATCCAAATAAAGTCACACTGTGAGCTGCTGGGGGGTAGGATGTTTTGAAGAGCACAGTGATTTTCCACGATTCCTTCCCCTGGTGCCCACAACCAGCTCCACAAGGCTGTGTCCCTACATTAGGACAGCGTCAAGCAGACCCCCAAGTTGGACATGTGTGGACACGAAGAAAACTTTCTGGAGCAGCTGAGATTTTGGATTGCTTGTTATCGCAGCATTAGCCTAGCCTGTCCTAACTGATACACTAACGTAACTTTGTGTTTCTAACTGTGTCATATCTACTAGCTCATTGTGTCAAAGTCTTCTATTTATTCTGCAATATTCATTCACCCCTCTTCCCACCAAGTTGGAGGTGTGGCTCGCTCCTATGAAGATCTGGCCACCAGGATGTGAGCAGAAGGAAAATGTGAAATTGCTTGTCCTTCATCTGCTCCTTCTCTTTCCTATGGGTGAGGAGCCAGCTCCATACCAGCAGATGAGCGCAATGCCGTGGGGGTAGAAGTGCCAGGAAGGTTCCGGAAGGACCTTGTAGCATAAAGACCCCCTCTTGGCCTGGATCCCCCAGAGACCCCCAGACTGCCACTTGAGCAAAAAACGAATTCCTGTCTTGGAGCCCTTGTCATATGTCTCCTTGCTTCAGAGGCCTAGAACTGGGCCCTAACCAACACGGTCCAACGTGAAGAAATGGAAGTTCAGCTCACCTCAGCTAACTTCCTCCTCTTGACCTCTTCACAGTGTTCGTTATTTCTAATATTATCTTTAGTTTTTCCTAGGGTTGCCCATGTGACTTCAGATAAAAACCTTTATTTCTTGCTCCATCAATGTGACTTCCTAATTTGTAAGATGAAGATAATAACACTCCTACCTTTTCTTCCACATCCTGTTCTCCGTCAGCTGCAATTTTATAAGGTTGTTAACATTTACATTATGTCCTACAACCACAAACAAATTTGTTCAGGTGGCTTCCCAAAGTTTAAAATGAAAAGGCTGTGTTTATGGGTTATATAAATAGTGCTCAATAAGGGCCAAGGAGAAAACGAGGACCATTTCCTTCTCTGCAGGTTCAAAGGGTGACTCCTGGACCAGCGTCAAAATCAACTGAGTTCTTAAATGATGTCAGGTCCCTAAAATCAAGTTAATTCATTCTCTTGCACTTATTTATTACATGGGTATTATGGACCAGACACTTTTCTAGGCACTGAGAACATAGCAGTGGATAGAAGCGCCCCGGACCCTTGCCCGGTGAGTGTATACCCCATCGTGGAGAGGCAGAAATGAGACAGGATACATAAGGCGCCGATCTAAACAGACACAAGTGAAGCAGGTAAGGCGGATAGGCAGTGTGGGTGGGTATCGCAAGGTTTGACAACATCGCTGGGAGGGCCTCACCCAGAAGGCAGCACGAGTAAAGACCAGAATGAAAGGAACAAGCCGTGTGCTGATGTAGAGGAGGGACACGCAGAGGGAGAGGGCAAGATAACTGAGGCCATGAGAAGGGTCAGGTGTGCAATTAGGGTGAGGGGAGGACGGGTGAGGGCCCTAGGGTGGAGATGAGGGGCACTGATCCATAGATCCATGGGATGTTGGTCCTGGGGGTGGGGACGAAGGATGATCAGGGTTGGAGAACTGGAAGGAATAAGCTAGAGAGGCAGGCAGAGGTGGTCTGGAAGATGCTACTCAAAGCCAACATCGTGGAGGGTGCATAATTTGGTAATGAAAGGCCTGGGGAGTGAGCCAGTTAAGGCAGACAGCGAAGGTGGTCACTGGAAGAGACGAGGTCTGGAAGCTGAGGGGCCCGGGCATGGGAAAGGTCATCTCCAAGGACACTGGCCCCTCTGAGAACCATGACTGGAGTGGGATGGAACTCAGTGAGCTGGCCGTGATGGCGGCCGCCGGGACTTCCACAAGGAAGGGTGGCCAGCACTGCCGTCTGAGGGCAGGAGGTTCGGGCTGCGTGCTGTTGGGGGCGCGTAGCTCCTCCAGAGGCAAAGAGAGCTCGCTCTCCACTCTGCAGCCGGGGGGCCGTGGGCAGCGGTGCTGGGGGCAAAGCCGGGAGTGGGGCTGATGAAGGGGCAGGTGAGGAGGTGGGGGTTTGCTTGTGGCCAAGTGAGTCATGGGGTCACAGAGTGGGAGATGGGGCCTTCTGGGGACTCGAGCCACGAGCCGGAGAGGTCCTGCACGCCAAGCTGGCCCCTCAGGTGGGTGCGGGAGGCTGGCCAAGCCGTAGCGGGGAGGCTGGGGGTCTGCCAGGGGCACGGGCAGCTCTAGGGTGCGCATGGGCCCTCGCTCACTGCACAGTCCCGGCCAAGTCACTGAGCCCCCTGGGTCACACCGTCCCAGCGCACAGAGGGGATAGCGGTGGCCGCCTACCTGCCCGTGCTGCGCGATGGCATGGGGTCGGACCGGTCAGCCGCAGAGGCCGGCAGGGGACAGTCAAGACCCAGGCTTTACTGGGAAGATGCCCATGACACCACAGACCCCTGTGCTTTGTATTGTCCCTTTTTTGGGGTCCTTTCTTCTTTTTCTTAAAGTTTCTAATTGCTTTTCAAAACAGTAATTCAGAGTTGATGTTCTCCCCGCCCTCCCCGCCTTCCTTGTCGGGTGCACCTGCCACCTTCTTCCTGGGGCACAGGGGCCTGTGGTCCGGGGCAACCCCGCGAGCCGCCTGCCCCTCTGCTCACACAGCAGCTCCCCTGCCTCTTCCTGACCACGTCTAGGCCTGCTCCTGCTGTTTATGGTACTGATGTGATTTAAATATTCTGGGACTCTGTTATACATCTGTGTGCAAAATGAATTAAGATTCCCACTGAACTAAGATTTACTAATTTGAAAAACTGATAGCGGCTGAGAAATATGTTGCTTCCAAACTAGGGGCCAAAACAGCTGAAGAAATTATTACATCAGCGAATCCCACTCTCCCTCCCTCCCCCCTCCATCCTTCTCCCCCATCCTCCTCCCCCGTCTATCCCCCTCCCTCTCCCTCCCTCCTCCCCTTCTGTCCCCCTCCCTCCTCATCTTTCCTCCCCCCTCTGTGCCCCCCTCCTCATCCCTCCTCCCCCCTCTGTCCCCCTCCTTCTTCATCCCTCCTCATCCCTCCTCCCCCCTCTGTCCCCCTCCCTCCTCATCCCTCCTCCCCCCTCTGTCCCCCTCCTTCTTCATCCCTCCTCATCCCACCTCCCCCCTCTGTCCCCCTCCCTCCTCATCCCTCCTCCCCCCTCTGTCCCCCTCCTTCTTCATCCCTCCTCATCCCTCCTCCCCCCCTGTCCCCCTCCCTCCTCATCCCTCCTCCCCCCTCTGTCCCCCTCCTTCTTCATCCCTCCTCATCCCTCCTCCCCCCTCTGTCCCCCTCCCTCCTCATCCCTCCTCCCCCCTCTGTCCCCCTCCTTCTTCATCCCTCCTCATCCCACCTCCCCCCTCTGTCCCCCTCCCTCCTCATCCCTCCTCCCCCCTCTGTCCCCCTCCTTCTTCATCCCTCCTCATCCCTCCTCCCCCCTCTGTCCCCCTCCCTCCTCATCCCTCCTCCCCCCTCTGTCCCCCTCCTTCTTCATCCCTCCTCATCCCACCTCCCCCCTCTGTCCCCCTCCCTCCTCATCCCTCCTCCCCCCTCCGTCCCCCTCCCTCCTCATCCCTCTCTCCCTCCCCCTACCCTCTCCTTTCATCTTTCTTATTCTTTGTCTTTGTTCTTCTGCACTTTTACTCCCTGAGGACCTCAGCAGAGATGGGTGGCAATAATCGCACATGGCCGTTCCTCCGTCTGGACCCGAGAGCCTCCCGTTCTCTGTCGTCACACTGGGGCAGCCCTCTTCCTTAGATTGTCCTACTGTGGTTCGAGGTGACCACAGTGGAAGGCGAGGATACGCCGCTCTGGAGTCTGATGGACGCGGCCCAGACACCAGCTGGGTCACGTGGCTCTCTGCTTAGCATTTTGGTGCCTCAGTGTATCATCTGAGAAAGGGCAGAACCGTAATAGTAACTCTCGGGGACGGGAGGGCAACGGTGTTATGGAACACCCAGCTCTGAAGGCGGACACCCTGCCTGCATGCTGGACCAGCCTGCCTCTGGCTGGGTGACTTTGGTAAGAAACTCGCGACGCCGGGTCTTCATTTCCTCCAGAGCAACAGACCCTGGAGAGCGTGGCGGGTATGGAGTGTGCCGGACGCAGTGAGCGCCAGGGACGGTAGTCAGGGTGATGGTGGCACACACGGAAGAAGAGCCTCGAAGGAGGGGCACCTGGGGGCTCCGTTAGTCCGAGAAGCGTCTGCCTTCGGCTCAGGTCATGATCCCAGGGTCCCGGGATCGAGCCCCACATCAGGCTCCCTGCTCAGCACGGAGCCTCCTTCTCCCTCTGCCCCTCTCCCTGCTTGTGCTCTCCCTCTTTCTCTCTCTCTCTCTAGCTCTCTCTGACAAACAAATAAATAAAATCTTTTAAAAAAAGAAGCTAGAAGGAAACGCTGTGCAGGTATTATGGGGAGTTTTGTTTTACTTCTTTAACGTTTCCCCACGTTTTACAGAGCGAACAGGCATAACTTCTATCAGGACAAACGTTATGAAAATAACAGTAGCCGCCATGTCTGCCTATCCATCCCCTTCCAAAGCCTACCCCGAACCCTCCCTCACTCCTAAAGCCTTTGCTTATTATACTTGAAGTTAGAAAGTAATGAGGTGTATTAAGAATCCACATTTATTTTATACTTTTTTAAAAAAAGATTAGTTACACACATTTATGTGCTGCAGAGTATTATTCTAAAAGTTCAACAGAATGTTTATAATACCTGGGTGGCCAGTCTGTGCTCAGACCCAGTCTGGTTGAGGGAAGAAGACATTGCTGTTAATAAAAAAGGCTTCCAGTGAAGTATGCTGGTTTAATTGACCTTCCCCCAATTCTGATCACTATTCAAATCCAGCAGAAGCATCAGCAGACTCTTTTCAGAGCTATTCGCTTTGTAAATACGAAGTTATTTCTGTCTAAAAATATGCAAAATACATTAGAAGGTAATTGCAAGACATTCAGGATTTCGAGAAACTTACTTTGATGACTTTTAATGGCAAAATATACTATCTTCCATTGGGCACGAGTTTATTTTGTTAGTAATGCTAATTGTTCAAACAGCCCTAAATGGCTTGAAAAACCTGGCAAACACTCCTCTAATACTTCTAAGCAGATGGACAAATTTCTAATTAAATCTAAATTTATTCTTGATCTCTCCCTTCTTTCAGAAAAAGGCGAGGATGGTGGTGTGCTCTGAACCCTCAACGTCAACCCTCCTTCCCCACGCATCTAGAGCAATGCTTCTCAAACTTCCCACGGACAAGGGTCAGCGTCATTAATTTTTAAAAATCATAATCAGATTGAGGATAGTACTGGTCTGGAACGTTTGCTTCATCATTTTAAAATTCACAAACTGTAGTGCCGCGAAGATCGGCAGAGCTGATCATGAGCGATAAACACTTATTTTGTACGCTGCCGAGGTCCTGCCTGTTTTTGTTATTGTGGTGCCTTATTATTGTGGCGCTGGATGATCATATTCTTTTTGTGGGTCATCTTCCCTCCTTTGCTTTTCTGAGTCTTATGCCTATGTACTCTAACGTTATTTTGGGATGAGTTTTTTCCATGTCCTTGGACCACTGACTTGGTTCTCTGTCGTGTTTGGGCCACAGAGACTTTGAAATGTTATCTGTAGGCTCCTCTTCTCTCTCCCTGGTTTCTCTGTACCCAGCACGGCTTTTCCACTGGGACTCCTGTTCCTTGTCAAGGTTGGGGGTACCACAGATGTAACTGCTCTTGGCCCGGTTCTGTGCACGTGCTCTCTCTACTCCCTCCACGCTGCAGATGTGTAGCCCCCTGGACATGACTGAGTTCTCCTCAGCCCTCTTTGTGACCAGGGGAGCCCCACCTCAGCTCCTCGATGAGGATGATGTTCCTTCCCCATCACCCATGGGGTGTGTTTGGTTCTCTTACTGCACAGGGGCTGGACTTTTGACTGCCTCGGAACGCTTCTGGAAGGGAAAATTCCTCCAGACCCACTTATTTCTTTTCTTTTCTTTTTTCTTTTTTCTTTTCTTTCCTTTCTTTTTTCTGGTCCACAGTACTGTTCATTATATATTTGAACTTGGCTAGATTTTTCTAGATTTGTTTTAAAGATTTTATTTATTTATTTGAGAGGGAGCAAAATCTCTCAAGAGATTGAGAGAGCAAGTGGGGGAAGGGGCAAGGGTAGAAGCAGATTCCCTGCAGAGCAGGTAGCCGGACATGGGGACTTGATCCCAGGACCCTGGGATCCTGAACTGAGCCGAAGGGAGATGCTTAAGCCACTGAGTCACCCAGATGCCCCTAGATTTTTCAAAAATGTTTTAGGATAGACATGTAAATCAATGGAACAGAACAAAGAATCCAGAAATAGACCCCTCCTTCCGCACGTACACTCAACTGATTTTGAAAGCAATGCAAAAGCAATTCAAGGAAGGAGATATCAGCCTTTTCCACAAGTGGTGCTGGAGAAATTAGGCACCCATGGGCAAAAAAAAAAAAAAAAAAGAATATCAACCTAAACCTCTCATGTTGCACAAAAATTAATGCAAAATGGATCACGAATTTAAATGTAAAATAAAACGTTTTGAAAAAAAAAAACAGGAGAAAGATCTTTGTAATATAGGGGCAACCATAAAGTTCTTAGACTTGATACCAAAAGCACAACTTATAAAAGGGAAAAATGGGTAAATTGGACTTCATAAAAATTTAAAACTCTTGTCGTGATAGATCCTGTTAAGAAGATGAAGGGCAGTTTACAGACTTTGAGCACATATTTGCAAGCCGCATTGCTGGCAAGGACTAAATATCTACAACGTATAAAGAACTCTCAAAACTCAAAAGTTAAAGAACAAAAGTCCAATTAGAAAATGAGCAAAAGACAGAGAGAGACATTTCACCTAGAAGGTGATGACAAATAAGCACATGAAAACATGTTCAGCGTCAGTAACTGTCGGGGAAATGCACATTAAAATCCCAACAAGATATTATACGCCCATCAGCATGGTTAAAATAAAACAATAATGACAGCACCAAATGCTGATGAGGATGAAGAGAAATGATCACTCAAACTTCGCTGGTGGGCATGTAAAATGGCACAGCTGCTTTGGAAAACAATTTAACAGCTTCTTAAAAACTAACCAGGCAACTACACCGTGACCCAATAATTCCACTCCTGGGCATTTATTCCAGAGAAATGAAAATTCATACTCTCATAAAAACCTGCATGCAAATGTTTATCCCTGTTTTGTTCTTAATAGTCAAGACCTAGAAACAACCTAGGTATCCTTCACTGGCAAATGATTATGCACCCTGGGGTGCGGCCACGGCTTGGAACACTACTTAGCCATAAAAAGTAGTACATTATTAGGAGTACATAAAAAGGAGCTACGAAAAGGATTATTAGGTGGATCTCAAGGGGTTTATGCTGTGTGAAAGAAGCCAATCCCAAAAGGTCATATATTGCATGATTCCCTTTGTATAACATCACTGAAATGACAGCTTTATATAAATAGCAGATTGGTGGTTTCTAGGGGTTAACGATGGAACAGGGGCAAGAAGGAAGTGCGTGTCCCCATGTGGGGTGTCATGAAGATCCTGGTGGGTTTGGAAATATGCTGCCTTGACTGGATCAGTGTCAATATCCTGGTTATGGTGTTTGACTCTAGTTTTGTAAGATGTTAGCATGGGAGAACAGAGCATGAAGGATACATGGCTCTCTATGTCTTCTTTCTTACAACCACAGGTGAATCTACGATTGTCTCAAAATAAAAGGGCTAATTAAAAATATTTTGTCTCTCCCTGCTGGCTTTAAGTGCAATGAAGAGATCAAAGTGTGAGCTTACAATGTCATCTGACTAGAAGTGAACACATTGGTAAAAAATGATGGTAAACCAAAGTATTGCCTTCAAAGGCAATTGTATGATGTGGGTACCATCCGGTCGGTGGTGAGGGGGGATAGATGGGTTCCAGGAGAATTACTGCTAAATGGCCTCCTCTCTGCTTCATGACATTGGTGGAACGATGGTGGAGTCCAAAAGCCTTCCTAAATTCTAGAAACACTGATTCATGAACGCTCGCACACACACAGTCCAGCCCATGCAACACGTAAAAGTTGCAAAATGAGAAAAGGAAAGGAGAAATAAAGAGAAGCCCCATATGCTGGTTTTTCTTCGAGAGCCTCAGTGCTGAGGATACGGGGTCCTCCCCTCCCGTCGGGCAGGGCGGGCGGACTTCTCTCCGGACAGTTTCTCTTGGGGTCACACAACAGCTTCTGGCCAGTGTACTTTTCACCTACGAGTTTCTCCCTGTGAATTTTGGCACCAGCAAAAATCGCCCTTCTTTCTTTTCCTCTTTCTATTTTTAGCACAAAGAACATTATACTTTATCGAGAATCCAAGCAGGCCGTGAAGCATGTTTTCTGATTCACTCTGATTCCAGAGCTCAACCCCTTCCCCTCTTGGCTCTGCTGTCCTGCACACCCTGAATTTACACACTCCGATCAATTTATCCGAGAAACTCCTGCAGCTCCCCGTGCCCTGTGCAGGAAAACCCACTCCAATGTCTTCCCTTTTTCTCCTTTCTTCTCCTCCTCCTTTCCCTACTTCTTCCTCTTCCTCTCCCCCTCCCTCCCTCTCCTCCTCCTTTTCCCTGGGAGACGGAGATTTCTTTGTGCTTGGGGTGACTGATTGAATTTTACCTGAGCTAAATTATAGTTGCACATTCTAGTAATTGCAGAGGGCCACACAGAGAAACAAAGCATTGACTGCTGTTGTGCTGGGATTTCCCAGATGTATAATTTCAAATTGATATGAAAAAAAGCCTTGCAACGCATTAATAATAGCATAAAATGTAACTCAGTTGGCCAAGGGTGAGCGGAGGCTTTATTTTCTTAGCTACAAAACAAGCTATGGACCTCAAGTGACTAGCATTTATTGTTCGAATGGGTTTTCTATTGCATACCATCTGAAACACAAAATAAGAAGAGATTTATACTGAATCCTGTCCCCATTTACAGCGCTCTGCACCATATACCCAGAGAGCACATGTAAAATGTGAAAGCACCGGGTTGTTGGTATTTTTCGCCTCTGTACTCCGTAGTTCAGAAAGCAGAAGGTTTTTCTGTAATTCAAAAGCACCCATCCACATCTCGTGGAAGAAGCAGGTCACCAGGCTATTTCTTTTCTATGGTGGCATTATTCTGTACCCAGTGTCTGACAAATAGCACTCTTATGATGGAAAAGAAAGAAAGAAGAAAGAAAGAAAGAAAGAAAACAAGAAAAAAAATATGAAGAAAATCACTTAGTTCCCTAAACATCTGAAGGCATGGGGCCATGACAGGTTGTTCTATTTTGGAACGTTATGGACACGTGTGAGTGTGCCTGGCCATGTGTGTATGGAGCGAAGAGAAGGCACATATGTGTTTCTGAACTGGGCACAATGAAGTGATGCATAATTGTGTAACCTACTGAAACTCACAGGGTATGTAAATACGGCTAGAGAACATACCTTCCGTTGCTCTTCGCCACACGACTGCTTTATCCCTTCAGACTGAAGCCCCCTGAGAGTGTCCATGCCAATGGGCTGCCGGCTGAGCCAATAACTGTTTGGTGGAACAGTATTGCGGTAGCGTTTCATGAACATCATTTTTCTGGCTCTTTACAACAACCGGGAGCGGCTTTATTTTCTCTATCTCCCAGGGGGTGAGCTTGAGACACCTAGAGGTTGGGACTCGAAGAAGGGGTGGAGGCCACGTGGTTCTGGAGACCGGACCCTTCCTCTCCTCCATGGGCCTGGCGTCTCCACAGTTCAGGGCGGGGGGCAGGCCAGCTTGGTGGCCCCTTTCTGTCCAGGATGTTCTGGAAGATACTGTCCACACTCCTCACCATGACAAGGGTGCTGTCCCTTCAGCATCTGATGGTCTACCCTTTTTTATTTTTATTTATTTTTATTAATTTGGTAGAGAGAGAGAGGGAGGGAGAGAACAAACACAAGCCGGGGGAGGAGGCAGAGGAAGGGGAGAAGCAGACTCCCTGCTGAGCAGGGAGCCCGATGCGGGGCTCGATCCCAGCACCCTGGGATCATGACCTGAGCCGAAGGCAGACGCCTAACGACTGAGCCACCCAGGTGCCCCATGAGGGCCTACCCTTAAATGGGGTGGGAAAGACGCATGAATTGGCCCCAGGGTTTGCATGTTAGTGCACGTTTTTCCCCCATGGTTTGCATTCAGGATTCCTCATAAGATGGAACAGGCCTGAGTGCCTTTGGCCAAGGAGAGGCCCAGTGTTCTTCATGTTTCCAAGGAAAGAAAGAGTGAGAATTTACTTTCATAAAGCTTCAATTCCTTAAGAATGGCGCTGACTTTTCTTTGTGATGAATGTGGTAGCAGATGCTCAGGATGCTGCTCAGACTGGGGGGCGCGACTGGGGGATTCCTTGTAAGGACACGGAGGTGGGGTCAGCCAGCCTGGTGGAGGGAAACCCCCTTCCTCTGCCTTGTAGCCTTGGCTGAATGGATGTCCACCTCCTAGGGCTGCTGGGAGCTGAGCTCACATGCCACCTCCTCAGAGATGTCACCTTCCCTGACTGACCCATGGGCAGCGGGCTGCCCTCGCCGGAGCTGGGTACTCTCCAGGGAGCTGGTTGCTGTGTGCATTGCTGTCCTCAGCTGAGTGAGATCTCTCAGGGTGGGGGATGACATCATGTCTGCTGAATCCAGCACTGAGGAAAGTCAGACAGAGGGCTGACACCCAACAAATACCGGAGAGAATGTGCGGAATCCTTACAAGCTGTAAAAACCCACCTGCTGGTTACCAGCGTTTTAGTAACCTCCTGCCATGTGTAGCGGTGGATGTTCTGTGGTGAACGGACGTGGATCTTTGGTGTCGATAAACTTACTGAATCCTTACTGTTCCTCTATCTGTGTATCATCAGGCAGATTACGTATGGCCTTTCGGACTCTTTGTCTCTTTTCTTCAGATGGTTTCTTCCAGAGGTACTTAGGGGATTAAATGACGGGTGAGGCTGTTAGTAGTTAGAAGCTGGTCCAGAAGAATCAGTTCCTCCCCACCTGAGGCCAAGCAAGGGGTGCCGCTGGAAGTCTGTGGCACCTCAAGAAAGACAATGGTCAGCTCTTTGTCGGGATGGTTGGGAGGGCGTTTGGCATCTCACACCTGGAAATCAGGAAAGCAGAATCTCCATGGGCCACAGACCGAATCTTTGTGACCCCCCCCACATTGGTATGTTGAAATCCGAACCCCCGGGATGGTGATATCAGGAGATGGGGGAGGTGGGTACTCATGAGGGTGGAGCCCTCATGAATGAGATTCGTGCCTTTATAGAAGAGACCACAGAAGGCTGTCTTGCCCCTCGGCCATGTGAGGAGACCACGAGCATTCTGTGGCAGGAACCTGACCCCACAGGCACCTTCATCTTGGACTTCTGGTCTCTGGAACTGTGATCAATCAATTTCTGTTATTCATAAGCTACCCAGTCTGGGGTCTTTTGTTACAGCAGCTGGAATGGACTGAGATACCATGTTACTTCCTCAAGAACCACTCTTCACTAACTGAAGACAGTTTGAAGCTCAGCACATGGCTTGTATGAATGTCACCCTGCGTTCTTGATCATATGGAGCGAGGACCCACATGCAGCAACAATAACCCCGTTCTACTGGACAGGTATACCTGTGGTCCTCAAAATGGGCCCAGGGGTGCCCAAGATACTTGTAGGGGATCCATGAGGTCAAAACTATTTTAATAATATTGAAATGTAATTCTCTATTTCTTTCATAAGTGTATTCCACAGGTTAATACAGATGACATTGGGACAAGCCAAGAGCAGAAAGAGATGAGAACCTGTCTTCTATTAAGCCAGACTTTAAAAAGATTTGCAGAAATGTAAAGCAATGCCACTCTTCTCACTAATTTTAGTTATTTTTCATAAAAAAGCCATAATAATGCATAATGAGTTTTCTACTGTTATTTTTAAATGAATTAATAAATCATGAATTTTCAGTTTTAATTTCTAATATGGTAAGCATCCATAGTTATAACCCACACAAACTAAAGTTATTTGGCACTTTCTGTAGTAAGATATGAAGGTGTCCTAAGAGCAAATCATTGGAGACCTGTGGTTGTAGAAGATTCTAGAAGAACTCCTTCATTACCATGTGGGGCCGATGGGCTCAGCTCTTCTTCCTCTTGCTGAGGTGATGTCTCTGCTACTGTGGGTGCTCCTTTTACCTGCGCCTAAGTTAACAAAGTATGAGGTCCAAGGAGTTGAGGGAGGCTCTGAGGGCCAGCTCACCTCCGCAGTCCCAGAGCCCCACCTTGTCCTGGGATGCCACCAAGGTGGAGAGTGTCCTCAAGGTGACAGTTCCATCTCTGCATCTTCAGGGAGAGACGCGGACCCTACAGCTGACTTTCAGGCTAATGACCTTGCCGTTCTGCTCATTCAGATCTCATGTGCCCACGGGATGACAGAGAAAGACACTTCACAGCCATGTTGCTATAGACGAATCATGCTTTGAAGCCTAGGTACTGGGCTAAGGACTGAGGGACAGTCACCAAGCTCTGGTTGGAATTTTTTCTCCTCCCACCCATTTCCCCTTCCTATTGACCTTAGACCACATTCTTACAATTTCCTGATGTGTATTTCCAGGAGGCTCACCTGCCCCTCATACAATAGACTGTCTCTGGTGAGAACCCCGCGGTCCTCCAGAGATGTTTGATCGGAGCAAGAGTCCTGGTATGTAAATGTGGCATGTGTGTGTGTGCGTGTGCGTGTGTGTGGGCCTCTCCCCATGACCCTATTTTCCCAGCAAGCTCTACGTTCATGACGTGCATGAGAGTGAGGGTCTGGCTCAGAAGCCACCAGTGCTCTTCCTCAGTTGAGCGCTGAGGTAGGTGGTAAGCAGTGACTTCACATACTTGGGGTCTCTTGTTATATCCAAGTTGTGAAGGAGGTGAAGTGTACTCCAACTTTATAGTTTGGGGCACTATTTAATTCCCTGCTGGGCTTAACTTTTTTTTTTTTTTAAAGACCTTCCAAGAGAACATTCTTTACCTACCATTTATAACAAATACAAATTTAAGATTTTAAGCTGCATTTAAAATTTTTCCTTAGTTAGAGAATGAAATGAAAGACTGTTCCCTCAAAAAAATGGATTTTCAAGCAAGAGTATGGTTTTGGGGGTAGAGGGATTTAATATTTTACTATAATTTGTAGTGAATGAGCTCTCCATGGAAGACTGGCCGGGGGCAGTTAAATTTTATTAGTACTGTCCTTCACCCCCAGATAAAAAGGGGACAGTATTTGAGGATAACAGTGCAAACCCACATGTTGCGGGAGGGGCTGTAAAACTAACATTTCTTTAGGATGTGCATGTCTGAGACTGGAAGCTATTGGAATGGAAACGACCGATTAAACTCTCCTGTCACCCCCACTTCTTTCCGCTTCCAGGGGACTGTCCCTTTGGTGGAGACCTGCTACCGGAGTCTGGCAGCCAGTCGCCTGGGTGACCCAGATGCTCTTTTCAATCTCTAATTTCTGTGATTCTAAGCCCGACTTCATTGTCTAGGGAAGCACTTTCGAAATAACGGCGAGAAAAGTGTTTCAACACCTCTAACAAATTATAACAGTTGGATACAATTTGGATTAGATAAAATATATATTTACTTTATGGAACAAACATGCAGACAATAAAATTTTGTTTAACGGTAACCATATTATTCAGCGACTCAGTAATGGAATTCAAAACTTTATTATTGAATATTACTTTCCAGGTAACGTTGTGGAGCTGATGTAATTCTTCAGTTGTCTTTAGAATATTCCTCTACTCCTAATCATTTGTTCTGATGATTCTAGAAAGCTGCCACAGCAAGGGTGTGCATTGGGGCATGGCACTAAAGCGAAGACGGGTTCTCCAGGCGGGCAGCGGGATGCTGTGATGGCCCGCTCCCTCTGCTGGACCGGGTCAGGCCTGGGGGCGGACTGGTGCGGGGCCGGGGTCTGCATTCCCATCTGTGACCAGGCAGTTTTCTCCCGGGGTTCTTGGTGCAGAAATACTTGGAGCTAGGGGCTAACACAGACCCTGTCTGCATCATTTAGGAGAGCCAGCTGCAAGTCACAGAAAGTCTGGACGCAGCCTGGCTCCAGGCTTGGACACAGATTCTTCCCATCTCGAATCTTGCTGTTTACACCTCCTGCCACCACGTACCACAGTGAAGGTCTTACGCCCTTTTTTGAGAATGAGAGAACCTTCCCTTCCTTCGCAAGTCTTGCTGGCCAGAATTGTGCTTCTTGCCCGTGCCCAGAGCAGTCTCTCAGCTTGGACCAATTCACATTCATGTCTGGGAGTGGCAGAGTGGCTCATTTCCCCCGAAGTACAGGCCGCCTATAGAACAGTGGACCAAGTGCTTCTATAGGAAGGAAGGAAGATGAGGCCTGAGGGACCTGGGGCATGGCTACCGAGTAAGTTATCTGTCACCGCGTCAAACACAGACAACTGACCTGTTGCCAGAGGGGAGCTAAGATGGAAGCAGGAGCTAGGTTTTCCTGAAACTGGGGTGTGACAGGACCAAAGCAAGTATAAAACAGGGCGATTGGAAATTCAGACAGGGAAAATGCTCGTAAAGAGATGGCAAGAGGCTGTATTTCCATTTTAGTCTCAAGACCATTTTGTTGGTCATTTACTTTAACAGGATCATAAAGCTGCGGAATCCACTTTCTCTTGCGAGGTTCTTGGTCTCTCCTGCTTGGGGGATGGGAATGCAGACCCCGGCCCCGCACCACTAGGCGTGCCCACGTGACGGCTGTGAGTGAGCGTTGGTGGTGCCTTAAGAGAAAAATAAACACCAAAAGACCACACGGTACTGAAAAAGCAATTTCTGTGTCCTTGAGATACTCGAGTCAGGGTAAGAGGAAGGCCCATCTGTTACCTCTGCTGGGGTCTTTGTGCTGAAAGCCTGGGTGGACCAGTCCACAAATGGTGTTTTGTAGTATGTTTGATACATTTTTGTATTGCATGCACAACATTTCCAAGGAGTTTGGATCTTCCTTTCGTCCCCCGCCATTCAGATCAGCCTGCATTTCCCGGGAGTTTTTGCACTGTGTAGCGGGCACAAGGCTCTCTCGAGAGCTGCGTTTCATCATAAAAACCCACACTCCGGTGGCTCCATGACCATCAGCAGTCACAGCGTTTCCTTGGATGGCCTATGCCAAAGTGGCTTCTGTTAGGAGTTAAAACACAGATACACAGATTTTCTACTTTTTCCCCAGTGAGACAATAGTGACAATTTCCATAGTAAAGGTTTGGGAAGCATCTAAGGCTGAAAAACCTTATTAAATACAATGTTCTTGGTTAGACAGATTTCTACGGAGCGTGCAGGTGGGTCACGCGCCTTGCGGTGGAAAACACTGGTGTCCTAAAAGCAATTCGCAGACCCCTGTCCAATCTTCGGGACCCCAGAAAGTCGAACCACCTTGCTGACTCGTTCTTTCAGAAGGGAGAACACAAAAAAGGAAGGGAACCAGCACGTGATGTGGGTGACAGTTGCAACCTAGCTCTTCGACCGGTGAGGTTGCTAAAAAAGAAATATGGGGGTGGGGGCTGTTTATCTGGGGCACTAATTAAACAGATCCATTGAATTGGGCTTTAATAATTAGCAAGAGAAGAAAGGTCTGGGACGATCTGTTCCAAACATACAGATTAATTACATCGAATACATAAATTCTCATAGATACTGTTTCTGTTTCCAGACATGGGACATTACTTTTTATGATTTTTATGGCTCAGAAGTCCTGGGGTTGTAACACACGTTCTCAAAGCCGTGCTTTCATAAGGAAGTGGCTGGGTGGGCGACGGGCCGTCCCGGGCTTCGGGGGTCTCCTGCACGGCGCACACCTCTGGGTTGCAGTGGGGGGAAGCCCTCCCTGCCCCGTCCCAGGGAGCTCCTCTCCTCTCTGCACACCACGCGGCACAAGCATGGGGATCTCAGGCAGAATGGGCAAGTCAGAGGCACACAGACTCCCGAGTCCATAAAAAAGGTAATGGCCTCCTTTCAATAATTGTACACCTATAAAAAATAATAAAGAAGATACAGGGCCAAAATTTTATGGCATTTATGCTAATGTGCTTCTGAGACTTGGAGGGAGAAGGTGCCACTGGAGTGCGGGCTTGTTGCCGGGGAGGGTGACGCTGGCTCTTGCATTCCGGGTGCTCCTGTGTGTGTGGACCACCTGGGCCACGGCTCCTCGTCCTCAATCTGTACTCTGCTCAGCTCCCTACTGCATTCTTCAGGCTCTAGAATGTCCCGACGGTTGCAGCAAAACGGCTAAATTAACTTTTCCAATAGTAAATTGCTACGGAAATTCTTGGGTGGGATTGTGTTGAAAGAACAAAACGCTGCTGGCCTCCGATGGACTCTCAGATTTCACGCTGCATTGCGACCAGGCCCCGTGCTTCTTCTCTCGGACGGTGCAGGGAAAGAAGGGGGCGCTCCTGGGACGTTGGGACGGCGTTGACGGCTGTCCGGACATAGGACCCTGTAAACGCAGAGTGCCACGGGCTTGTCCTGGAGCTTCCTGAGGGGCAGCGGCCCGCGTGGTGTCGACGCAAAGCCAAGGTGACCCGATCCAACTTCATGCTTCTTCAACAGCCAGCACCTTCCCCATCACTAATGCAAGCGGCTCCCGGGACTGGTGTAGCTGAGGCTGACAGCATGCGAATGGCACACCTTTGGCTTTAATGCCATGTAAACCCACATCCTTGTAGGGTTTGTGGCCACATTTAAAACGGATCCAAGTTTCTAAAGAGAGGCCTCCAAATTCCTACTCCAGTCATGGAAAATGATGGCGCGTTGATGGTGCGGACTCGTGGTTTTCTTCCCTTCTGCATGTGTGATCTTCGGCAGCCTGGACAAGTGCCTCTTTGGCAGCAATCCCGAAGACAGTCACCTCACCCCGCGGGTCGAGCCTGCTCGGAGCCCTGCCCATCACGCGCCCAGCCTCTTTTGAGGTCTGAACCAATTTCGCCCTGGAAGAACACAGCGCCGTGAAAACACAACAATCCTCCACAATATCTTTGACTTAATAAGTGAAGGTTTACGAGTAAAAAATGGAAATGCTTCTCCAAAGGGAGCCGGGCGTGCAGGTGCTGAGGGCTGGGAGCAGGACCAGCCTGGTCTTCCTGCTCCCACACTGCCTCTGGCTGGAGTCCCACCAGGACAACTGCTCTTCGGCCACTGGGAGACGGGAGTGCGGAGGAAACTCACTCAGAACCTTTGCTGCCAGAGCTCAGGATCGGTTAGTGCACCACAATATACATATTCATAATGCGGCAGTTCTAGGAGCCTGGGTAGGCATAAGGGACTGGTGAGAAAAAAAAGGTTGATTTATGATGATCTCAAAAACATGGTCTCCAAAGATGTATTCTGCAGTTCCGAGACCTCAGGTTTAAGCTCTATTAATTTTACAGACTGTCTGGGGTTACCCATCTGTTTAAAGGTTAACTGTCTTCACACTTATGAAATGGGTATTTCTGTTTTGGTTCTTACTTTGTTCCCGTTAATGATTTATAAAATACAGAATGCAAAGCCAGTGAAATCGCTTTAAATCTTCAGTATGAAACACCTACCTGATCAAGTTTTTGAGAGACACAAAGTATTATTCAAGTCCTTCCCAGTGACAGCTTGGAAATTCTTCTGCTCTACAAGGCTCATTTTGAATCAAGAGAAAGGAAAACTTCCACCCTACAGAATCTCGCGTCTTAGAAGGGAAAATCCATTTGGGTGAATACTGTATCGTGTATGTATGTGGGTGTTGGGAGTTTATTCCTGGATTCCCCCTTACGACATTTTTTCCTACGTAGAATATTACCCAAATATATGCCTTTCAATATCGGAACATTATTATCTTCTCCTGTGCAGTTCTGTTACATTTCCGGGGTTTTATTTCCTCGTATAAAAGAACACATAATTTTCCTCCCTTGATAGTTTTGGAAGTATGACAACTTGCTTTGCAAATCTGGTTTTGAAGGTTCCATGCTAAAAATTCTGTGACCTCAGACAATTTATTAGTCACTTGCTTAGCTTTGGTTCTACTGTTAATAGGATCAACTCAGGGAGGCAAGTCCTTGTATTTCCTTAGGTACAAAGAACTCCCTTGATGTGGAACGATGGCACCACACGCCCATTGCCCCTCGGCTCCACAGCGCACAGGAGCCCTGCAGTGGAGTCCAGGCGGGAGGAGGAGCCATCCACCTTCTCTGCTGTCTCTGGTTGGGTTGCTAAGCTTCTGCCAGAAGCTTGGCCACAGATTAGGGTTACCATGGTTACCTGAGAGTAGCCCCATGGGGTGGACTAAACTCTAGCTCTGTGCTCTAATCCAAACTTTTGATTGCATAATCTTATCAGGAAGTTTCTTGAGCACTTCCCTCTTCATATGCATGTTTATTATTCTACAAAATAATATACATATTAATACTTTTAGTGCATTGTATAGCCCACATAAAATAGAAATTAAAGGGTGGGGGAAGTAAAAATAAAACCTTTAAGCTATTTCCTTTTTAAAATGTATTAATTGTACAAGCTCATGTTTGCTTTCAGTTTGTAGAGGTTTGCATTCATGTTCTCGATGCTTAGCCATAAAATGTCTTATTAATTATAATGGCCTCTTATTTTCATTAACTAATATTTCAGGGTACAGAATGAACTGAAGGGAGGGCCTGCCATTGACAATGGAACATTGGTTATATTGTTTGATCTTTTTGTTTTGTGATTTGGCTGAGAGGAGAGGGGTCCCTCTGGTTTCTTGTTGTTAGTCTCTGCGGTATGAGTACTATCTTCAAGTCCCCTGTTCTTTTACGAACCTTTCTGAAGCCACCTGCCCATTTTGTGGGGGTAAATTTGGTTAGAACTACACAAGAAATCTGTAAGCCCACTTCACTCGTCACAGTTAAACTGTGCCATGTGACAATTTACCATATAAATTCCCAGTGGGTTCTGTGCATTCCACTTGGTGATCACTGTTTCAGCCAAGGAACCAAACACTCTCAAGCAGAATTTAAATACTGGCAAAAAGTTTTCACTGATTACTAAGCACAATGGCTGGTGTCCGGATGTCCAGGTTGAAAAACGGGCTCCACCACTTACTAGCATGCTGACCTGGAGCAAGTTAAAGAACCGCTGCGTACCTCAGTTTTTTTCCTCTGTAGAATGGGGTGATGGTATTTATCTCTTAAGATTCATGAAGATTGAATGAGTTGAAGCACCTAAAACAAAATCTGACAGGGAGTATGTGTTATAAATCGCTAGCTACTTTGACCATCATCTTCATTATTACTATCGTCTTATTACCGATCAATATTATTTTTGAACTTGAATTCTAAAGGACTGTGTAAGGCATGAGCCATAGATATGCCATTTAAAGTCAGGACTTGGTTCGAACTCATTTGAGGGTTGGGGGCACAAACACAAATAGTTTCAAACTAATTGTATAAGCCTTGCGCTGGCTGCAGGTCCCTCCTTCTCTTCCGTTCCTCTCTGTCCCTGCCCGGCACTTAACCAGCCTCGAGTGGTGGTTCAGTCCAGCCCAGTGGAAAGAGGTTTCCCGATTGCCCGTGCTAAATACTGTCCTCCAGATAGACTTGTACTCCTCGTATGCATCCTTGATGCTCTAACCTTCATTTATTCATCTTTAAAACTCAGTAAGAGGAGGCTAATAGTAAAAACAAAAACAAAAACAAAAACTCAAAAAAATAAAATGAAAGGCAGGGTAATTTTTGATTAACTGTACTGACAACACAAAATGCTATTCTGACTTAACTTGCTGGTTTGTGTGCGGGCTGGCAGCGAGCCTAGCTGGAGGCGTGGTGATCACGATCCCCTGTCTGAAGGGCTCAAGACTCCTTTAGACAACAGAGGCTGGTCATTACTTTTGTGTCTATCTCTGTCTTTCTCCAGCTCTGTTCTTTAAAAGTTGCCTTCTGCAAATGTTCTCCAGCTGTTGAGAAATTGTTTTTCATCTGGAGCCTGCAATTGTTTTTAAGAGATTGATTCAAATGCATAAGGAGTCCCAGGGACCAGTATTTGCATTTAAACAATAATTATTAGATGCTAAAACTGTGGCTACATGAGGCAAGAATTTCTAATTATCCTCTATTATTTGGGCCCCAACTTTTTCCCAGCTCTCTTGCATCCACACAAGCTGCTGAGCACGGCATCTCTGCACACAACAGAGGAGACAGGCGTGGTATGTCAGCCTTCGCAGGCACGCTGCCGGGGTGCTCAGGATGCCCCCGGATTGACCCTAAATTTGTTTTGGTTCATTCAAGATTCCAAGGACAGAGGTCCACCTCAAAGCACCGAGGAATGGTGACATAACCTCTGGTGTGCCTTTGCTTTTAACGGAACTGAGCTGGGGGAGCAGCATCCTGAGGCTGGTTTTGGCAGTGGGGATGGGAGGGGGGCTCAGTCTCAATGATCTGCCTGCCGACCTTCCTGGTGACCCCAGGGCACAGGCGAGAGGCCTGAGTGAGGCTTTAGGGGCCGAAGCGATCATTCAAAAGAGGCAATCTTTGACTGTGGGTTGTTTCTGGGATTCAGTATACATGGCTATAATTAGAATGATATAAAAAAATATGAATCAATAGTATAATAGCCATATAAACAAAGATAAAGTAACAATTGCATATGAAGGTAAAATAAAAACAATTTGAAGGAGGTCTTTCAACATAATAAAAGCCGAGTGCCGTGATTGGTTCCTCCTCTCTCTTTTGTATGCATCTTCCTCAGAACCGGCCTTTAGGCCTTTTGGGTGGCGCCTTAGTAGAAAGTTGATGCCTGCGGGACTCTAGGGGTCAGAGTGCCTCCCCAAGGCCCGGCGGAACCCCGTGCCCGTGTGTGGAGTGGAGGGGAGGCGGTGGCCCAGAAGGCTTTACCCCAGTCACCAAATCAACACACATGGAGAAAGCTGAATCAGTCCTGCCAGTGATGATGGGACAAACGCAGGTCAGACGCAGGCCAGGGGACGATCCATCCCTTGGGACAGATGTGCAAATGGTCCTTCAGGAGCGGGAGGGACGTCTGATGGCTGGTGGTGGAATCCGGGTGCAAGCTGCTGCTTTGGGTTCTGTCCTTGCGTTTGCGCTTTGAGTGACGGAGGCCAGAGGCAGAGGGGAAAAGGAGGAAGGTGGCTGAGAAGGTCAGGTGTGGTCACCAGCCACCCAGGGCCCTGCTGTCCTCGTCCTCCCTGGGCTCCCTGAGCACCGTGCAGGCCAGGATGCTCCTCCTCCGCTGTGCGGGATCCCGTGGGGAGCCGTATCTGTTTTACAGGAGGGCTGGGGTGGGGCAGGTGCACACTAGGGCAGAGGATCCAAGCTCTCAGCGAAAGAATGAAGAGGTTGTCTTTATTCCCAGTCCACTGCAGTCTCTACCTTTGGGTCTGAAAGTGCATTTTGGTATGTCTCCGCGGGTGCACCACCCCCGGACCCCATCACCTCCCTCCAGTGCTTACCTGGGTCTCGGGGGTGGCGAGGGGGCCAAGGATGCACGTCTACGGGGCTATCGTCTTCACAGCTGCTTCATATCGACAGAACAACACCAGCACATTTGCTGCCAAGAGGCCAAAATGCAAAGTACCTGCTGGAATGGAATGCGGATGGTGTACTATGTTCTTACCCTTACCTGAAGAAACCATTTTACTTCCTGGACTACGTGATCCTGTTTTCCCTTTATTCCTTCCTCCCACATTCTCTGTTATCGCAGCTCTATTTTCAGGGGCTAAGCATGTAAAAATTATTATCAAAAAGATAGTAATGTATCCTGCCTGAGGAAAGGTAAAAGGTCGTGAAAGCAAAGAGTTGGCATGCAGAAAGCAGGTTTATCTGGTTCAAGTGTGGCATCCTCTCAGACTCTGCCCTCATCTGCAAGTGATTAGTACCGGGGAGACTCACTCCTAGGAAAGATGGGGTTTTCTTTAATTTGCTCAAGATCAAGAGTCTCTGCCCCTCATTGTAAAGATGCTTGAAATCCGGGGACTAAACGGGGCTGGAAATACAGGAAAGGAAAGAATAAACTGTTCACCAAAAAGGTGTCCTCTTTCCACAGCTAAGTTGACATTAGCAAAGGGCAAATGTCACCTACGTAAGAAAATCAGAACCAAGTTCGATTGTTCTATCCCATTGGGGAAAATCAAAATTGTTTAGTTTCCAAAACAAGTGTATATGCGGAATGCATTGGCAGGGCTCACTAAAAGATTGCTTATGATTTTCAGAGGGCAGCCTAGCCAAGTGATCATTACAAAAGATTTATAATGCAGCTTTCATTTATGTGAGATCAGTCATATTGCAATTGCGCCTGTGATTAGTTATTACAACACCTAGCAAGAGGACGCCCAACAAACTGAGATGAAGGTAGGTTAGGCAGGTTTTCCAGAGCCATATTCCAAAAAACCAAATGAAAAGGATTTGATTTTCATTCCCAATCTCCCCACCTGGCCCCAAGAATTGAACGGTCTTCCCCCCCGCCCCACCTTCCTGGCTGGCATGCCAGGGAAGCACTGAGAAGTGGCATCTGCTGCATTCCAGAATTCAAAATTCTTATGCAACCCTTAAAATATTTCCATTTGCTTTTAAAATAAGAAAACTCTAAAAAACATGGCCCAGTTCCCTTTTAAATTTCTTTACAAGTAGGAGAGGTGTTAAGATTTTCAAACTCTTTTTAACCCAATTCTGGAAAGCACGGAAGGATTTTTCCCCCCCTAACCTCCTGAGAGTTATTTAGTGGAGGATTTGTACATAGTTGTTTTCATTAAAAAAAAAAAAAAAAAAGGTGAGATTATGGTTAGTTTTGTTTTGCTTGTGTTTTTGTCAATTTTTCAGCAATAAGCACATGCATGTTTGTAACAAGGAACACAAGTTTGTTTTTAAAATCAAACAAAAAGTGTGCTGCAGAATGTTAGGGATGATGGGTAAGGAGGCGAACATTTGGAAGTGATCTCCTTCTGGAGCACCAGGTCTTCGTGATCCCAAGCCAACCTGCTCGTTCAAGACGTTCAGGGCAGCAGCCTGTAGCATCTATTTCCAGCCTGTCTTTCCAGTGTCACATCTGTGTCGTGTCACACGGAGAGGACTTGGACAGTAACCCAGGATGCTCACGCGAACAAGGAGATGATGATGCCTAAGGGCTCTTCTTCACATGGGTGACTCGGACGAACTGGAGAAGGGCTTTGGGTTCTTCACAGCAAGACCGACATGACCTCACAGACTCCAGCTCAGGAAGACCCACTCACTGACTGTCTAAAATGCCTTTTATAGGAAATTTAAACCAATACAAGAGTAGAGAGAACAGCATAGTAAAACCCGTGTCCCCACCACCCAGTTCTGACAACCATCCACTCTTGCCCTCCGACAGTGGGCTTTTTAAAAACAAATCTCAGACATCAGAGTATTTCTTCTGTAGACACTTCAGCATTTTTCTGTAAGGACTCTTAAATACAAAAACAACAACAAAAGTAAGCACAATGTCATTAGCCGACCTCAAACTTAACAGTAGTTTCTTAAGTTCACTGAATTTCCAATGCTCTCTTTGTTTTATGTGTATCTCATTTTTTTCTTCAGATCTGAGTTCAAACAAGGTCCATACATTGTATTTGCTTCATCTACATCTTAAGAAGCTTAACCTATAGACTTACCTTTTTCTGTTCCTGGTTATTAATTTGTTGAAGAAATGGAGCATTTGTCTTATGGAATTTCCCACCTTGTGGATTTCACTGATTGCATCCCTCCATGTTGTTTAAACATGTTCTTCTATCCCTGAGTTTCCTATTAACTAGTAGTTTTATCTAGATCACTTGTAAATTTTTTTGGAAGAATAATTCACAGCCCACTGGCATTGGCTACAAAATGTCTATACTTATGAAGACTTTGAAACTATTTCAAAACACTCCAGTGCTGATTATTTCAAACATGATACTTTCATGCATTTTGATAGTGCTCAAAAAATGGGGGCAGTATTATGTGGGTGATCTTTCCATTGGGCAGTGGAATCCTACTTGAAGATTTTTTCTTTTACTCTCTGAATGCCAGGATAAACCCTGACATTCAGGGTTTGACAGAGGTCAAAGGAGTCCTCAAAAAACTAATGTAGAACATTATAGAACTAATACATATAGAAC
This sequence comes from Mirounga angustirostris, assembly GCF_029215605.1. Lineage (NCBI taxonomy): Eukaryota > Metazoa > Chordata > Mammalia > Carnivora > Phocidae > Mirounga > Mirounga angustirostris. The sequence continues at coordinate 3,683,657 of NW_026991722.1, read as the reverse complement.
TCTATATAGAATATATCAAACCATAGAACTAACAGAAAACTACTATAGAAACTCCTGATAGGCCCTTTTCAGAATTTCAGAGGAGGTGATAAATTCCTGCTTTGCTCTGGGATGGGCAGGGTGTCCATTGTTTTTCCCATTAGCAATGGAGAAGACTCATCATATGGTCCCCAGTGAAAGGATGTGGTCAAGACAGAAATAAGCATGGCAGGTTTGGACAATGTGGACACAGTTTGTATACATTTTTACAGAATGATGTATTAGTTGAGCTGTCATTTAAGGAGCCCTATACAAGGCATTTTGATTTTTACCATACCATCCATTTGTTCCCCCAAAAGAAGGGAGACAGCCCGATCTGTCTAACTGCCACCCAGCGGGCTTGGGCTGTGCCCCTGGCTTACCACCTGACTGGCCACAGGCCTGGTAATGAGATGCAATGAATGGACATGTAAATAGCTGTGCTAAATGCAAACTTGAGACAGTGGTCCACCCAGAGGCATTTGCCTCCACACACTGATTGCCTTGGAGAAATCGATTCGATTAGACCATAGAATGTTTGACTGCCAATCACTTCCATCAACAGTGTTCCTGTGAGCACACTTTCTAGCTGGACGAGGGGGCTGATGAGGCCCTCAACCTCCAGCTCTGCACTGCCATGCTCTCCAACATCTGAGAGAAGGAAAGAACATTATTTAAAGCATAAACAGTTTGGCGCCAAGACAACAAAGGAACTGAAATGAAGGCCCTCCTGAGAAGGGGGCTTCTGCTCACGAACGTTGGTCCCAGGATGGTGCTCGCCCAGCCAGAAACGGAGTGAGGCTTCTGGAGTGTTGGGTTGTGAACAGACTGTCCAAATTTGCCACTGGAGTTTATTTTCAGTTGTTTTATGAGTTGGAGGTGGACTGTGAAGGGTGTGGGCACCCCAGGCTCCCGTGCAGAGATGCTTCAGTGCATCTCCCATTTTGCTGGGCCTGTTGTGCATGGAGGTAGGGGCTGAAATGCAAAAGCTGAGTGTCCAGAGACTATTGTTACCATGATTGATCTTCCCGTCCATACTGGCTGACTCGGGGTGCATCCTGACGAAGCTCCTCCATGTTAGACTTGCCATATGTTCATCCGTGTGAACAGATCCAATGGGTTCAGAAGTAGAAGGTAGGAAGAGGAATATTTTGTCCTCCTGGACACTTTTACCTTCTGGGCTAAAGTGATTTGTTTCTCCTCCACAGATGATGCAGCCTAGCACTTAAAACTACTTTAATTAATCTTTTTTGGGGAAGAAGGTGTTTTGAAAACGTGACAGGCGCTCAAGAGATAGATAATGGATTGATGGTGAGCGCACAAGGGGGCCCAGCAGCGTGTTCATGGCTGGTGAGGAGGGGGTGTTGAACATAATTCGGGGAAGATCCAGCCCTCCAGGACAAAAAATGAAAGAGGCATTTAATTGGAGCACTTAGCAATCACAAAACCAAGACAGAGGTTAACTTGTTTTGAGCAAGAGAAATTAATACATTAAAGGTTACATTTCCAACTGTGAGGCAGTGAGCTGGGCTCTTCAGTGGTGTCAGAATTACATAAGGCAGGAGAAATGCCTCTGAAATGATTGTGGAATCATTAACAAAAGGCAAGGCAGAGTAAGACACTTCCCAGCAGGAGGGTGCGAAGAAGAATAAAGACGTGGAGAGAGCTCATTAAGAATGAATTGCAGACCATAAACATTTGAAAACACTAAGTGTGGAGTTCTATCTGTTATCTAATGACTCAGAAATTATAAAACTAGCAATGACTTTCAGAAAAGGGGTTGACTTTGCAGGAGGTTGTTTGCCATTACACACGTAGAAAGGTATTTTTTTAGGTCGGGGAAAAAAAAATCTCTCATCTTTGTAAATCAGCACAATTTAAGCAACTTCGGCTATCCTTGACAGATTTTTCTTCTGTATAATTACACATTGTCTCAGATTTAGTTATGAGGCTATTGAAATGAACGTGCTGGGAGGGGAATCCATGGGGGGTGGGGAGGAGGAGCAGGGAGAGACAGAAGTCCACACCTTGCCATCAAGCTGCAGATTGACTCACCACTTTGTCTTCAGAAGGATCTAGAAAGCTACACTGAGAAAGCCTTGCCAGTAAATCCTCCAGAGTGGACTCATGCTTTGTTTTGATTGAAGGGGTTTCCATTTGTGTTGCTGTTAATTGCATGGTTTGTTAGACAAAGAGTCGCGCTAAATGAAATGAGATAATCCATCCGTGGAATTCGCTCTCCCATCCCCCTTGCCCACCCTCCTCTAGGCAAGAAAAAGGGACGCTTGGAACTTGAATGATTTGAGACTCCATACTCTGGCCATGTGCGAACTCTTTAATCTTCCAGAGTATTTGGTGCCATGCTTCCAACTGCCCTTCATTTTGCGATTAACCCAAGTCAGAAATGCCAGAAAAGCATCAAACCACATGGCTGGGCATCACACCCAGGTCTCTAAGTGCCTCTCGGGAAAATAGATGAAGCTCCTGTAATGTGCTGTCCTTCCGGAAAGAGCAGAGTTCAGAGCTGCTGTGGGATGCCCTGGAAGGAGAGAACAAGGCTGTCCTAATGGCTTTTAGAAGCCAAGGCTTTCCCTGGGCAACGCGCTGTCCAGTAGGCTCTAGCATTCCACTGCTCTATTCGCAGACAGCTCTTTGCGATAATTAGCACCCTCTCATCCTCCCTGGGCCCCACAAGAAATGGCGGAAGTTGACAAAGCCTGTTTGAGCCTTTCCAAATGCCTCGTGATCCGTTGCTGCTATTAGTCCTTCCACGTGCATAGCAGGGTGGGGCCAGCTTTCTCATCCTGCCCCAGCAACCAGTTAGAGGGAACAGTATTAAAATGAACCACAAGATATCTGAGTAACGACTAGTATTAAGACAAATTCGCAAGTGAAGATGTTCATCACAAAACTTGGTAACCAAGGACCTTGGGGGCCTCCGTGATGAAAGCTACTCATCTGTCTTCCAACCCTACAGTTCTAAGATGCAACATTCTCCAGCTACTGGACATTTCACAGATGAATGGAAGCTCCATTCTGTCGCCGCCCTCGCCATCGAACTGCTGGTGCCTGTGGTTGCAACATCCTGAAGAGACACGTGGTCTTTTCCGTTGCCTGGTGGTCTTTTCCAGTGAGCTTCTAAGTGATGGCACCTTGTAGTATTATGCTCAATATACTCAGTGATTTACCGGGGTTGAAGAAGATTATATATATAATGTATACTTATAGGCATTATATGTGTATATATATATTTTTTCTTTTTTTTTTAAGAAGAAAGTTAGCTTTATGAGCATCTTTCCAGGTTGGCTTCGGTGTCTTCTATTTTCAGTGTGTTAGATGATCAATCACGTGTGTCTCTCAGCCCTTGAGGGAGGTTGAGGGTAGGAGGGGACTCTATGAAGCAGAAGGCAAACTGACAGTGACGTTCAGAGTAGTGAAGTGTATGTATGCCCAGTTAAGTGGCTTTACAAATCATATTTTCTAGTTTTAACCAAATCCACCCTTGCAAAATGGACACATGACTTAATAAGAGTCTCAAAAAGCAACTTCAGGTTAAAGGTAATGCTAACAATGCAATAACAAGCCAACAACCAGAATCGCTAACTTTGACATTTCCATTCTTGATAGGAGTGCTGTCTCTGCCACAATAAAGGTCTAATCTGACAAAAAGTTGACCCCAAATTCTAAAGTGGCCAAGAGTACAATAGGAAATATGTATTCACAACCTCTGTCCTTAAGGGTGAAGGTCAACCTAAGTGTTCCTTACATACATTATACCTTTGTGAGTTATCATTTCCAACAATGGTAACAATTACAATGAAATACACATTATATATTAAAAAGAATCTGAATTTTGAATGGTTCTTTAAATTGTATCACAGTGACTTAAATCAGCAGTCCTCAAACTTTTTGGTCCCAAGACCCCTTTACACTGTTAAAATTTATTGGTGGCCTCGAAGTGCTCCTTTTCATGTGGGAGAGATCTACTGGTATTTAGAAATGAAAACTGGGAAAATTAGAAATATTTCTTTATTAATTCATTTAAACACATCAATAGACAAATTGCTGTTTATTTTATGCTAACATAAGTAACATATTTTTAGTAAAATAACTATATTTTCCAAAGCAAAAAAGTAGTGGGAAGAGTGGCATTGCTTACACTTTTGCAAATTTCTTCAGTGTCCGGTTTAATACGTACCTGGGTTTTGGTATCTGCTTCTGCATTTAATCCATTGTGATCTATTTGCTTTTGTGGGCCTTATACAGCTATGTAGAGGGAAAAGGGAGAAATATTTTAATAGTCTTTTTGGATAATTGTGTATATTCTTCTCTGGTACTATACCAAAATTCAACTTGTGGGTGCTTCTTAAAAGTTAATAGTAATATGGAATCTGAAACCACACCAATGAACTTTTGTACTAATATTAAAACCCTTTGGTCTTTCTTGCACTTTGAATGGATTTTTTTACTCATGCGTGATTTTATAACACTTTGCATTGGTTTGAAAATATTGGTCCATTGAGCTATGCAGATCTTCCAAAGGTTGACACATTTCATGATACACAACAAAGTATCACATTCGTTAATATTACCCAATCTCATCAGCAAAGTCTTTGAGTTTTGGGAAGCAGTCAAGCTCTTGGTGATACACAGTGTTTTTCAAAATTCTAATTTTCACTTGAAAGATTGAATTTTATCGTTGGCAACAAATACCATCAGTTGTTTTCCTTATAGTTACAGGCTCACTTGATTTGTTTTGAGAAAGTATCTGCCAAATACCCAAGTGTGAATAACCATAGCTTGTCTGTCAGTCATTCTCTGAGGAAAGATGGTGTCCTGCGAACAAAGTGGCTAGCTCAGCTCTCAGATCCAAACATCCCGTCCCTTCAGCATGCAGCTCAAGTGCTTCATATGCAATCTACACTTTATCACTCAGAATACTAAAAAGATGTATGTTTGAGGGTTAGGAGTTAACAAAATAATAATTCTATTGACTTCACCAAGGAAGTCAATTTTTTAGTAAGGTGGGTTTGTGGCAGAGAAAAGTACAACGACTAGTGTGTAGTGTCTCAGTGCCCGTAATTCTGCTCACTATTGACTGTGGACCATCAGAGCAAAGATCAACCCAGCGGCAAATAACACCCAGAAGTAGACTGTAATAATTTTGGCCTCATGAACAGACTGAACAGGTCTTGGGGACCCCAAGTGACAATGAAATAAATGCTAATTTAAAGCAAAATTTTCAGAGATGATGAATATTCAATCGTATTGCTTAAAATAAGAAAATTAATAGAAATCAGTTAATTTGAAAGTTGAACCATTAGTAAATGATTTAAAATAGTATTTATGTAATCTTATTTTAATATCTATTTCTTATAGATTATAATAGACACAATACCAGTATAGCAGTAGTTTTATAATTTATAAATAAATAATTATACCTATATAAGGTATGTGTGCACAACCTTTTAAAGGTATTTTTTTTTCCTCTGGAAGGTGTTCCTAAGCAAATAATTTGGAGCTCACAGCTTTGGTCCTAGAAGAGAGCCTGTGTATGCCAATCCTAGAAGGAACCTCTAGGAACCGCTGATTCTTAGATAGCCTTATGGTGAAGGGAGGGCTTGGGATTAGTGAAGGGGGAATAAAACATCCCATAGGGAATGGAAGGGCACTAATTGAGCCACTTGGAAAGCAGCATTTCCCCAAGGCTGGAAACCCCTCCCTCCACATCCAGTCATTTACAAAGTCCCTTAGACCTCACGTGCTTCACAACTCTGGATCCTTCCACTTTACCTGTCTCCACCATCTTGGTTCAGGCCTCTTTCCTTCCCACGTCTGCCTGCCTGTGTGCTTCTTCATGCCACAAGCATAGACTTTCCAACACTGGACACTCACTTCTCTGTGAAAAGCCTTTGGTGTTCCTGTGACCTTCAGGGTAGAGCTCTGTTCCTTAGGACAGAGCTCATGCCCATGTCTGGACTGCCTCTTGGCTTCATCTCTCCCTACCACTTCCTTCCCCAGAAGTGAAACTCTGTTTTGCACATGTTGTTTCCTCTTCTAGGAATGCCTTTCCCCCACCATCCTCCTGCCCTCTACCTTGTCCTTTTGCTTTGCACCCACTCCCCAATCCCTGATCTGGGTTAGGCCTTCAAGAATCAGGCCAAGTGTCATTTCCTTTTGGAAGATCTTTCTTATTTAATTTTGGTTTCAAACCCTCGTTCTACCACTTAATGTCTTTAGACTGTAGCTGCATTATTTACCCTTTCTGGGTCTCTGAATTTCAATGTCACCTATAAAAGGCCGATGTCATTGCTTACCATGAGCATTAAGTGAGATCAACATATGGAAAGTGTCTAGGACAGTACTAGACTTGAGTAGACTGGTGTCAGAGTAATAACTAATAATAGTATCTCTCTTGCCATCTGAATATCCCATTCATCCTTTCAACACGATGCTGCAAATGCATGTTTACATTCCTTTGTCACGATCTTCCTGCCATAAGGGGCTGCCTCTAGTTCCTCCTTATGTCCCTAATGTCTGACACCATGCTAGCATACTGCAACTACCCAATAAATGCTTATTATATGAATGACAAAATCAGAGAAATGAGAAAGAAGGGTGAGAAACATGGCTTCCTCTGCCTAACATGGCAGCCACTAGCCACACGTGGTTTTTAAAATTTAAATACATGTAAATTAAATCAAATTAAAAATCAGTCCCTCAGTCATCCTAGCCACAATTTAAGTGCTCAACAGCCTCATTTGGCTAGTGGCGGCTACACTGGACAGCAGAGATCATGGCGCCTTTCCATCCTCGCCAAAGTTCTGATGAGCAGCGCTGCACCCTGACACTTTCCAAATGGAGCTGCTGGCTTCACATATCTCTGTCTAAAAGCCTTGCATGCGAATGCCTTTGAGATGGAAAAAATGGTAATGATACTAATATTAACAAGACATAAAAACTCCAATAGTCAGAAAAGTACTCAACAATGCTCTTGGCAGCGCACATGGAAGTCATGTCCACAGTGGGAGGGAGGGAGGGTCGTGGGACCAGTCTGCTCAGCACTTCTGTCCTGCCCCAGGAGGGTCCTCTGCCCGGACAGGATGGCCAGGTGGGGAAGCAAGCCCTGTGACTCAGTGGTGCCATTACGGAGATTGGACCGCTCATGAGCTTGACTTGACATCGGGACAGGAACCACCGTTGTGTCTGTTCTGCTGCCACCACGGCGTGTCGCCACAGCCAGAATGGGATTTTAATGGCCTTTGGGGGAACTATTTGATTGTAGTTTGTAGAGCCTGTCATCACTGATGGGCTGTCTTTTCCTGGGAAGTGACACCGCATTCCTTTTTCATTTGAGCTGCCCCATCTCTCCGTGGGCGTCAGCCCATCTCTACCATAATGCCCATTGTTGTCATGATAATGCCAAATTGGTGGACTGTGCCCTAGACCCTCATTAATCACGACCTTTCATTTAGTTTTAAATAGAGCAATAAGCTAGTGCATATGAATTTTGCCTGGAGGCTAATTGTGAGTCCAGGGTTCACAGGAGGACGGTTAATCGGAGACTGCCATGGCTTTGTCGGCCCCTCTCTTGGTCTAGAACTTCCTCTTATGCTCATGCCAGACCCTAAAAGTGTGGCCAAAGTGGGCACTGGCTTTTTGGTCCTGTTTTCCAGTTACTTGGATAGGAGGGCATTGTTTGACTGCATCCTGCCAAGGTAGCAGAAGTCAGGGAAAGCTTTCAAGTTTTCAGTGCCAGCAAAGACTCGGTGGCAAGTCGGGCTTCCCTGGATCTGAATTATACATGACCTAGGTTTTCAGGATGATTAATAACCTGCGGCACTGTGCTCATGTGGGGATGTGACTCACACAGTCTCTGGCAGAAATCTCAGGTGAGGGGAAAGGTGTCCTCGGGCTAGGGGCACATCCCGATGCCAACTCTGGACCATAGGATGGCAGAGATTGGAGAGACATTCGAGGTCATCGAGCTCCCACGTCTACTTTTATAGACAATGAGAAAGAGACCTGGCCAGGGAGAGGTGCTTCCCGGAACCAGGGCTAGAACCAAGTTCCCTTGACTTCTGGTCTTGGATCCTCAAAATGGCACTTGGCTGCCTTCTCATTCACTTGGATGTCGATTGTTCTGTTGCTAAGAAGTGCTATCTCCCTAGCTGAAGTGTAAGCTTCATGAGGATAGAGATCTTCTCCTCCTTTTCTTTAGCATGCTCCATAAATGTAAAGTCCAGCTAGGGAAGACAAAACTAACACACATGAAGAAGAATTGTGTACTAACCCATGTGTCGAGTGGGATGGGAATTCAGATGAAGGAGATACTCAAATGGACTCAAATCATTAGAAAAGCTCCATCGTACCTGAGTTTTCTCTTGGCAAGGAGACAGAAAGAGGGAAGATATTCTAGGTGAGGGCATGCCCGCACGAAGATGGGGAGGGGAGGCAGGTCTGTTTGGTTGGAACAAGGTGAACCCACAGAAGTTGTGGGGAATGAGGTGGGAGGGTTACTCCCTGCCCCCAAAGCCAGGCTTGGACATCTGTGCCATCTCAGGAGCTTCTGGGGCTCTGGGCTGAGTGGATGGTGGCACACGTGTTTGTGTATGAACATGCATGGCCTGTGTGTGTGTGTGAACTACACGGTGTGTGTGTGAGCATACATACGCATGAGTGAGCGTGTGTGCCACGAGCGTGTGTGAGCATGCTTGTGCATGGTGTGTGTGAGTGAGTGGGGGGGGAAGCGGATGCGGTGGTAGTGATCAAAGGAACTAGGAAAGCCTCCTCCCGCACGAACCGACCCTGGGAGGGGCATGTCGCCTACCCCGGGACACGGACAGGCCTGCAAACTGCAAACCAAAGAGGAAGAGAAAGCTAATACTCGGACGGAGAGCAGCATGGGCCCCAGGCCTCCTCCCCTGGGAGTGCTGTGCGCGCGGAGCTGTCGTGTCAGAGAGTGCAAGTGGCCCGCGAAGGTGAAGTGACTCCCAGCCACCGGGAAATCTGCAGACCGGCTCAAAATGAGTGGGAACGATGCCTCAGAACAACCAAACACCAGCACACAGGCCTAGAAAGGAGAAAAAGAGAAAATTCTGCAAGATACCACTCCTGACACCCATGTGCCGCAGACAAAATTTGGAAGGGGGTGGAAATTCAAGATGGGGGAAATGAGAAGGGAAACAGAGACACGAGAAACCCTGAGGGTGACGTTTCCCTTGGTACCAGTGCACAGCGAGATCCGAGGCAGTGCTCCCTCCCGGGGGACTGCTGCGTGACCGCCGGCGGCTTGGCTACCTGTGCGTGCTCAGAGGCGCAGGCTGCTGCAAACGGGGGAGTGGGAAAAGCACGGCAGATAAGAACCGAGATTTCTAATTCACTGCGGACCGAATAAAAGCCCCTCACGGGCAGGTGTCTAAGAGCCCCCCCATGCTTATTCTTAGCCATTGATGTCCTGTACGGCCGCACCCAGATAAACAAACACAGCCAACCCAACCCCCAAGTGAGGAGGGGGGCGCCGGGGAAGGGAGATACAAAATTCCAGCAGTTGGACTCCAGGTAACACAAGTCAAGGGTAATTTACCCTTTATTTAAAATCCAAAGGCATCTTTTTACTGGGAGCTCTGGGCTCTCTTCTTGCCATTTGGAAGAAAAGAAAAGAAATGCTTTGGGATTTCGAGGTGAAATTTCACAATCGGTATGTCTTTACTTTCTTTCCCTTCAACCAAGACATCCTTTGCTGGATTCCTTTATCTAGGGCTTTGTATACATATTTTTAATCCTATACAAAAATGATAGGATGTCAAGAAGGATCTATAATAACACCATTTTTTTATTTCACTTCAAAGACTTGGCAATTTCTGATCCATGTGACATTCACACTCCTTCAGGGTCAAACAGCATCTTGCAGCCTTCATAAAATGATTAAATATTTTAAACAGCTCCTGCTTATACCTCCATTGCCCCTGGAGACTGATATTGTTATCGTTTTTGTCAAAGCCAGTTTCCATCCGCATTTGTCATTCCTGCTTGCATTTATGAGTTATCAATCGCCACGTCAAAATGCAAAATAACTGATGTTCTTTGGGCGGTATTGGATGGTCTATCTGGGGCTTTTAATCAATGCTGATTTTTATTTTCCATACCCATACATAAATCTTTACCATTCTGGGCCACATATAATGCGTTTGTACAAAACGCAGTGACAGAAGCAGTAGTTATATTATCAAACATTATACCTCGGGGCTAACTGAGTACCAAGGGCTTTCAAAAGGGAACATTGGGAATTGCCGTGCGGGAGACAGGATCGCAGTGCAGAATATAAGGAATTGGTTGTTGCCGTTTATAAATCAACATCCTGCTAGCTAATCCTTCTCACTTAAATACAGTCCAAATTCTTTCCCTGATCCTCTGCAACTTAGTCATTGTTTTTTAAAAGGCAAAGTTTGCATAATCTACACAAATAATAATAAACTGTATTTTCTATTTTTTCAACTTTTCCCCAGGGGCATAAATTCAAATGGTAGCATGGAACTTTTTCAGGAATAGCTCCTTTTTAACTGAGAACTGGAATTTTCCATGTAATGTTTCACCCCCACGTTGATCTAAGAGAGAATTTGCTTTGCCCTTCAAAAGGGCATTTGCCTGGCTGAACAGTAACCGTTGTAGAAATCATTCAAACAAGACACTCGTGCCCAGTGGAATCCTGGTGCACGCAGACACCCAAGGCCATGGGAAATCACTCGGATATCTTTAAAATGAAGCAAGGAAGTATAATTAAGCTCGGGATGGAATACAACAGAAGTGTGCAGCCAGTGGAGTCCAAGAACCCACAGGTATTCACGGGCTTTCTTGAAAGATTAAAGCACATTATCGTGGCTTCCAAGTCTACTCATTGCCATCCGCTGGCTTCTCCGAGGACCCGCTGCAAACTAATTGGCCTTTGCTTCTACTTTGGGCCCATCTTTCATCTCAGGACTCGAAACTGCCGTCACTTAGCTCCCCTGGCAGCCGAGCCAGTGACAGGGTACGGTTTGTGGCGGAAGGGGCTCGGGCTTAATTAGTTCTCTGGGATTTGCTGCAGAAATCAAGAACCCAAACGGTTGCTGCTACAAACTTATTTTTAGAAAGCTTTGCAGTTGCAAAGTTGTCCCCCAACATTTGACACAGGAAATTAAAGACGAGAGTAAGTGAGTGTTGTGGAGGGCTGACCAGTGGCCAAGACCGAGGCGAGATCAACGCGTTCTGAAAACGCGGGACTGGTCCTCAACCAGGGTGTCATTCCAAAAAGCAACCTTTGAATAGCTAATTCAGAAGAGTACGGTTTGATGAAAATGGCTTTCTCTACTGTGTTTCGAGAGGCAATATGTTCTGTATTGAATTCAAGTATTCACAGCTTAACAAAATCAGTGAGTAGCCAGCCTCATTTGGCAACTTGTGTGTTCAATAAGCAGCATGTGATAACTTCAACATTTATTTATCTGCACGTGGGGAGACCAACTCACTCACCAAACAAGAAGCCTTTGCCACCTCTGATTTCCAAGGAGGCGACTGCAACGTGTCTTCAGAACGGCCATGCAAAATCAGTAAGCAAGGCTGGACTGTTGAAGGTGAGAACGGCTAAGCATGCTCAGCACGAGCCCTTGCTCTGTGCCTGGGACACTTGAGGCCAAGGTCAACTCCCCTGACACTGGGTAGGTCTTCAAATGTTGGGAAAATGACTATCCCTAATTCCTGAGTCCTGTTGCTTGGGTATTTGCTGGGTCCTGCTTACTTGGTTTGGTCTCATGTCCTTCCATCCTTTCTCCTTGTTCCCTCCTTGGGGCACCCTCAGCACTGTCTCAATGCCCATAAACCACCGGCCTTGACCATAGCTGCCATATGTAGCCGGATCAGGTCACAACAGAGTAGCATTATAACCACTGTCATCCTGAACACTGCTCTTCCGGTCACGCATTCCACGTTTAATTTATTTGTTCACTCAACAAATATTTGTAGAGCATCTCAAGTGTCACGTGAGGTGTGAGGCCCTGGGCACACAGCGGCTTGGCTTCACGATACTCACGAGCATGGTGGTGCTTCTGTGGGGCCACTATTTCTTGGTGGCCAGGCCTGCTTGTCCCATTCTTCGGGGACAACAACACAGCTGGCACTGAGCCAGACCACAAAATGTCCTTAAAAAATATTTCCGTAGGGATGTCATTCAGGGCGTCACTCAACCCCAATTGGTTTGATTATGTTGGTTGTCTTAAAAGCTGTTTGGAGAGAACACCTATTCCTCAGTCACTCAGTGCAAGTGAACCTCGGGCCTCTGAGGGAGCAGGGCGGGAGGCGCTGGCGGGGATGCTGGAACTTCAGGTAAGAAACACAGGGCTGCTTTCTGAGGGGTCAGAGGACCACGGGGTCCGAAGACACCTTGCGGAAGCGCACAGCCCCGAGGAGATGGCCCTGAGGTGACGAAATCCTGGGAAGAAGAAATGTTGAATTTACTGGACAATACACTATTCCTTCATTCTTGCAATGTCTTCACTGAGTTGCAATTTGGATGTGGTGTGATTTCAAGCTCAGTATTCACGGTCTTTCGGCTTAACACCAGACAGACCTGGAAATGTACCTGTATCTACTGGAGTGGTTTTTAACCAGGGGCAACTTTGCCTCTTCCTCAGGGGGCATTTGGCAAGGTCTGGAGATGCTTTGGGGGTAGAGAATGGGCGGTCTACTGACATCTGGTGGGGTGAGGCCATGGATGCTGGTAACTGTCCTACACTGCACAGGATGGCCCCCACAGCCCAAAGTGAACTGGCCCCGAATATCAACAGTGCCAGAGTTGAGATGCCTTGCTTGATACACAGCAAAATCCTCCCAAAGTACATATTTGCATGGAAGGGAAAAAAAAAAGGAGGAAGAAAGAAAGAAAAATGAAACTCTTTGTAATATGAATTTATATATTCTAGCCAGTGCAAGATAAGAGAAGACAATATGTCTTCTATTTTCTGCTTGATAAGAATTGATAAATGTTTATTAATATGGCATTTTTAAACCTGATTTTTTTTATTATTGAAGTATATACTCTAGAAACACTGTTTCTATAAAGGCGCAAAGTATGGATATAGATGTAGTTATGACATGTTTAAACAGCTAAATTGCATTTACATTGAGATGACTAGCTTTGGAAAAAGCAATGCTTTTCATATTTATTTTAAATTTTGGATGAATTACAGCAAATGCAGTTAAATTTAATTTCTGGATTCATGAAAAACTACGCATGATGGCTGTTTTGCCTTGTCATAACAGCATGTGTGTCAATATTTCTGGGTGAAATCAAAGACAAATTCCAAATGACAACTTTGCAAATCATTCCAAAAGAGAACACTGAGATTTTTGGCAAAGGGTCCATGCTCTCTCCATCTACAACTTTGGGATAAATCTTTGTTGTTATTTGTAAAATGTATGCGTATCTTATCTTGAGGCAAATATTCTAGAAAAGAGTGTGGGCTCTTGGCTCAGACAGGCTTTCATTTGATGCACTGTTCTGTCTGTCTAGCTTGAGCAAGTTTTTTTTAACCTCCCTGTCCCTTTGTTTTCTCTTCCATAAAATGGGGACAAATAATGGATGCACTTAATTTATGGGGTTGTTGTAAGGATTAGTGGAAATCCAGAACCCAGATAAGCATTCAATAGGCATTTTATCATCATTAATCTTACCACTATTATTACTATAATGACAAAATTACACTATATCCTCATTCCATGTGTATTGGTTTCCTAAGGCTCCTATAACAAAACACCACAAACTGGGTAACTTCAAATAACAGGAGTGTGTTTTCTCGCAGTGCTGGAGGCCGGAAGTCCTACCTCGAGGTGTCAGCAGGCCCAAGCTCTCTGAAACCTCCTGGGGAAGCCTTTTTCTTAGCTGCAGTGTGGCTGGCATTCTTTGGCTGGTACATGCACCATGCCAATCTCTGTTCCCATTGTCCCATGGCATTCTCCTGCGTGTCTCTGTGTCTTCTCTCCCTTCTTGTAAGGACAGGAGTCACAGTGGATTTGAATTAGGGCCCATCTAATGGAGTATGATGTCATTTTAACTTGATCATTCCTGCAGAGATCCTGTTTCCAAGTAGGACTACATTCACAGTATTGTAGTTTAGGAGCAGGTGACATATCTCTTCGGGGGCCACAATGTAGCCCACGGCACCACGCTTCAAAGCAAGACCCTGAGTGAATGGACTTTGTTGAGCTTTAGTGGAAAATGGAAGAAAAAGCCCAATACTGTTGAGGTGTCATAGAGTGATGGCTGTCATCTGAGGACTTGAAGAAGCATGATAGATGGCCATGCCTGTGAGGGCAAAAGACACGCAGAACATGGAAATGGAAATGTAGGGTAGAACTCCCTGGGCTGCACACATAAGCAGGGAATCATAGAGAAAAATGAACTCTGGGATCTGGAGCCTAACCCTGATTTGCAGGGTCCTCCTGTGAAGCTTCTATGAAGCAAGTATGATGGCTGTGTGTTTATGAGCCTTCATCCATGTCCCTGCGATGAGCTGCAGGAAAATCCTTAATCTTTGTCCCCATCCCACCCCCCCTTCTCCTGAATTCCCCTTTCATGAAGGTCATGTTGGAAGACGCAGACTCAGAGCCAGCCCACCCACGTGGGGCCAGCACTTCCCATCCCTGCCCACAAGCCTAGCAGCACCTAGACTAGGTAGAGTTGGAACTGTTTTGTGACGGCCCACCCTTTGTGTGGCTGGTTGATTTTCATCAGTTCCCGGTGGGTGAATTTGTCCAGTGTTGGCCAGGGGTGCCAGACACCAGTTTTCTATGTAATACTTTCTCTGGCCACCCAGTGACATCACTTCCTGTCATGTGACCCTTCACTGAACTTGACTCACATTCCTTATGCTCCATCCCACAGGATGCTAGGACACAGATCGGTGGGGGAAGAGCCGTCAAGTGGTGTTTGAAGTCACTGGCAAGGTAACTGGTGGAGTTCTACTGACTGTGCATTTCCATTTGCAGATGTTTGGGCAGACATGTAGCCAAAAGCAGTGCCCCAAACTCAACTTCCACATGAGGCGAGGTTTAGTTTTAAGGCTGACAGAGCGATAGGTGTACAGTTGATGTCTGCTTGGGAAAACGGGTGGCTTAATTCCCATGGAGACCCCTTGACTCTGCCCTCTCGAAGCCTCAGAAGGCCACGGCGCCATGGCCTCACCCACCTGCCTCTTTCGCTTGTCAGTTCTCCTCGGTCTCTGTTTCTAGAGTGACTCCCCCTCCAGCAACCCCCAACCTTGCCTGGATCGCATCCGCTGCTGCTGAGCGAGGCTCACTTCTTTCCGCTTCTTCTGCTGCAGTTTGTCCTATACATAGCTGGCAGGATAATCTCCCAAGAACGCTATTTTCATCAAGCTACTCCCCTGCTGAAGAGCCCACAATAGCTCTGGATTATCTTTGTCCGCCCACTTCTATTCTTCTCTGACCTTGCTTCCCCAGCCCCCAAAGTTGTGTCCTCTCCAGCTGTGTTGGATCCTGTTTACTTGTGTCCAGTTGGGTCTTGAATGTGGTTTGCCTCATGAACTCCAACATAAGATACGCAATATGTTTCTTCTTTATTGGGTATGACCTTGAAAATAGTACTTTAGCATAATGGTGGGGAGTCTGCGCTGTGGAGTCTGACAGACTGAGCTCAAGTTCTGGTTCTGCCTTTTCCTCTCTAAGTGACCTGGAACAAGTTAGCTAATCACTTTGTGCCTCATCTGTAAAATGTGGGTGGTGGTGTTAATGACACCTACCGCTCAGGTTGTTCCTGCAAGTGGCTTACAGGAACTCAATAACTTAGCTTCCCTGTTCTTGCTGTGTGTGTGGTGCGGGCTGTTGAGAATGCTGATCAGAAGAAGATGTGTGCCAGGAGACAGCAGTTAGGACATCAGTGTCTACTTTTCCAAGGTCAGTTTTAGGTATTAACATTTGAGTATCATGTAAATGCCTTGAGGCTGGGTTTCTACAGGCTCTATCCTGGACTTTTCATATATCCTGGTCTTGCTAAGGACTTTCCCCACTTGAGCTCTGGGTCATCTCCACTTTGTCCATGCTGAGTGTGGACTTCCCACCTCTTCCTCATTTCTCTATGATCAAGGCTTTCCTAGTGTTAGAGCACCCGTGTTTGTGAGGATGGGGGCATCTCACTCATCTTCCCACCTCCAGTGCCAAGCACCCTGCCTAGCATGCAATCCATGCAGATAGAATAAATGCTTTTGAATATTTTGGGTTCACCTGGAAATGAAACCCTGGAGTTGGTTACCTGTGGGCCACTGAGCTCCCGCCTTGTGAAGCCTCCAAAGAAGCTGAGTAACACATGACCACCTGTCAGGGCCACCGTAAGAGGGTTCCTATGGACACGGGGCTGAGACTGTGGGCGAGGAGGCTGAGCTGCGCCTTCTATCTGCTACCCCAGGATCGGAGGACGCCAAGTTGTGCGAAGGATTCCTGTGTGCCTTGACTAGAGCGTTTTGAATAGGCTGCCTCATTTTTCTCATTTGGAGAGGGATGCGGCACTTTCCTCGTGGGGTTATTGAGAGGGTGACAGAAATCATATCAGTGAAACAGCAGGTAGAGTGCCTGGCAAGCGTAAGCACGCAAAAAAGGCTTACTGAATAATAATTCCGATCTAGGTCCAGCTCTCAACTAGATGGTGCGACTTCTGTGTATCATGGGCACCTCCACTCAGCATCTCTGGAGAGGAGTCTATCACTCCCAATGCCTACCCCCTCAACCTATTTATCATGTCCACTCCTTCTTCTCCATCTCCTTGGCTGTGCAGGCTCTAGGTAAGCTCCCCTGTTTTATACGTTCTGGAGGTTCCCCGCTTCCCTGCTCTCTCACCATGCCCTGACAGAGGCACTGTTCCACAGTGTGCCTGGACCACAAGAGAGGTAGACAGTCCTCATTTTAATGTGAGGTGGGAAACTGCTCCTGCTTATTAGGGTTTGCCTTTTGCCTCTTGCCTTGGTTTTATAGGTGATGCACACACAAGCTCATTATGTTGGAAACACTCCTTTCCCCCTGCATACTGATGAGAGCACCTCAGTGATGCCCACTGTGTATCAGTTAGCTATGGTGCATAACAAACTGTCAGTAAACTTGTGACTTCAAACAACAGCATGTTATTTAGCTCACAGTTCTATTGGTCAGCAACGTGAGCTGGACTCAGCTGGCTGGGTTCTCAATCTCGGTGGTGACCAGCAGCTGCCAGGATGGGGAGGCTGCTGGCTGGTCTGGGACAGCCTCGGCCAGCACAGCCTGTGTCTCCTCCAGCGGGCTAGCCCAGGCTCGTTCACGTGGCGGTGGGCAGGTTCCAGGAGAGTGCCAGGGTGCCAGGTCTTGAGCCCAGGCTCAGAGCTGGCATGCTGCAACTTCTGCCACATTCTCCAGGTCAAAGCAAGTTACCTGGCCAGCCCAGATTCTGGTGGGGGCGGGGAAGACTTTAGCTCTTGATGAGAGGAGCTTACTGCAAAGTGATATGGGGACAGGGAGGAGGACAGTGGCTGCTATCTTTGCCAACAACCTACCATGTTCTTTGTCACCTCCCCTCTTGAGTGAGAAGCTCCACATGGGAGCCCTCAGGGGGATGGTTTCTGGTGTGAGAGGGGATGTCAGTCGGGTATAGAGGAGACCAGTCGCTCATTGCAAGATAACCCCCCGGGTTCCGCATTTCCATGATCATCCGTGTTCATTTATGTCAGGGGTGGGCAAACTTTCTCCTCAAAGAGCCGGATAGTATGTAACGTAGCAGGCTCTGTCGCCACTGCCCAGCCTGGCTGCTGCAGCGTGAAAGCCGCCACCCCCAGTGCGTCCCCAGGCTCCCCGAGAGCGTGCACTGCATTGGCCCCGTGGCTTGCGGGCTGGCTCCTGATCTGTATTCGGATCAGCAGCTATTTGTCCGTTTTTGTTCTGGAGGGTCTCTGTACTGGGGCTTCTTGTGGCCAAAGCAAAGGTGTCAGGTGTTACTTTCCTGGCTTTTCTCGACTTTCTGTCCAATCACGGAGGAGCGGTACACCTGCCCAGAGCCCACGGGCCCTCGGAGGCCTGGCGGCACCACCACCCTCCGCTTTGTCCCGGGGCTGCCCTCTTCCCGCCTTCCAAACGCTGACTCGACATCTCCCAGAAAATTAGCCCTGGGCCACATTCAATTCCCTGAAATATCATCACAAAGAATATTACAAATAAAAGAATTTGGTAGCATCATTAAATCGTATCATCTTCTTGCTCTAAAGCGAGGCCGCCTTTTCTGGGCTCCAGGCTGGAAGTAACAGCGGAGTATTAAAAAGCAGGCTCTGACAAGTGAATAAAAAGCAAAGCTGCACTGCAAAGTGTGCTATTTAATGTAATGTGTGCGGCGTTTACCCAGGTCTACGTCTGTCACGCACGGCTCTTTTCTGAGAGTGGCACAGACGGGTCTGCATTTGGTTTCCAGAATCAGCAAATTACATTGGCAGAACAAAGCTGTCAGATTTGGTGGTATTTTGTTACAGCCATTATTTCACTTAAGTTTAGACATCTCTTTGCAAAATCAGATCCTACTTTAAAAAATTGCCGTGTTTTGCAACATTAAACAAAATGACAAGCTGGAAAAAAAAGTTGATTAGTAAGCAATGTGTTGAGGAAAACTCGTTCAGGTTCAGAAATGAACACTTAAGTCAACAAATGCAGTCAACTTTCTGATCAACAGCAATGTGGTCTGTAATGTGGTGCAAATATTTTTAATGAAGTTATGCTCATTGAAAGCAGAGAACTGCACCCTAGGCCGAGGGCGTTGGGCACAGGCTGGGTCGAGCGGGGTGGGGGTGGAGGGCTGTCACCACCCACAAGCCCTGCTCGTCCCAGAGCCCCCCAGCCCAGTGGCCCCCTCAGCAGCATGGTCTGATTGGTGAGGCCTGTGCAAAGGGGAGGTTTCTCCCTTGCCTTCCCCTCTTTGGCCCCTGTAGACACAACCTGCATCTCAGACCAGCTTCTGAGAAAGGCAAATTAGCACACACACAGTCCAAATCTTTCTTCTCTCTACTCAGATGGATGAAGCATGGGGGTGGGGGGATCATACCTCACAAAGGACCGAGCGACTCTGCCATAAAATCCCTAGAATGACCATAGCTTGGAGTGGGACCTGTCCGGCTTTTGAGTCTCCTCGGGCTGCCGAGGGGAAACGTCCTGTTTTTCACAGACCTCTCCAACGCATCGTCTGTGCAATTGACCAACGGTTCTATTTTTTGGATTCCATTCCTCCCTGCTTTCTCCTTCCACCTGGGAGTCATTGTGGTGATGGAATTTCAAACATGCTTCACGAAGGGCAGAGGCTGATTAATAATATTTATTCATTCTGGAGGGAGGAGATGAATTTAGAGCCACCACTGAAAGCAGAGGTCATCGAGCTTGTTCTCTAAAGGGCCAGAGTGAATCTTTTAGGATTCTTGGGCCATACAGTGTCTGACCAGTTATTCAACTCTGCTGCTGTGGCTGCCACAGGCAATATGCAAATAAGGAGCCTCGGTTGTGTCCCAATAAATCTTTATTTACAAAATCAGGCAACACAGTGGGCTTGGCTTGTAGACGAATGACAGAGCCTTGACTTAAAGTGTAAGAGGGAAAAAAGAAGGGACCTTCCCGGAGATGTGTTTGTGGGTAGTGTAGAGGGGCTGCCTTGGAGGGGAGAGTAATGATCATCACGCAAACGTGGATGTGAGACCATTGTACTTAATTTACATCCAGGTGACAGAGCTCCCTGGAGGGAGCAGAATGGCCCAATGATGGCGGAGTCAAAAGCGTGCTGAATTTTCTTCTTTGAGAACATCCAATATGTCATGCTAGATTGTGAGCTACTTGGGGAGGAGGAAAGAAAGAAACCTCTCACGTGCTTAGGGTTGGAATACGTGCTCCTTGTGAGATGGACATTGCTCACCCATTTCACATAAGGAGAAATGAAAGCTCTGACAGGTGGAATAGATTGTCTATGGGTGCTTTCTTAAAGCTCTTTCCATGGTGGGTTCATCTCCAACTCTTCATAGCACCTAGCAGAGGTCTCGACTTGCACTGAGGGCCTTGTAACTGCTTGTGGAGCTGGATCTTTCCCCTTCCACTGCTGACGCCTTCTGTGGGGGGCCCCCAGGACCATGGCGTGCTCTCCCCTGCACCACCTTGTGTCTGTAGGCTGTTTTCTGGGCTCCGGTGTGGCCTCTGGGAGGCTGGGCAGGGTGTGGGGGGGTGCAGTTGAAAGGGCAGAAGGAAGGGAGGGAGAAGCCTGGGCATTTCTCCCCCTCTCTGCTCTGAGCTGGGTCTCCTCTGTGGCTATAGGTCTCTGGGGGAGAAGCCTCTGTGGTCACTCCACCTGGTGCTGGGGAAGCACCAACCTTTCCCTTGTCCTCCAGCCTCCCGAGGTAATGGCTTTCTGCTTTTGCAGATTTCTAGGCTGCCTCGATGTCCCCTCTTTGACTTTTATGTAACTCTACTACTTACTGACCCTGGTTGGACTCTCTCTGATATAGGGTCTGTTTTTTCAAGGCTCCCCTTATTTGTAAATATATCACCTCTTTCAGGTAAAGTTTGCATTTTAGGTCTAAACCTTGACCCAGAAGAGTCAATTTAACAAGAGCACGTCTGGGTTGTTTTCAGATGAGGCTATGGAGAAGATGCATGCCAGCAGACCCGCTTCTCAAGCCTGGTCAGTTGGGTATATGTAGCTGTTGCACCCATAAACCACACCGACCTTTCAAAATATCAAGGGCCCTGCCCCATGGCATCTCACGTTATTTGTCTATGGTCTTCTTAGTCAATTAACATTGTAAAACAAAAAGCCCCTACTTCTTGCTAAGGAATAAAAATTGTAAGGCTATTGTTAAAAAACAAACTACAGAAATAATACTATTCTGAGGATTCGTTATTCTGCTTCTGATTTCACTCTCATTTTACTTCTTACCTGCAGGAGGGGGGCCTTTTTTGGGGTTGTTATTAAAACAAAACAGGGTCCAAAACCTTTTCCTGTTTTTACTTCTTAATTTCTGTGAATTGAAAATGAAAACTCCAACGTAGGGAAAACGTGACCTAAAACTTCTTGGCTTTGTGACATGGCTCAGTCCACTCCTTCTGTAGATTCCCTTATGACTTGGAGCCCAGAGAGAAGCAGAGACATCACGGGCCCATCATTATAGAGCCCTGGGGACAGCCTGTCCTGCTTGTGTTTGGAGTGCGCTTCAGCTGGAATACGACAGGCAATGCGTGTCGAGCCGGCCAGCCCTCTCATTTTAAGGAAATCCACACTTCTGGTATAGGGCGAAGAAGCCGGGCTCTAAGGTACTGGGGATCAGCGTGGTTTTCCGGAAGGCCGTCCTGTGGCTGTGTCCTGATTAGACAAAATGAAGTCCAGGAAAGGCCCGATGAACTTTGCTGATGAAACTCAGAGTTAAAGAGAATGAGAGAGGGAAGGAGGGAGTGGGAGGAAAAATGGGCATGGTGGTGGTGGTGGGGAGAAGGACGGCTTTTTTTTCCCCTTGAGATAGTGAATAATGTCATCGTTGATTTAATTAGCAAATTCTGGATGTGCTGACAAAGGAGATTTTCTTGGGAGATGCACTGGGTTCTGTCAATGCTCTAAATGAATAGGCAGAACCGAGCTCCTGGTAATAACAGATGAACAACACAACTCGCCAAACCTCAAACAGTGCATAAATCAATTTGCTGGGAATTAACCACTTGCTTCAAAATTAGGGGTTACTTGACAGGGTTTCAGTGATTAGGTTGTCAGGGACCTGTATTTCTAGCTGGGATTTATCTATCATTGATATAAGTGCGTCTCCTCCTGGGCTGCAGACTTGACTCCTGTCTCCTGGGAAGACGCTGGCCGCCTTCTCAAGGGGACAAAGGCAGGTGGCCGGGGGAGAGCCCCCCTGGCACGGGGACACCCTGGCTTCTCCAACTCTCCATTAAACCTCCGATGTTAGCGAGACAACCGCGAATGAGGGGATGTATTTTAGAAATCCTCCCACATCACATGACCCCTTGGATAGCAAAAAGAGCTCCACGATTTGTTGAAGAAGAGACCTAAACATGCACAGTTGCCCAGAGAAATGAATGGAAGGCAAGGAGGCGTTCCAAAGTCACTCAGCTCAGGGGGTTGAAGGCGTCGGGCAGGCGGGGTATGGGGTGTGGGCCTCTGGGACCG
This sequence comes from Mirounga angustirostris, assembly GCF_029215605.1. Classification (NCBI taxonomy): domain Eukaryota; kingdom Metazoa; phylum Chordata; class Mammalia; order Carnivora; family Phocidae; genus Mirounga; species Mirounga angustirostris. The sequence continues at coordinate 3,661,429 of NW_026991722.1, read as the reverse complement.
GTGCCCGTGAGAGGCATGGCCGGGGGGGGCGGGAGGGCAGGCAGGAGGGGAAGGGGCAGGGGTGGTCCAGTCCTCAGGCCAGCACAGTGCCAGTTAGGGAGGGTTCGCGCCCTGGGGGTAGACTCCTTATTCCATAGACCCTAATTCAGCATTTCCTGCCACTTAGAAACATGCACTCCCATGACAACTCCCTGGCCTGTAAGAACAGTCCAGAAATTCTGTCATGTTCAACCCGTTTTACTCTTCCTCGTCCAGCTGGGCCCAGCACCAGGGCCACACACCAGGGAAAGGCTGTGTCTGGTCCCCGCCGCCGTGGTGATCTAAGGCAGGAGCACCTCCATCCCTAGCATTGCTTTCATTCTTTCCTGCATCTCCAAAGCTCCGTGTGGCCTCCACTTCCTGACTCGGGCTTCTGAAAGCAGTGTGGCGTGTTTAGCCTGTCCTGCCTGGACAGGTGGCCCTCCTGGGAGGCCCAGCTGTGCCTCTCTTTCTCTGTTCACCTGACCTTCCGCGCCTCCCTGCCACGGTGCTTGGAAGTATCTCAGACCAGCTCCCCTGGATTCTAGGATGCCCAGCCTGCCCGTGTCAAGGTCACTCGAAAGGGGATGAGTTCACTTTTCCAGGGGTAGAATAAAATGTTCCTCTCTCAATTACTAGAACATTTCACCGCTTTCACTGCTGCAGACTCAGGATTTCCTCTCTGGGAAAGGTTCTCATGTTCATCACACTTCGTTCTCGTATCTTTTCCTGCTCACCTGCTGCCCATTAATTAATCAATGAAACCCTCCTGAACCTCCCGGAGTCCCCTGCTTGTTTATTCTGATGTCTTCACAAGGCTCATGTTCCTGAGATTGTTCTTCTTCCTCTTCCCTTAAAAAACAAACTGATTTATCAATTTCTGTGGATCGTCCCCCAGCCTCCCCAACCTCCTCCTTACTTTGGCCACATCCGTGGTCTACTGGGAAAAACACTTCAAAGTCTCTAAAGTACTTTTTAAAAACAGATTTTTTTGAGGTATAATTTGTATTTTATGACATTTACCGGTTTCAAGTATACAACTCAATGGATTTTTGTAAATTTACAGACTCGCGAAACCAGCACCACAATCTAACCTCAGAACATTTCCATCATTCCCCTATCCCCTCCCCCGCAAGAAACTCTACGCCCAGGACTCCCCATTTCCTCTCCCCGCTCCCCAGTAGCCCAAGGCAACCGTGACTGTGCTTTCTTTCTTTACAGACTTGCCTATCCTGCACATTTCTTATAAACTGGATCTTTCGTGTGGTCTTTCGTGCAGGCTTCTTTCACTTAGCAGAAGGTTTCTGAGGTTCATCTGTGTGTTAGCCTGTCACACTTCATTATTTTTCAGAGCTGAATAGTATCCCATTGTGCACGTATACTGCATTTTTTTAATCTACTCACCTGTTAACAGGTATTTGGGTTTTCCTGATCTGAGCTGCAATTTTGCCCCAGGGCCTTACTATCCAAACAGTTCCACTTTATGGATCCTTCTCTCTGTTAAAGGCTATGACGTTTGTCCATTTCCAAGTGGCCCAGAGGTCCTTAAACACATGTTTACGCAATACATTATCCTCCCTGATCCAAATATCCTTTACATAAACCTCTTCCTGTCTTCAATTTGTGACTTATCATTAATTCAGTCAACCAAGTGAATATTTTATATAAAAAAGCAAGCAAATGAAAATTGTTTGCTTGATTTGAATTTGGTCAAAGAAATGAACAGAAACAATTGATGCAACCGTAAGCTCACTCTTGCTTTCTTACTCCAATACGTTTGCCCACTGACCAAGTGGACCTTCTTAAATTCTAATTGTAAGCACATCTGTAGTTTGGCAAGCTCCTCAAAGCTCCAGATAGTGAGTCTCTTGGTACTATGGACCTGTGTTATTTGGGGGCCTGCTCTGCTCTGTCTTCAGACAGGCAGCCCTCTACTCAGTGTTTAAGGAAGATGGCCCTATTTGCTCCCATCTAGTTTGGGTTTATTAGGATCTTTCCAATAAAGGAAACAGCATATTTTGGGGATAGCTATGTATTTTGGGGGAGTCGAATGTGTGAGGAATGCTTATGTGCCATCATCTCACTTCTAACAAGAAAGTTGCTGCTGGAATGAATGATTTTAACTTGTTGTTTCAGGAGACAGAGTCCTGTCGAAGCTCCTCCATCTGAGCCTCCATCCCCTCTGTCTAATGGACCTTGCTTTCCGTAGTACACTTCCTCTTCTGGATTACCTGTTCACTCCCTCTGGACATCCTCTGGGGCCAATCTAGAACATTCTCTGACCCACAGGAGGACATAATGCAAGCAACAGTAATTGAAGATGGGATTTTGCTTCTCTTCTGTTTTCCTCAATCACATCAAGGTCACAAAAATCACAACAGGAAACTCCTCACGAGTAGGGTGGTGCTCCCTGCCCGCCTCACCCTGAGTCGTGCATGAGGACTCACTGCTCGAAGATCAGCATCTGAGGTGGTGTCTCTTCCTTCCCACAGAGGAATCTCTTCTCTCATGCTCAAAATGGCCACAGGAACAAAAATGGTTCAAAATGAAGCCATTCTCATGATAAAGACAGTAATGAGGACAAAAAATGGCACAAAATCAATTTATTCTCATGAAAACCTTAAGATTGTAATGAGGACAAGAAAAACAGTCTGAAATTTATCAATTCTTGTGACAATCTTGAGACAGTAATGAAAGCAGTAAATGGTATAAAATTGGCCTACTCTCCTGACAGACAGTGAAACAAAACCGGAAAATAGCACCAGGTTTATCTACCTCCTTGACAACCCGGGCACGGGGACAAAAACAGAAAAGGTGACAAGATTAACCCATTCCTGTCAAAAATAATCTTGAAAGGGTGGCCTCCACATGTCCTTTAAAAATGACCCCCTCACTGAAATGAGTTCCATGTGTGAGCATCACACCTCGCTGTGGGATGACATTCTTCTGGCTTCACCTCAGAGTTGACGGCCATGCTTCCTTAGGACGGAAGGAAAATGAATGTGTGTAGAGGGGCAAGGCGGCCATCGTTCTCCATCAGCTTCTATCTGGTGGTCTCAGAGGGCTCTGGCAATGTGGACTTACCTAAAATCAACTTGGAAGGTGCATATGCATTGAAATGGTACCAACACTCATTCTAGAAACATCCATGAGGGCATCAAGTGATGAGGGGACTGGAGGATGCAGGCATCTCTAGGATTCAATGAAACACTGCGGCAGCATATTTCTTAGAAAAATGGAGTATTTTGGCTTGTGATAGCTGAACCAGTCTCTGGGTTTTCCCCGTCTGTACACCTTGAGCACGTCCCTGAGGGAGAAGGATGAGTGCTCACTGCAGTGCTTCTGGGTGCTGGTTAATAATTCAGAGTGATGTTCAGTAGGTCTGGAAGTGGGAGCCAGGAACATGCATTTCAAAAAGGGACTGTCATTCCTGAACACACCGAAGTTTGAGAAACATGGATTAACTGTAGGCAGAGGTGGTGGCTTGAAGGGCCTGGATTTATGATTCCAAATCAAAGGCTCCACTCACTAATTCCTTCCTGCTAAAACTGCCATGTTCCATCCTTGACATCACTGATGAATAAGCAGTGGAGGGCCAAGTTTCGATGTCAAGTCAGGTGCCAGTCAGCTTTCACTGGGCTTCTAATAATTATTGATGACTGACGAATGACAGGAATAATGGCTTGCTCTGCTCGGCTGGCAACTCTCAGAGAATAAAGAGGTGGAAGCCCCTCCAGTGTGACCAGTGGTTCTCAGTATGAGGAATGCGAGGCAGCCTGATCTTCCTCTTTGTCTATCTGTCTGATGACGGCTCCAGTTGACGTGAGTGATAGGGAAGATGAATATTTTTTATTTGCTTGTTGCAAGTAGGTCAATTTCTTCATTATCGCATTCCTTAAACAATTGGAGGCTGAACTGAATTCTTGCATTTCTAGTGGAGTTTCTACATTTTCTTTCATCTCTTTTGTTGATGGTAGTCTTCTTGTATTTTTTTGCAGAGTTCAGAGGGTTGGATCTAAATTATAATGTTTTGTTGGATGCTCTGGGTTCAGCGTCTTTCATCCTCACCTTTTTTTAGGATGAGTTGGTCACGTAATGGCTATGGTAGCATTTCACATTATTTCCCAGCTCTCTGGATTCCTCTCTCTGGATTCCTCTCCCTGGATTCCTCTCTCTGTATCAGTGGCCTTAATAGTCTGAATATTTTCAGTCAGGCTCAAGTCAGGCTGCTGCTGAAGGAGCCACTGCAGGAGTGGGTGAGGAGAAACATATAAGGATTGTTTTTAGGTTAACACGAATTTTGTCGTCTGACAACTTTACACGATTCTGTATTTTATTCTAGCAATTCCGGATGGCCCAGGAGCCTCAAAACTGGGTACAAGGTTGGGGATTTTCAGATCAATGTCAGTAGATGTGCAAGAGGTTGAAGGGAGTTTAAGGTGGTAGAGAAGGGAACTTTCCAGTAGGTAACCTCGATTCAGGGTCCAGCAGAGTCATGAGGCTAATAGTTTGGTTGAGTTGGGAGGGGTTGAGTGATAGGTAAGGACAGTGTCTCTTGTTCGCTAGGGCTGGGAGAGGAGGACAGTGCGCACCAGCAAGAAGGAGCATGCGAGAGAAAGAGAAAGAGACCAAGATCCACACATAAACACCGTTATAAATTGAAGACAACAATTAAGTCACTCCTTGGTGTTCTCTTTTTTTTTTTTAGTCTAAATTATCTTGAGTGTCTTTTAGCCTTTGTTCAAGGAACCCAGCTTCTTCTTAACCATTTTTGTCATGCTTTTCTGTGTGCTCTCCAGGTTTCCCGTAAGTTCAGAAGTGTTATCTCATTTCTTTTCACAGCTTACCCGTGAGGTAAGGAAGGGTCATTGCCAAGCTCAGATTTACGGATTGGGTGAAAGGGAGGCACACAAGGAGGGGGCAATTTACTCAAGGTCAAACTGCAAGGAGGTGTCAGGGCCAGACTTGGAGCAGGTCCTCAGATTCTCCCCCCTCTGCTCCTGGGAACCATCACACTCCATTTCAGAACTCCTTTTAAAGGACTTCTGGGTTGTTTCATTAAGAATTGTATTTGCAAAAAGTTACATGAGGATGTAAAAAGCACTGTCACGTGGATCCTTGTCGCTGTTTCTTCTTCGTGCAGTTACTTAGGCCATGCTCGCCTTTGCTCACACATAAGTGCCTTGTAACAGAGGTCAGACAAACGGCTAAGTTTCACATTTCTTGGTAGTAAATGATCCCTAATGAATTTTGATGGCCATGTGATTCTTTTCACACTGGTCTGTGGGTATGTTGTTCAGGAAAAGTCTGAGAAAAGATACCAAGTCTGAGATGCTGAGGGACCATGTCCAATTTCAGATCTGCACACAATCCAGAAGAGGAGGAAGGTCCTGTTTCATTTGCATGTTGGACGTACCCTTGTTCCAAAATTCGTCCTTAACAATTTCCAGCCCAGGAGTCATGTCAATGTAGAGAATAACCAGGAAATTTTCCAGATTTTTCCTGTCATGAAACTTTGCTGTCTTGGAAAAGGCATGGCATATAGCAAGTTTTCAGGCCCGCATCCTGTGGGGTTTATGGCAGTGATGTGTTGTCAAAATGGGCTTTGCTAAAGCTAAGTGCCCATGTCCAATATAATCCTTAGTACATAGGTGATACTCAATGAACTGTTAAGAAATACTTCGTCCACGTTCATCTATTGTTTCCAAATGGACAGAAGCCAAATAATTTTTTGGGTGTTTGAGTGATTCTTTGTCTAATGTTTCTTTCCCTGATTATCTAATGAACCCCATCAGGGAAGGGAGTATTTCTGTTTTGCCTATCACTATGTCGCTATGCTGAGCACCAAGCTCTGCACATAGTAGAGTCTCAACAAATATTTGTTCAATGGATTAATTTATTAATGAAAGAACAAATAAATGAGCCTACCTCCCCTCTTCTCCAGATTTGGGGGGGAGGAGGCAAATCTGATCTTGTTACGCCCTCCCTAAAAGTCTTCAACTGTTCCTTATAGCATTAGGATAAATTTCATTCATTCGGTCATTCATGAAAAATTTATTAGCTACCACTCACTCATGGTGTGCACCATGCTAAACCAAAAAGAAGAAGAAAAAGGGGAGACAGAAGAAGAGGAGGAGGAGGGGAGAACTGCTGTCCTGCCATTGGTCATGGTCTACCAGATGGGACCGATGCAGCTGAGGGATGTCTGGGTAAGGACACGATGGCACATTTAGGGGAGAAACGAGGCCAGGTCAGTTCAAAGGTTTCACAACAGGTGATGTTGCATCAGGATGTTGGGTAAATCCTGAAAGCTGATGAGGGAGAGGTGAGTGGGTGTGTATGTGGGGTGTGGAGCATGGAGAAAGGAAACATTTCAGGCAGGAGGACAAGCAGAAGCAAAGGAGAGGCAGCAGGAACGCTCTTGCAGGTACAGTCCGAGCCATGGCTTGGCACACACCACCCCTGCTGCTGGGAGCCCGCTGGCCCTTCCTGGCTCCGCCTCAGCCGAAGCTCACCCTACCTGGGCTGTGCTCTGCTTTAGCCAAACCAAAGCGCTTGTCCTCTAGTGATCCCCAAGCCCAGGGTGCTTGTGTAGCTCCTCCTTCCCACACGCATCCCCTCCCACATGGATGCCCCAGCCCTTCCTGCACCTTGCCGGTTCCTTTCAGACGGGTGTGTGAGCTCCTCTGAGATGTCCATTCTAATCCCCTATCTGGTTTATACCCCCTTTCTGCTCCTGCTGGGCTTTGTGCACACCTCTTGGAAGTAGTGCTTATTTTTGGTTGACTTGGTGTAATAACCAATTAATTTTTTATTGAATAAATAAATGAGGCATCTAGTGTGGGTGGGAATGTGGACTGCCCTCCAGCTGTGTGCTCAGACCACAGGTAATTTCATAGACATTCGTCTTCTCAACGTGGGATGGGACCATCATCAAAGTGGGACACCATGGCAGCTTCTGGAAGGTGAAGGCCATGTCTTTCTCTGTATTACATTTTCCTCTGCCTTGGATGTAAGTGATAGACTGGTTAGCCCACAACAGAACCCACATCCCCAAATAAAGGTTGTTCTTTCCAAAGTAATCACCTTGATAGATATGATGATTTTGCATTGCCAGAATAGACCCAATCCTGGCTCTGCCACTTATGAACTGGGAGACTGTGGGCAGGCTCTGGTTTTCTCATCCAAGTGGAAGAATTTCTCTGTTTGGCGGGTTTTCAATATAGTGCTGAATCTGAACTGAAATATTCTTTATCCTCTTAGAGGAACTGCCTTCAGAATCTGTGGAAGTCCCTTTGGATGTCCCAGGGAGGATGGTTCCTTTTGACTTGTGACAAAGCCACGCGCCATCTATGGATAATTATTAAATAAGATGAAAGACTAAGCTATGATCACATTTTCTCCTTCTTTTCCTCATCCTTTTTTGTTTTTTCCCACAAAGGATGGGTTCGCACAAACGCGAGCAGGGCCAGTCCTGGGCAGTAGCTATGTGCCGTCGAATCGGGATGTGGGAGACCTGAGATTCTGGTTGAAGCCCTGCTGCTGATTCCCTCAGGGTCTCACCAGTCACACCACCTTGACGCCAACTGTCCACCTCCTCAGCACTGACCTGAATGGACATGGCTGAGGGAAGGGTTTAGGCAGCTTTGCATCAGCAAATGAGGAAGAGTGCGATTATGGCAGCCGAAATTGCTGTGGTTTATTCTCTTCTCTGGACTGTTCTAAGTTTCTCTCCGATTTTATGGATGCCTTCCACATTGGTATATCCAAAGTGCTAGATTGTGTGAAGCTGGGGCCTAGGGGACCGAGGAGTTATTTATAAAACATTTCTTCTGAAAGATCAATAATAACAGTAAGACCAAGAAAAACGTTATAACTCCTCTAATGGCTTAAAAGAGCCTAATTCGGTGCATAGCACAAAAATGTGTATATTTATTGGTAGTACTCTTTTTCTCTTTTCCTTCAAAGTTTCCAAATCTTGGACATTAAAAACAAACAAACAAACAGTACTGATTGCAGGGTTAAAAATCAGTGGCTGTCAGACGAACTGGTTGGACATCAGCATTACTGGTCAAAAGGGGGCTCAATTTAGAGTCTCAAGAGAACGTCACCTGTGCGTGAAGAGGTCCCTTCCTTTCTCGTCCCAGCAGGGGAGGCGGTCTGGCCATATGCCCTTTCTGGACTGAGAGTGCGACCCTCAAAGAACAAAGGGCAGAGTGAGGGGCCAGGCTTGGGTGGCCAGCCTGCCGGCGGTCTCCCACGCTCAGTCAGGAGCTCTGCGAACTCCCCCCTGCCCTAGACCTGGGGAGTCAGGGCCAATGTCACTTTTACCTTTGGCCAGCGCTCACGCTGACCCAGCTCTGCGGCAACATCAAGCTCTGTCATCCCCAGGTTTGGACGACTCCTTCTAAGAGACCATTTTCAACTGTACGGTTCTACACATCTTTGATTTTCTCACACGGGCCGTTCCAAAATAAGAATTCCAATTATGTTTTGAGCAAAGACAACAGTGCTGAAACATGCCAATATGCCTCCTTGGAAGGAAACAATAGTCACTTAGCGGTGTATCTCCTGGGATCTGGCGGTTACTATATGTTCAAAACAATTTGTGACTTTATTTTTTAGGAATGGAATTAGGGAACATTACCAATTCCAGTTCATGAATAATGAATAAACAAAGACCCCAAAGTTAAATTTCAGTGGCCTACAGTTTTTGAACACATTGATAAATTTTCATAACCCTTCCTAATAAACAATGGCATTTACTCACCAGTGATCGAATGTTAAGTTGTCCCTTTCCCTTCATGACAAATGTGATTTCTGAGTGTGTGTGTGGCCATGTTGCATTTCCCCAAGTGAAATACAGGAAGGATGAGCAAGATAAGAAAATCATTTTAAAGTCTCCTGTTATTGAAGTCAGCATTTCCCAGTGTGGATGAACTAGCCTTTGAAAAGTGTTCATGCTTAACCTCGGTGTAGCAGGGTCACGGGTGAGACCCGGGCTGGCTCACAAAGGATCGAGGGAGTCGGAGTGACAGCCTGGGTGGAGAAGGGGCTCCTGAATGTGCTTCTCCGCATTTCCCAGCACCTCGCTGGGTGGCCTTTCCTGAATTCCACACTCTCCCTCTGTCTCTCTAGGAATGAATGATGGTAGAGCCTTGATTATTCTTTTACCAAAAACTCTCCCAAGAGGTAAAAGTTAATGAAATTAAGGTCTAAAAAAAAGAAAGGGTTCCTGGGTGGCTCAGACGTTAAGCATCTGCCTTCAGCTCAGCTCATGATCCCAGGGTCCTGGGATTGAGTCCTGCATCGGGCTCCCTGCTCAGTGGGGAGCCTGCTTCTCCCTCTGCCTCTCTCTCTCTCTGTCTCTTATGAATAAATAAATAAAATCTTAAAAAAAAAAGTTAATGAAATTAAGGTCTAAAATTTAGATGTTTGTGAAGAATGATGGGCATGTTTTGAACCATGCAAATAGTTCCTGGGTCCGTGGGTCAAGATAAGGGACATCCCTCCTTGCTTCCAGTTCCAAGATTGAAAATAGGATTTATTAATTCCTTTCCTAACTCAAAGGGGATGCTCATGCAGGGGCAATTAGGAGAGACCTAAATCTGCATTGAGATCCATGGGGTGGTATGCAAATGTATGCAATTTTTCTTTTCTTTTTTCTTTGGATTTCAGTTACATTTTTTTCTTAAGAGAGAGAGAGAGAAAAAAAAAAAAAAAAACAACCCAACCCATTGTTACAATCACCAGGGCCCCTGCTCTGCCTCCTGCTAATGTGCTTTGAGAGGAGCAGTTTTTAAATGAGAAGTTACGGGTGCTGTTCTGATTGAAACAAACTAGTGTTGATTGCTGATCAGCCATCTGGAAAGGAGCCACCTCAGGAAGGATATGAGCTAATGAAAAAATGGGCCTGATTTGGGAGTGTGATGGGCTTCATGCCACCGGCCAGTGTGAGTGGCATGAGATTATAGCGGTGCGAGGAGAGGTAGATTGAGAATAAGTAACTTCTGTCTTAAAGATTAAATGGCGAATTTGCTATTAAATGTGAAAGACATAAAATGGAATTATTGCTCTGAGGATGTTAGTGGTGGCCATACACATCCAGCAGACAGCACGGTGCGTCCTGGGCTCCTACCGTCAACCACTCATCTTCCTGTTGCAGCTCAATTAATACTGATCCCAAAGTGCCAATTAACGAGGCCAGGAGCGGAGTGGTGACCCTTTGTATGAGCCCATGCAGCCCCTCCTGGGCCGGGGCTCTTCCCACAGCCTTCCTTTCTCCGGTGACCTTCGGAACTGGGAAACGTTATTGATGAAGTCATTAGGTGTCCCAGAAAGCCAATTGATAACTCTCAGGGACGTCGATGCTTTGCAGGGTAGGGTGGGAGGGGCCGCCAGCAGGCTTCTGACTGACGGCTGGCGGCAGACTGGGTCACGGAGCCCAAACTCGCTTGGTTACAGCAAACGCGGGAGGGAATTGCCAGGGCCCTGGGGCCTTGAAGCGGGGGCCTGGCGACTGTCCCCTGCGCGGTGGAAGGCATTCACTGCTGCACCGTGGGACCCGGGCGTCGGACCCCGCAAAAAAAACCCTTGAAGGAACAAAACAGAAGGACTACCGCACGCGGAGTGAGCCCTAGAGTTCGCGCTGGCCCCCCGCCAGGCCCTTGCCCCCACGTACCCTGAGCGCTGGGGCTGCTTGTCGGCACGGGGTCGGCACACTGGCCTCTCGTCCCCACACCCTGCACTTAAACCATGGGGGTTCGTCTGGAACCCTAGTCTTACTCCTCTTGGCTCTCTGATAGCTGGGAATTTTCCATGAAGTCAGAACATATAAAGGAGCGAATGCTCACATTTCTGGTTCTGCCTTTCGGCTCCATCCAGGCCCCAACCCCTGTCGTTGAATTGCGCCACGTGTCACAGTGCCGCGAGCCAAAGACACCGCCGGTGATGGCAGCGACGTGCTGCGAGGTCCCTCGTGGCTTGTCAGAGAGCCCCGATGGCTGTTCGAGGTCAGACCTGGAGCACCTTGGAAGGGGCTTGTGTGCTTCCTGTCACCCCTGGGGTCAAGCACGTCTCCGTCTTTTCGTGGAGTCACCTCCCTAGTCCCTCGGATTCACTTCAGACCTTGGTCTATTTGCATTGATTGTAGCCCACAGCTCGGCATCCCAGAGTTCTGCTGATTTCCCAGGGCAACCTTGACACGTGTGATGGATGAGTGAGTGTATGAATGAGAGAACCCGTAGCCGTTCCTTCTGACCGGTCCGAGTCCTGTCCTGAGCCCCCCGCCCCCCTCTGGGCACCGAATTCTGCTCTCGGGAAGCCGGCGCCTGACCGCGGGGATGGGCAATGATGGTGCCTGGGCTTTCGATCACGCCTGCGCTCGGGGGAGCATGCAGGCCAGCTTGGAGGGGACAGGCTGTGCCGCGAGGCACTTTATTGTGTAAAGTCTCATGTTCTGCTATATTGCATCATTTTATATGCTTATGTGACTTAAGATTATAGGGCACAATCAATGAAATGAAACACAAGTAGTGAAATAAAGTGGATAGCACTATCTCTTAGATTGGATATGCATCATTAATTCCTATCTTTTCTCCCCCCCCCTTTAAAAATCAGCCCATATGAATTTATTGCATACGAAATCAAAGGGCTACAGCCACTGGCTTGTGTCATTTCTGTAATGTGGAGTCTGCAGTCTGGACTCTCCCCTACCTGCCACAGTGTGGCCTGGATCTGCCACCATGCCCCGCAGCACTGGGTCTGAGGCCCTCCTGACACAGCCCGGGGGCCATGCCAAATAATATGATAGTTTTGTGATGACGACGGTGTCATCAGGGATCAGAGTGAGAGAACCAAGCTCATTTTCACTTTTGACCCAAGAAGGACTCATTCCCAGATTTTCAGATGTGAAGAGCTCATGCACTAATTAGCACTGTCTCTTGCCCTCAGCATCAATTTTGAAAGTCACCAGTTCAAACTGAATATCCAGGAACTTGGCGATATAATCCAAAGGATATCCAAACAGATTTCAAATTAATCAGCTTATGCATCCAATTTGCTAGCTATAATAAGACTTTAAATTTACATGACACTGTTTTCCTATTACTGTGCTTACAGCTAATAATGCTGGAATAAATATTGATTAAATATTGTTCTGCGCATAACAAAGGCATGACTCCCACCCTCAAGATGGAAATGTTTCAGACTGGCTATCTCATTAACTCTCGAACGTCTCTATTAGGAAGCCACCGCGTGTGATCAGGACTTCTCTACCAACTGGTGCTCCTTGTTCAACAGGAAAAATGTCTTGCCCTTCAAAGACTGCATTTGCTCACCTGCCCCATTGTTCTCCCTTTGGTCCTGGTTTCTACACTGCATCTGTTCTGAGTGTCTTATTCCATGTTCCCCCTTTGCCTTTGTTGCTGCATTGTATTAGGGTCCTGTTGTATGTTCTCCCCGTGCTCTCCTGACACGTCCTCACCCACATGCCTTCCTGGCCTCTGTTTTGACTTTGTCTTAGGTCCTGGGGCCTGTTATCCTTCTGTGCTGGTGGTTCACTGGTGTCCTGTTTCAGGACTCCTCTGGGATCTGTAGTTTCACATCCTAAGACTTTGGGTGAGGCATTCACCCATGGCCCTGTGGAAGCTTCTAGAATCTGCTCACCCTTCTGTCTCCATCCTGGCCCCAGAGAGGAAGGGCATCAGACAACTGGCTGGACCGATCCTCCTCCTTATAACAGAAATGTTTTTGCAGTGACACTTCTTACAAAGCTGCTTATGGTGCTCTGTAAGAGACAGTTCCATTGTCTGTATCCTGAAACGCTTCGGGACACATGGCTGTCACCCAATGAACAGTTGCTGAATGAAAACATGAAATTTCGATAACTTGGGGAGAAATGCTACATGTTAAATACTTTTAGTGGAAGTTCATTTATTCATTCAACATAAGTTTGTTGAGTAACTCCATATATCCCGAACACCGCACTGGGCAAAGATCCCTGCTCTCAAGGAGATGGTATTTGGGGTAGCTGGATGGTAGAGAGGCAATAGTAGACAGCATACAAGACTATGAGAAGGTGGCATGTACGCTGAACCCAAAGGGGAGCAGGGTCAGGTGCTCCTCGGTGCAGGGAGGAGCGGGGCAGGCTGCCGTCTGGAGGAGGGTGGGAGACCGTCTATGTGGGAAGAGGATGCTGGATTAACACAGGGACGAGGAGAGGGAGACTGCCCCACAGAGCCCTGAAGAGGGCAGCCCAGACAGGTGGCTGGAGCTGAGCCCTGGACTGGGCTGTGCCCGTCGAAGGGAACAGGAGGTGAGGTCAGGAGGAAAGGGGCACATCCTGGTGGGGAAGGCCCTGTGAGCCCGCTGCCTTCCTCGGCGAGTCAAGGGGCCTCTGGAGCTTCTGAACAGCGCAGTCCTGTGACCTGACTATGGGGCCACGCAGGCACGGGGAGGTCCGGTGGGGGTGGCTGCGATAATGCAGGGGTGGGGGTGAGACGGCCAGGCGGGGCTGGGGCCATGGTGGGGAGACAGGTTAAAGGCTCTGAGAAGACCTGAAGCAAAGAGCTCTGTCCAACTTTGATTTCCTGAGCAAGTTCTGAAAGTAGCTGGGCAAAACCCGTTTTTTTGCACAACATCTCCTGATGCCCCATGGCTCTGGTGTTCCACAGGACACAGTTTGGGAAACACTGATGTAGTGATGTGACCATGCCAGGTTCTGGTGTGGGGGTGCTGATGTCCTCCTCTGTTCTGGAAATAGGGATCTAAGTCACTCAGATGTGGAGCCTTCATTAGCTCTCCAAGCCTGGGCGGTGGGGCATCTCCCTCCTCCCACTTCACGGATGGGGAGACTGAGTTCTCCGAGGTAGGCCCCTTGCCCGTGCTGCAGGGGGGCAGGACCTGGCAGGGCGCAGCCCGCGCTCTGTGCTCGGCTCCTACTCCTCCCATGCCCTGCTGCTCCCCAGCCCAGTCGGAACGGCGACCACCTCCCGCTGTGGCCACACTGTCTCCAGAGGGGCTTTGGCATTTTGGGGCTCTCCCAGCCTGCTGGTTGGAGCTTTCCGTTTTGCTCCCAGGGTTCGGATCGTCCCGGCAGGAAGATCCTTTGAGCAGAGTGCCATTCACAGAGACTTCCGGAAGGGACGTGAGATCTCAAAGTAGCAGTGCTTCCCGACGCAGAAGTCGTGGCTCCAGCCCCGGACTGGGAAAGCATCTTCCGAAGCTTTTGAGGATCTGTGATGCGTTCCTTCCCCCTGCGCCCCAACACCCGCACGAGGAAGTCAGGGTGAACGACTGCGTGAGCCCCGCTTTGCAAGCAGGCTCTGGAGCGGTGGTGACACCGGGCTCCTTGCAGACCCTCCGTGACGGTGTGCAGCAAAGCCTCTCGGAGCCAGAAAGACACACTCCCCGGGCGAAGCCAGAGCAGGAACCATGAGAAGCTGCGATCGCGAAGAGAGTCTCTGGGGCTGTGACTGTGCTAAGGAGACTCTCCACTCTGCAGCAGAAACTTAGACTGACAATGACAGGCCCAGGGCAGGTACCCACAAGCACGTAGGACCCGGCCTGGGCGCCTCTCCCCAGCTCCCAGGGGAGCACGCTGAGCGTGGCGGCCAGTGAGCCGGCCTCCCCGGGGCTCCCGGCCTCCCCCAGCGCTTGGACTTCTGCTGCAGCCGTCACGGGCAGGTGTGCGTGAACCTGCCTGACGCAAGAATCCAGCATGTCCACCAGCTGGCCTCTGCTGGAGAGATAGCACGCTCTTCCTTCACAGTACGAGACTCGAAACGCTCTCAAAATTCATTTTTAGTAACCAGTCGTTAGAGATGGCAAATATTCTTAAGACTCGCTTTGCATACATTTTTATTACATGTACAGCTTTTAGGATGACAACTTGCAGAGTTGCTACAAACCATCTGACTGGAGTAAGGCCCTGCCCTGGCAAGGATGTGCTTGCCCTGCGGGGGGTGTGGGGTGGGGCTCGGCCCAGCCCTGCTCTGGCCTGGCTCTGCTCTGACCCTGTCCAGGCTCCAGCATGCCCTTAGGCCTGGAGATCTCTGCCTCAGTCCTGGACCGTTAGCTAACTGGGGATGTGGCCTACGCCCCACATCCAGTGGTCCTTTTGTCCCAGCCTTGGAGGCCGCTCCCCAGCCCTGTTGGCGGGCGCCAGGGTAGGGCCCAGCCTGCTCTCAGTGCCGCTGCCCTGAGGCCCTGCATGCTCCTCGCTCCTCCACTCAGCTCTGAGGAGCCTGTCCTCGGGGGCGTTACTGGCTTTGGTCCTGGATTCAGACAGGCCTGGGTCTGAGTCTTGGGCAAATAGCTCTACACCCCTAAGACCCATCCTTAGGTGCTAATGAGGATGGTAATAAGAACGGTGTGAAGGCCACTTGGATGATTGTTGAGTGTGTGTTTGAAACACTTTGCACACATCTGCCACATTCAAAGCGCAGCTCACGCTCTCCAGGCTCACGGCATTATTGCTAAAGGTGTCCTGCCTGTTCGCATCCCAGGACTCTGCTTTCTGTGGGATTCTGTGTAAGGGTGCCCTGCTCAGGTTCTCTGGTGCTCTGCTACATGCCTTCTCCGCATCTGAGAACAGTCGTCTCTTCCTCACCCCGCTGTAGGGAGGCGTGAACTTACCCCAAACCCCCCCTACCCGCAAACAGAGTGGACTCACAGCTCCTGCACCTGAACTGCTCCCTGAAAACCTGCTCCAGGCTCCTGGGAGGGAGCTCAGTTCCGGGCCAGCCACCTCCCACCATCCCCTTACCTGGGCCAAGCTCAACTAGGTTCCAAAATAGGACGGAACTAACCTCCTGTGTCAATGGAATCAAGTTTGACTTACAAGTGACCTTGCATCCCAAACTGCAGACTCTGAGCTGCTTCTCTTTTCTGCAGGAGGTGTCAGGATGAAGTCGGGCCCGGCTTCACAGGGCTTGCTTTTCATCTCCTGCAAACTGTGGGCTCTTAGCAGTACACAGGGTTGTAGTTTTCACTGAGGTTATTAACGGACCCGAATATTTTCCCAAGCACATAATTCAATGTGCTTTGAACACATGTTGGGCTTCCTGGACATCACTGTGGTCACTTACTGTGATTACAGCCTTCCTGTGGAGAAGTGGCCATGGACGAGGCCACAGTGCTCCTGCCTGAGGCTCGGGTACGCCGTGGGCTTGCACAGAGGGCCGTGGCAAGGGGAACTGGGAGAAGGAGATTGGTCCTGTGCGGCTCCGTGGCTGATGGAGCTGCCTTGTTGTGGTTGGGTCTGTTTGGAGGAGTTTTGAAAGTGAGGCTCTTTAATCATGACTTGTGTACACCTCTTGGGTAGGGTGTTTCATTTGTGCGTTCAGCCCTTTGCCGTCTGGGACTCCACTCATTATTCCATAAAACCCATTGTCAGTCAACAGCCATCAATCATGCAAAATTCACGAGTACCACAGATCTGTCAGGAAATCAAAAGACTGTTAGCATTGTTGTGATTACCCATTCATGAGCCATTTTGACTGGAAACTTCGCAGACCTGCCCTCTTGCTGCAAAGAGGGGGAAAGTTAAAATCAATCACTTAAACAATTTGTCAGCGAGGTCTAGTTTTCTCTGGGAGGAAACCGTCTCTCCCACCACCGATGCCTGGGCTTTGGCTTCAGCCAATGTGTCTTTGCCTCTTCCAAGGACGAGCCGCATGCTTGCTGCCCGAGGTGGAAGGTCGGTGGGGGGACACCTGAATGCCAGGGACCTGGGAGCCTCACCCCACTCCGGGCTGGCTCTGTTCCTCGTCCTGCCCTCACCCGTGGACCCCAGGCCACCAGAGGGGACAGGGGGAGGGAGGGAGGCACCCCGGGATGATGCACTTTCCCCGAGGAGAGTCCCTGCCCCCTGGGTTGGGTTGGTCTGTGGGGCAGGTGCACACCCCACTGGCAGAGGTGCGCTGGGAGCTGGCGTGACCAGGAGGGGCGCCGAGGAGCCCCCTCCCCAGCCCCAGGGGCTCCCTCTGGCCCATCTCCTGAGCAGCATTGCTAAGTGGCTTTTGCCTTTCTGAGAATCGCTGTGTGTGTCATTTTCCCTTGTCTGTCTTTGCATCAGGCAGACTCACAGAAATTCTGGAAAAGGAGCAACTTTGGCCATTGATCCTGGAGCTGCCCCATGGAGGGCTTCCGGCACTCGGGTTGACAAATGTGAGAGGACTGCAGGGACTGGCCGGCACCGCAGGCCCCCGGTGTCATCTGAGGGCGTGCGGGCGCAGCGGCCATGTGCCCAGAGGAGCAGTGCAGTGTCAGAACCCCGAAAACCATTTCTCAACGGCACACCTTATCGGCGCCTCGTCTGGCTGCCCGCAGCCGCGACTGTCTCCTCGCAGAGGAGAGGCAGGTAGAGAGACAGAACATTAAGTAAATGCAAAGCCATCTAGCCAACCAGGCAACAAATGGGAACAACCTTCAAAGCAACCGTGGGGAACAATGGGATTAGAAAAAAATATCATCAGATAAAATGAGCTCAGAAACAACTAATGATTCTGATCACATGAGAGAATCAGGAACTTTCTCGGGGAGGCCCCTGGGTTGGCCACGGGCGTCTAATGGCCCCAAATGATGTCAAGCTCCCCATATCCGCCGATGGAGCGTTCCCCCCGTGCAGCTGTATTTTATGAGTTCGCTGCCCGTAGTGACGACACGGTATTGATGATAATGGAGTATGTTGCAAACAGGTGCGCTGCATTCTGTCTCTGCCGCCCCTGGACAGCTGCCGTGGTTACCTGATACCTCAACCAAGGTGTCAGGTGGAGGTGTGAGTCCTTCCCTCGGGTGACAACCACACCCTCCTGGCCCCTGCCCTCCCCTCCCAGCCCCGTCCCTGGTCCCCAGTGACCTGGGCTGATGACTGCAGTCCACGTTAGCTGAGCCTCGCCTGCACCTGCAGCTCGGAGATGGCCACGTGCCAACCGAGGGCTCCAGCCTGCAGCTGGCAATGAATCTCAGAGTCGGGGCACCTAGGGCCCTGCCGACAATTCTGTGCCCTTGATGCCTCCCGACCTGCCTGAAAGGCCGCTCCTGCCTGCCAACTCCCAGACGCAAACCCCTGGAAACTCGTGTGTGTTTTGAATTCCGGGAAACACACAAACACACAAGAAGCTGGCGGAAAAAAACACAATTTTGGAAACCCGAGTCTTACGTAGCAAGTGCAGCCAGACTTGGAGGGAAGAAGAGGTCTCAGGGAAGGGCCCTGTGTGGTCCATCTGACCGTATCTGTACCCAAACTGTGGCTGATGCTTGAAGGGAGGGCCAGGAGCAGCACTGAAGGCAGAGCATTTGGGGGTGCTCTTTGCCCCTGAGTTCAGTATCTTCACCAATCAACAGAGGTTTGGAGAAGCGACCCCATCCCAAGTCAGAGGGAAGCAATTTAAAAAAATAAGTTAATAAAGTAGAAGGGAGGCAGGTGGGGGGATGGGGTCCCTGTGGGATGGACATTCAGGAGGGCACGTGATGGAATGAGCACTGGGTGTTACGTGCAACTGATGAATCACTAAATTCTACCCCTGAAACGAATAATACACTGTTGGTTAACTAAATTGAATTTAAATAAAAAGATTAAAGAAAGGAAAAAATAATAAAATGAACTCAAAAGGCACAGCAGCTAAATATGGGGAAATCCAGCCGTGGCTGGAGCGGGGGGTCTATCATCATGAGATACAGTTTGAGTCTTCGCCGGGGTTCTAAGTATAGGTGTTGGTGAAAGTAGAAAGTCCTTCCCTTTGTCCACGATGTTCTGAAACCGGTATCTCTGGAACTGCAGGAACACCCAACACAGGGGGCCACACGGACAAGCCTCAAGGTCGTGGTTAGCTGATGCCAGGACCCTCTTTTACACATTCAGACGATACCGGGGGCTTTCTCTTTACTCTGGGAGCATTTGGGCTGGAAATGGTCTGGATGCTCATGCTACCAAGCCTGGAGCCAACAACATCACAGTGTAACTAGGGCCACCCCCGCCTGGTGTTCCATTTAGGTCCAGTTGTGGGCACATCAGGTTCACCCGTGATAAAGAAACAGAAATGTCATTAGTAGTTTTCAAAGCAATCTGTCCCCGTGGTTCTTTTTTTTTTTTTTAAAGATTTATTTATTTATTTATTTGAGAGAGCGAGAATGAGAGAGAGCACATGAGAGGGGGGAGGGTCAGAGGCAGAAGCAGGCTCCTCACTGAGTAGGGAGCCCGATGCGGGACTCGATCCCAGGACTCCGGGATCATGACCTGAGCAGAAGGCAGTCGCTTAACCAACTGAGCCACCCAGGCGCCCTGTCCCCGTGGTTCTTAGCAATGGATGACACAGACTTCTCGGAGCCTCGGGGACTGGTGTCCTGCTCACTCCCACTTCTCTTCTGTCTTTTTGAATATGCTCCTCTAGGGAATTAATTCATCAGCCACCATTTTGGGGCTCTTTGTATTGAAAAGCTCATTATTTCAGAGCAAGTGCACTGTGAATAAAAAAAAAAAACAGTTATAATTAGATCTCTGGGATGGGAGAGGGCCTCTTTGTGTTGTAATTTTTCGTGGTATTTGTAGGAAGGAAAGAAATTCCCTCTCATTCCCTGCATAAAAATCTGGAGATGCTACTTGAGGAATCATGCTGAAGACTCACTTTCAGGCTGAGTTGGGAGTAAGCTGGTAGTTCATCAAGTATGAAGACTGTAGTTTTAGATACGGGTTGCTATGGGACCAGTGTGATTCTGTCTCAGTGTCTCTGTGTCGAGATTTCCCCAGGATGTCGACCACTGAAGGAGGCTGAATTGGGGTGCAGTGTGAGTTGCTGCCCGCTGGTCCGGTGTGGCCATCCCGACCCGTCTGCCCACACTGTGCCAACTGCGCTCCACTAAGGAACACGGGGAGAGGAGCGGAGGTAAGCTGGGAGCCGGACTCTCTCCCATATCCAACAGATCTCAAGTGCATTTGTGGAAAGAGTTTAATGACCCCCTAATCAGTCCAAAAGTATCTGTGAATGGAACAGTGAGATCTCCTGCTCTTCTGTCGGTATTCAGTGGTCCTGAGAAGAATGCTGTAAATCATATGTGAACCACACACTTTTCTTATTTAAAAATGATAGAGCAAGCCCTCAAGCAGGACAGAGCCGTGTTTCTCAAACTTCCTTTTGCTCAGTAACTACCCGGTCGCTCGCTCATCAATTACCCGATTTGTGCATCCGGAGTAGGTTCTGGGGCTCCCCGAGATGCAGATGCTGCTGGTCGGCCGACCACTCGCACGCCAGCAAGGTCGTAGAGAGAAGGCAGGTTTGGCACCTGCAGTTGAGCATCTCGGCGGGCGGGCCGGTGAGGCTCCTCCTGGCATGGCTGAGACGCTGCCAGAACTCTTCTGCTGGCTTTCCCTTACCATGCAATATCCGAATACAGCGTATGAAGACTATGTGCTTCTGAATGCTTGAAGATTTTTTTTACCTTTGCGAAACTCCTTTTAACATAAATACTATTTAGGCGACTCGTTTGCACAGAAAACCCATTTTGCATAGATAATGCTGATGTAAATTCTGTCTCAACCTCAAACAAATCCTCCAAAAATTCTGTTTAAAATTTTTTTTTTTAAATTTTAATGCCATTCATTAGAGGGTGGGTTTAGGGGCCAGCTGTATGGGTTTTGTTTCACGGTCGATGATGTTTAGGTCCTGAAAAGGCAAATTCAGGAACCCCAAGGAGAAGGCTTTTACAACCTGTAAGACTCCTTTTCTCATGCAGTCTGGAATAAGGGGAGTAGGCATGTAGTCCACTTGCACGGAAAAAAATGTGTTTGTTTCTGTGTGAGTGGGTTCTGTATTTCCAGGATGTTTTTACTTGAAATATCCCATGGTACTGTATTGTTTTCAAATAAAAAAAGGGGAAAAAACCCCAAATACTTTCTTTGGATTTCTTTATCCCTCCATCAGCAACTGAAGTATTTGTAGACACACTTCGAGTGAGTTATTTTGAACATTGTGCCCTTGATACACTAAAAGAACATTTTATGGTGGTATGGCTGACATAAAAAGATGTACATATTTAATGTGTAAGTTTGGAAGTAACAACACACGTGTGAAACCACCACTACCCCCCGTCAATGCCATAAACCTATCACCTCCAGAAAATTTCCTTTGTCTCTATTTTAATTTTTTTTTACGATAAGAAGATTTAACATAAGATCTACCCTCTTAGCAAATTTTAAGTACACAACACAGTACCATTACCATAAGCATTATGCTGTTTAGCAGATTCATCTCAAAGAACTGAAACTTTGTAACCTTAGACAAACACTTCCTTACTTCCCCTCCCCGTCAGCCCCTAGCAAACAGGGTTCTGCTCTGCTTCTGAGTTTAACCCTTTTAAGTTCCTCGTAGAAGTGAGATCCTGCTCTATTTTAAACACTGACTTATTGAATTGAAACCAAAGAGGATGTCTTAGTGAGGTCAGGAGGGATCTGTGATTCAGGGTGGATAGAATGCCAAGTTCACCTTTCTTGCTTCTCTCTTTCCTTGTTCCTAATAATAAGCCTGGAAAGTACACAGAAATTACTATATTCGAGTATAGGGAAATGAACAATTTCTTTAGTATTTTGTGCCCCATAAACACTGAAACAAGTGATGACTGTTATTAATCATCTGACATTCTATTGGTCTACTCAAGTGGAAAGTTCACCTATGGGTACACTTGTATGATTCAGCTCTATGACAGTCTATGGAGGCAAAACTAGGGAGACAGTAGTAAAAGGGTCAGTGGTTGTCAGGGGTTGGGGGTAGGGGAGATGAACAGGTGGAGCACAGAGGATTTTTAGGGCAATGAAATTTCTCTGTGTGATACCATCATGGCGGATGCATGTCATTATATATTTGTCCAAACCTGTAGGCTGTACATCACCAAGAGTGAGCCCTAAGGTAAACTGTGGGCTTTGGGAGATAGTGGGTCCATGTAGGTTCATCAGCTGTAACAGATGGACCACTCTGGTGGGGATGTTGGTAGTGGGGAGGCTGTGCATGTGTGGGGGCAAGAGGCCTATGGGAAATTTCTATTCCTTCCTCCCAATTTTGCTGTGATCCTAAAACTGCCTAAAAAATAAACTCTTTAATAATAATAATAATAATAATAATAATAATAATAATAATAATAATAAAAGTTCACTGATGCAGTTTGTGTGGCTCTCATCCAACGTGTGTGTATTTAAAAAAATCTCCCTGTTTCAGAGGTCAACAATTCCTTGAGTGTTTGACCAAGTTTCTTTTATATGGAAGCTATTAGATATGGAAGGATAAAATGAGTAGGAATTGATTACTGTGTTCTGAAAACTGTAATGAGTGTGTCTCAGGATATAGTAGAGACTCAATAAATTCCTACTGAATGTCTTTGCTTATCTAGTAGCTTCCCTTTGCAAGGACTTTGGCCCATGGAATCATTCACTAAAGAAATCTTTCAGTGGCCTATACTCTGGTGTGTGTGAACAGACCAGTAAGCAGCTAGCCATGTGAGCAGACAGACCCAACTAAATGCTGTAACAGAAATGCAAGCACTGGGCTGGGAATGCAGAGGAGAGAGTAATAGTGGCCGACTGGGGAGGAGACACAAGCCTGCAGAAGCCTCATGAAGGCACCGGGTAAGTAGAAGTTTATATGAATATCACATGGCATCTTCGGAAATTGAGTGGCTCTAAAAGGAGTGTAACCTGTGATGGGAGGTCAGGAGTCACGTAATTGCCTCAAATTCTGGGTAGACCGTTTGGGCTGTATTCTGTAGGCAAATGGGAGCCACTGATGTTTGTTGAGAAGGAGAGTGCCTTCCTTTGTGCCCAGTAATGAATGAGAAGTCACCAGCAAAGCAAAAATCATGTCCTTATTGCTTTTAGCTCTCTCAGCTCCTTTTTGTTAGTGAACAGGAAGAACTTCTGGTCTAGAAATCAATCCACCAACTCTGAGCACCCTCCATAATATCTTATCTTTCAACAGAATATTTCTGTGGAATCGTTATAGCAGAACCAAGCTTCCTGGGAGTGGGAGCAAATGTAGGGATAATTCTTGCTGCAACAGTTAGCCTCTTCATAGGCTGCTCACCTGGCGTCACAAGATCTGGTTATTAGTTTGAAACACTCTCAGACTTAGACAAAAGTCCCAGGAGTGGTATAAAGAATGTCCATGTACCCATTGCCCAGGGACACTTTCAAACGTCACCAGCAGCCCCAACAATGCCCAATGCAGGCTCACAGGTTGCACCCAGGTGTCTGTCTCTCTAGGGTCCTACGATAGGCAACAGTTTCCTCGGCTTTCACGACCTGGATACTTTTGAAGAGTATCAGCTGGCTATTTTCGTAGGTCACCCCTCACTCTGGATTTGCCTGATGTTTCTTCACAATGAGACCCAGGCCATGCACCTTTGGCTGGAAGGTCACAGAAGTGATGTCTGTGTTCTCCCTGCGTCTAACCCGGCTGCTTGGGGTGTGAGTGCATCCCGTTGCTGCTGACTCACCCATGCCGAACTCCCCCTCTAGAACATCATTTATGTCCTCCATTGTAATTACCCAGCATTTCTGGAGAGATCCTTTGAGGGTGTGATCCTCGTTCCTGCCCTAGCTTTAGTACCCAATGATGGTTCCTACTGTGATGGTTGCCACATGGTGATTTTCTAATTACATCATTGTGATACCACATTTATTGGTTGGCTTTTTAGTATTAGAAGAGGTGTTTCTATTCTCCCCATTTATTCATTTATTTATCCACATAGTCACTTAGATAACTATTTTATCCAATGGGATGTCATCCATTTACTCTTAATTTTGTCTTTCCCATGATTCCAGTTTGGGTCAGTAGTAACACTTTCAAGCTCACTCCTCTGTCCCTTTGACATATTCTGATCATTATTTGGGCAAGATCTTTCCTTCTGGCATAATAATTGATTCCAAGCTCATCTTGTTCTTTTCCTGCTCAGCCATTTCTCCAAAGAAACTTCATTCTTTCAGGGGAGAATCTTATTTAAAAACCAAGAACTAGCTGGTAAGCATAATCATTGCTAGGGCAGAATGTTGCCCCTAGGTCCTTAAAGCTAGAAAATAAATGCATGTCTGTAAGTATGAAAGTATATATGTAAAATACAGGTGTATACATACCCACATTTCTATTTCTTCCTATGTCTGTGTAGCTATGTATCTACCTACCCATCCGTTATCTCTGTGTGAATGTATGTACAATCTATCCATCATCCATCTATCGAGCTATTTATCTTACGAGGGCCCTGAGTGTACGCCCATCACTCTAATTTGAATGCAACACTATGGGGTTCATTATAGCGTCCTTCTTTTCCATATCTTTTCCATACCTTCTTGTCCATAGTCTTGTCCACCAGTCCAAGCGCTGGCTCCTGTTATATTGACGTAAAGGAAGATACATTGACAGAGGTAGTCACGCCCCATATGGGTCCAGTCTCCCAACCCTGCCTGCCGCTTTCTGGCCACCGACAGCCTCCCAGGTGGCATCCCCTACTGTTGCCTCATGTCCTCATTTACCTCCTGAAACTGCGTAACAGACTTTTATCTGAAACTGAAAGGAGGAAGGGCTGAAGGAAGGAAGGAAGGAAGGGAAGAATGTCGGGAGGAAGGAAGGAAGGAAAGAAGGAAGGAGAAGGAAAAAAGGCAGGTAGGTCGGTATCCCCAGAAATGTCCATCTCAGAGTACCCCACTTTCCAAGTTAGTAATCAAGGCAGGTGAACAGAGCCTCCTTTATCTGCTGCTATTGCTGTGTCCCGGGGAAGAATCACCTGTGTTCGGACAGACTTCGGTTCTGAACAGAAAGGCAGCCAGTGCTAACCATGGTTGGCTCATTTTCGCGTCGGTGTCTGGCAGTGCCCGTGTGTGTCTTGACAAATGGAAGCAGCAGGTGTGTGGACACCACAGCATAACTCTCCATAGAACACACTTCTTTAAATCCAGATTAAATATACAATTTGAAGCCTGACCTTTCCAAGTAATTAAAGATTTCTACTTTATGGTTTTTATAGACATGG
The DNA here is from genome assembly GCF_029215605.1 of Mirounga angustirostris. Classification (NCBI taxonomy): domain Eukaryota; kingdom Metazoa; phylum Chordata; class Mammalia; order Carnivora; family Phocidae; genus Mirounga; species Mirounga angustirostris. Next base: position 3,636,400 of record NW_026991722.1, on the reverse strand, counting down.
TACGGTAGAGGCAAGAAGAACCTCTTTAATGATTAAGGTGGATGGAGTGTGGAGTCTTTTTGCTGCGTGGGATTTAAAGGCACAAACGCTGGGCAGAAAGTGGGCACGCGGCTGTGGTGGTTTTGGGGCCCATGGTGAGAGTGCAAACAGCTTCGGCTCACGGGAGGAGAGCCCTGAGCCATCGGCCGGTTATGGAGCAGGAGGCGAAGCAAGCGGATTCGGGGCTGACATGGCCCGAGCCTGTGATGTGTGGCCGGGTGCTGGGCGGCCAGGCAGGCGATATGGATGGCACCCAGTCAGCCCTGCCCGTGGGCACGCCAAAGCCCGGACACCTTGCCAAAGCCCACCCCCCCCTTGTGTCCTCCCTTAGCGCCCTCACTGAGCACTGCAGCCATATTCTTCCCACTCTAAGGGTCTGGACAATACCCTGTTACGCATGTAGCCCGGGCGAGGGGGCGCATGCAGAATGGGCCTGTGTTTCCACGCGGGAACCCCGAGCGCCCCTCCTTCCGCAGCCGTTTTCCGGGCACAGCCAGTCTGGCACCTTCCGCCCCCACCGCCGTCCTGACATTCGTCCCCCAGGAGGGCAGCGGCGGATCCCGACCGGGTGGAGCAGCGCTCGGCAGCTCCCTCACTTGCGGCATCCCTTGCCCTTGCCCCACTGGGGGTTATTCTCTCCCTTCCTTTGGTGCTCCAGTGTTTCTCCACCTGCCGCACACCGATCAACTTTTTCTCAATCGTGCCAGGTAGGGGCCATGTGTTACCTTCGCTCTGCCTTTTATATCCGAGTATCGAACAGAAGGTGAATTTGTTATTTAAAGAGCTAATCTCGTGGCCTTGTAGACCTACGAGGCATCCTCACACAGGCGGAAGTGCTATTTTGTGGACGATGGCCCTCCTGACTTCTGCAGGCGCACAGGGATTATGCGCCTCCCCTCTGTTGGAGCATAAGGCCAGAGGAGGCTCACGGGGGCAAGATCCCGGAGAGCCTAGAACAACACCAAAGCCACTGGAGCTGGAGTTGCGTGCTTCTATAACTCCTTCTAGAACATGGCATCCCCTCTTCCTCTTCTTGCTGGGTCTCTGTTCATGGAAGGGGATGCCACAGTTAAAGGGGATGTCATGTCAGGCACCAGAGACAGAGGGAGGAAGCGGGTAATTGAAACCCCGTTTCTGCTATACCAGGTCCTGTGACTGTTGGCATCGGTAATGACAAGGGCCACCTCGGTAAGGAAGCCCTACAGGTTCTGGAGGAAACAAGCTCCGCCTTCATGAGCAGGTCACAAAAGTGCGCCCCCGCCCAATAAATCCTGAAGTTCAGACTGTGATCTCCATCGCGTGCATTTCGCAGGGACCCTGTTTGGAGGTGCGGCTCATCCACTCGCCATGAACAAACTACCATTTTTAATAGGACCATCACTTCTCTGATCTGAAGGTGAACCCCATTTTATCTTGACATTCTCCTCAAATCCCTTTTCCAGAACAATCCCTTAGGAAAGTCGAATTTACCCTCTAACAGAAAAATTTGTAAATGAGGCAAATAAGCGAGATAATTTAGGACATAGTTGATCTGCATATAACCAAAAGAAAAGCACTGAATCAAATGCCAGGTCATCACAGTTTCCTTCTTAAATTTGAATCAAGTCTTCTCAAGACTCAGGCCCCAGCGTGGGCTAACGGGTCTGTTCAGTGCACACTGTGTCTTAAACTTCATTCTGCCATCTTAGGAACTTTTCCTGGTGGAAGGGACTGCTCCCGTGCCTCTCATGCCTGAGTACGTTGATCCCTTTGCTGTCAATGGCCCTATTTGGTAGCCCATTATTTTAAACATCCATTACTATTAACATTAACTAATGGTTAATTACAACAGAATTCCTATCGAAGTGCATAAGAGAGTCATATGAATGCCAAATGAGTACATTAATGATTGGTGTTATCACAATGAATACGAAATGATTTCATAATGACTGGGGAGGTAATACATAATAAAAAAGGATTGCTCCCACTTTTATACACTTATCACAGATTTAAAACCCATTCTTGGCCTCCATTCAGAAACCATGAGTTACCTGAGAGATTTTCCCTGAAGATTTCTAGGAACCTCTATGTCTTCAATCAAAATCTAAACACTGTTACTCACCCCGGTGTTCAAGTTTGAGGATAAATGTCATTGTGTTTCTCCTTACAAAGAGCTTCAGAAATGCTACCTCACTGTCGTAAGTAAATTCGGTTCATTCATGTATTCATCCAATTAGCCTGTAGACATTCTCGAACACATATGATGCTCTTGGCATTGTGCTAGGTACAAAGGCTGCAAAGAGAAGAAGAGAGGATTCTTCACATTGACAAACCAAATGGGAGAAGATGCGCAATAATATAATTACAATGATGTGTTTCATGTGTTATAACAGAGAGATTGAGAAAGAGAGAGAGTGCAGAGTGCGGGGAGGGGAGAAGGAGCCATCACACACATTGTCAGGGCTTTTGTAAGAAAGCGTCACAGATAAGGAGACCTCTGAACTGGGCTTTAGTGAGAGAGTAGTATATGATAAAGGGTTGGGAGAAAGGTCATTTCTAGTAGAAATCCCAGCAGTGGAAGAAGAGGGGCATGAACTTGTGCATCATACTTCAAGAAGAGAATGCAAGAGACCAGAGATGGGATGGTTGGAAGCAAAGCCACGGATACAGAATGAAGCCTAAAATACTTGCATGGCTTTCTAAAAACTTCAGCAATCCTTGTGACTCAGATTTGGTGAAAAAGCATCAGCTTACAAATCCAAGAAACTCAGCAAAACTCAAGCAAGGTAACCAAAGAAAGCTGCACCCAGCCATATCAAGGCCAAACTTCTCAAACATAAAGGTAAAGGCGAAATGTCGAAGCGGCCTGAGAAAATGAGGCATGAGGGGAGGACACTGATCCAGATGGCAGCCGAGTATCATTAAAAGCAACAAGGCCAGAAGGTGACAGAAGGACTTACTTGTAGTGCTAGAAGGGGACACTGTTAGCAAGCATTCTGTAGCCAGCAAAACTATCCCTCAAAGTGAAGATGAAGTAAAGACATTTCAGAGAACTGGAAACGGAGAGAATCTGTTACCAGCAGATCTGTATGACAAGGAAGGTTGCTCTTCAGGCCGAAGGAAATGATATCAGACCAAAGCCAGATATTCAGGAAAGAAGGAAGAGCGCCAGAAATGGTAAACCTGGGTAAAAATATACATGCCATGTATACATGTGTGTGTATACATACATGCGTGCACACATACATATATGTACGTATACGTGCTCTGTGTTATTTCTTTTCTTAATTCTGTAAGATATAGGATGTCTAAAGCAAGTTATAACATCATGTTGTGCACAAAGCATGGGACACTAAGACACTAAATGGACTCCTCCTGCTAGGAGCTTAGGATTTTTTGTGCATTTCTCTGCAATATTTGTTTCTGAGCAATATTACCTCTGATTAGACTGTGGTATGTTCAAGGTGCATATGAATTCCTTAGAACTACTCCTAAAAATTCTGCAAGAAGTATACCTGAAATACTTATAGGAAACTTGAGGTACATTACTAAAAATATTGGATTAACCCAACACAGGACAGGAAAGGAAGAACAGAGGGACCAAAAGAGATAGACAGTAGAAAATAAAAAATATAAATAAACAAAACAGAAGACCTAAGCCTGATCATATGAATGGAATAGTGGTGGCTTCCTGCCATTGCTTCCTCTGAATCGCTTTACTTCCCAGTTCTTAACTCACCTTTGTAACCAATTCCTCATGTTAAATCTCCGCTGTTTTAAATACTTAGTGGTCAGGTTTTTCTGTGTTGATCCTCACTGTTAGATATCCACTACAAAGGGGTTGTTTGACTGAATAATGTGTTGATTGTAAAGTGGAATATCATGTAGCAAGTAAACCCGATGTGGGGAAGGCATCATGGCAGCCATATCACTTACAGAACAGTGGGCTATTCAACAGTAATTTCTTTTTTTTTTTTTTAAGATTTTATTTATTTATTTGAGAGAGAGAGACTGAGAAAGAGAGCACATGAGAAGGGGGAGGGTCGGGAGGGTCAGAGGGAGAAGCAGACTCCCCGCCGAGCAGGGAGCCCGATGCGGGACTCGATCCCGGGACTCCAGGATCATGACCTGAGCCGAAGGCAGTCGCTTAACCAACTGAGCCACCCAGGCGCCCTCAACAGTAATTTCTAATATTCACTCACATATTAACAGTAGTTAATTCTGGATGTGAAGTTTACAAGGAATGTTTCTTCTCATCTTCGGATTTTCTTTGTGTTGAATTTTTTTTTTTTTTCTGTTGAAATGAATTACATTTGTAGTTAGAAAGAGGAAGTCGAGAGAAGAACTTGGTGAAGACTTTCATCGGAGGCAATGGTGGGGGGACAGGAAGGAGACTTCTGGGGCAGAGCTGAGGCGTCTCCTGAGCTTAAGGACACGAGAAGGGACAGTGAGGCATCAAGCGTGGTCTCTGCCTGGGAAACAGGATGACAGCAGCAGCAGAGGTGAGGGGCCAGGCACCTGGGAAGCAGGAGGAAGAGTAGAGGGTCACACCAGCCCCACCCTCCGCACAGACTTCCAGGAGGCAATGTGACAGGGTTCCAGCACTTGGGAGAGAGGTCAGAACAAGAGATACAAAACTTGAAGTTATTAGCATCTCGAAATAGTTAATTAAAGCCAAAGAGTGAATGTACTGTCTCAGGGAAAGAATGTAGGACAGAACAAGACCAGAAACTCACCCCTTTACTTCATGGTAAAACACCAGTGCTTGAGGAGTGGGTGAAGGAGGAGAATCCAGCCCAAGAGATGAAAGCGGAAGATTCAGAACGACAGCAGAAAGGGTGGAATATTCCAAAGCATCTTCCAACCCTCATGTTTGACAACTTTCCAGAGCTCTCATATCGTGTCTCTTGCTATCTGCTCGATAGGATTTCGGAACACTGGAAAGGAATCCCATAAAATGGTGTCTATGTTTATCTTTGGGTGTGGGAGCACCAGAGAATTTGAGCTTTCTTGTGCTCTTTACTATTGTACAAATATTCTACAATTTACATACACTGCCTTGGCAAATAGAAGAAAAATAGTTCAATGTGATTTTTGAAAGTGATTTGTTTGGGGGAAGTCGACACAACTTAAAGAAATACTTCACCATGGGGAAGTTTTTTAAAGTGGGTCACTAGGATCCTAAAGCCATCAAAGCCAAGGACGACCCCCACAGAGGAAGGGCGAGAAAAGCCTCCATGAAGGTGGAAGGTTGGGTGGTCCCGGGGCCAAGCCTGGTGGGTAGCGGAAGGTTGAGGGAGAGATTCGTCAGGTGACCAGAGGAGCTTGAGGGGACATCTGAGGGACTAAGCTCATGGGTGGCTGGTCTGCGATTACTGAACCGTCTATATGTGTAGGGTGTTGGGGGGCTTCCTAAATCATGTTTTGTTTTCCATGAACATGACACTTGCACATGGCCATGGGGCAGAGCTGAACCTCTCAGCATGGGGATGGGGGGATTCCATCAGACTCTGAGTGACGGCGAGGATCCCGGACACGACGCCTATAGCTTCCTTCTGAAGTTCCCTGTTTCAAAGTAACTGGTGGGCCAGAGCATTCTGGAAGCCCTCCTGCCTCAAAGACAATTAGGTCAAGGGACTATTTGTTTCTCTGCAAAGATTTATTATCCTGGTTAAACTTAAAGTTAAAGCTTTAAATACACATCGAAATTTAGATGTGATCAGGAAGGAATTAACTATATATACATAATGTTGCTCCAGATAACAATAGCTTACCACTTGCTAGACCTCCCCTGGTATCCAGAATCAGTGGAAAGGACCCAAACCGAGGCGGAAAGAAGCATCTCTTCCTGTCAAGGCGGGGGACAGCACAGGCATTTTGTGGTGGCCATTCTGGAGTTAAAAATGCTCCGAAGGAGGAAGGAAATGGGAGAGATTTTAGGCACCAGGAAAGGTGTGCATGGGCTGTTCCAAAGCCTCCAGAGGAGATGAAGGAGATGGTCCCGGAGCGTCCCCTCCCCTCGTAAGAACCAGGCTCAGAGCCCAGGACACAAGAGCTGCCAAGGGGAGGGGTCATTCCAGGCCCCTGCGAGGAGGGCAGGTGAGCGGGCTGCATCTTCACATTGAGGGCATCACTCCTAATCCCGGGAAAGCCTCCACAGAAGGGCGAGCAAAGGTGAAACAGCCGGAAACATGGCCCTTACCATCGAACGCCCAGGACCACACAGCACCAGACTGTTTGGCTGCCACGGGTGTGGTTAATAAAGCACCTCTTTTACAGGATGGAGCCAATAGACTGTTCTTAATGGCTGAGACTTTCTGTGGTTTTTTTTCCTTTGAAAAACATTCCTGCAGCATTCCCTGGAGTGAGACTCAGGACAATATTAGATCCAATGAATCACCCAGCCTCCAGGAGGGCAGGGCGCCGCCGCCCCACCGCCCGGAATGATGGCTCAGCCCGGTGTCCCTGGTGGCCACGGCAACCGGGCCGGGCGCCTGGCTCTCATTAGTGACGGTGGCCGCCCGTGCCAAATCGCCTTCCCTCTATCTCATTTTTGGGGTGTCGTGTAATTCTTTTTGGCAGTTCAGGAAGGATCGGCTGGACACCACCATCAGCTCATTATGCAAAGTGTTGGGACAAACTATTGCCAAGCTATTGTGATGGTCGACACCAGCCTTCTTGAGCTGAAAATTACCCTCCATGACTGTACCTGCGTCCACGTCGGGCTCGGCCAACACAGAAGGAGGGGACAGCCTGGGAAGGGCGTGTGGGCCTCAAGCACGCTTCATCTCCAGGGGCACTCTGCTCTGCTCCCCACCGCCTCCTGGTCCGCTCGTGTGACGGCTCTGCAGGCCACTCTCCTGGGAGTGGGCCTGAGTCCCGGGCGGGCCGAGGGGCCTGGTGCTCCAGATCCTTTCTGGAGGAACTTGACTCCATTCACCTCCTTTGGGAGGGTACCTCACTCATAGGACTTAGTATGATCGTACTCATAGGATTTAGTTAGTACGTCCGCCCTACTGATAAGGACCCAGGGAGAAGGGACCGAAGCTTTAAGGTCTTGCTGCTCCAGGGTGGTCCACAGGCTGGCAGCCAGGAGCATGCTTGGGACTTGTCAGACGTATTTACTCTCTGGCCCCACGCAGACCTGTGAATCCGAACCTCCGCTTAACCAGGTGATTCCTTTGCACGTTCAAGTTTGAGAAGCGCTGCCTTCAGTGACTTGTCCAGGGCCGGGTGGGGAGGTGAACATCCCTGTGCCTGATGCACGGTGAGTGGCTGCTGTGGGGGGCTTTCTTGCTTTCTACAGAGAGCACACCACCCACGGAATCCATTTCTCAAATGCCCAGTTGTCCAAACACTTTTCCAGCTGTGACTCATCGGTGTGCAAGCCACCCAGTGACGAGTCACCACTTCTTCTGCAGGAGGAGTCCTCAAAGTCTGATGATGCTCCATGTGGCGCTGATGCGGCTGATTCATCGGTGATGCAGAGTCGCGTCCCACTCACTCCGACGTGAGCTGCACATGAGCTGGCTTCACAGAGCTCTGTGTTGACAGAGCCAAGTCTCCCCACTCCAAGGGCCCTGTGGACTAGTGCAGGTGACAGATGCAGGCAGCATCAGCATGTCCTCTGGGTGTGGGCAGAGCTGCCTGGGAGGAGTGAGAACGCAGACCTGCAGCCCAGATTCCTGGCCACTTCCCTGACCGTGTGGGCCCGTGGCCCAGGATCCCATCTCCTGGCCACCTCTCTGTGTGTAAGGAGGAGGACACTGCAGGGACAAATGAGCTGAAAAATGGCTCCTGAGAGTTTAATTTAAAACAACGGTACGAGGGGCCCCTGGGAGGCTCTGTCGGTTAAGCGTCTGACTGTTGGTTTGGGCTCGGGTCCTGATCTTGGGGTTGTGAGATCCAGCCCCAGTGGGGCTCCCTGCTCAGCGGGGGTCTGCTTGAGATCCCCTCTCCCTCTGCCCCTCCCTCCCACTCTCTCTCTAAAATGAATAAATAAATCTATATATTTTTTATATACACCGAGTGCCTTTCCCAGAGCTGGTGGCTCACCTCTGGGGGTGTGGACAATGGTCTCACGGCTGTGCCCTCTGGGACAGCAGCGTTTGAACGTGACCCCAGGGAATGAACGACGAAACAAGCAGCTTCATCAGTGGCAAGAACTTTGTGTGTGTTTAATTAGAATCGTCATTATGATCTTTTTCTCTGAGACTCAAGTCTTGCAGGCTGGGGGACAGGCACGCTCCCGTCCCTTCGCCTCGTCTCAGAGCCCTGCAGGCTGCTCTCGGGGGGCTCAGGTGCACCTGCCCCTGTGTCCACGGCACCCCGTGTTCTGGACCCCGCTCAAACCCAGGCTCTTCAAGGCGTGGCCAGCATGGCCAAACCGGATAGGCTACCACGGCAGCCGGGGGACAGGTGACGGACTTTGCACCACCTTAACTTTGAGTGTCCTTGCCTCTGTCAGGAGGAGTCACGACCTCAGAGGCAGCCCGAGTGGGTGTTAATTATTTCTTTTTCGTTTCCAGCTGGTGCAGAGCCTTAGCACCTTAAGTGGCTCAATTTGATCCCTGCTCTCGGGAACAAGGTAATTAAGTCAGCTGCGACTTAAGGAGCCGGCCCCGCCTCGACGTGTCGCCCGTCTCCAGACAGCGCTCCATCCTAAATCATTAGATAATGTAAGAGGCTCGGCGCAGTTCTCTACTTGACTGAGGGTGAGGTCATTAGGTCACAAATCAGTAATTGATTCTCAGTGTGTCTCTGCTGGTTTTATTACAGTAACGAGGACTATCTTTTTTTCTCATCTCCTCTAATATGTTAGCCAAACCGTCAGCTTCTCAGTTTGGTGTCAGGATGACTTTGACAGGTTGTTAGCAACTCTATGAAGTACAGAACATCACAGAAATGTCTCAAACTGTGTTGCTGTGTACTGCGCGGAGCCTCCGGTGGTCCCGAAATCAGCAAAACCACTTGCAAGGAAGAAAGTTACAGCTGCGATTGAAAATATGACTACGGGCTTGATGTCCCATTGAAGTTCTTTGCACCCTCGGCTACGTTCCACTCACAGGGCAGATTCCACAGGGCTGGGTGGCATCTACAACTCTCCTTCGGAATGTTCCCCAGCAGAAACGCAGGAAAGGGAAGCTCAAGCGCAGAGCAGATACTCTTGCTGCAAGAGTTACAGGCTCCTCTTTCTCTCCTTGGGGCTCTTTTTAAAAAGTGAGCCACCATTTTTTGCTAATCTCTATACAGTCTGATGTCTTTGTACTGTAGAAATGGAAAATCCATTATATGACGTTCGATGGGAGAGAAATACAGTGTTATTTTTTTTTAAAGATTTTATTTATTTATTTGAGACAGAGAGAATGAGAGAGAGAGAGCACATGAGAGGGGGGAGGGTCAGAGGGAGAAGCAGACTCCCCGCCGAGCAGGGACCCCGATGCGGGACTCGATCCCGGGACTCCAGGATCATGACCTGAGCCGAAGGCAGTCGCTTAACCGACTGAGCCACCCAGGCGCCCAAAGATTTATTTATTTATTTGAGAGAGTGAGAATGAGAGAGAGCTCATGAGAGGGGGAAGGGTCAGAGGGAGAAGCAGACTCCCCGCCAAGCAAGGACCCCGATGCGGTACTCGATCCTGGGACTCCAGGATCACGACCCGAGCCGAAGGCAGTCGCCCAACCGACTGAGCCACCCAGGTGCCTGAAATACAGTGTTATTTTTTTTTAAAGATTTTATTTATTTATTTGAGACAGAGAGAATGAGAGACAGAGAGCATGAGAGGGAGGAGGGTCAGAGGGAGAAGCAGACTCCCCGCCGAGCAGGGAGCCTGATGCGGGACTCGATCCCGGGACTCCAGGACCAGGACCGGAGCCGAAGGCAGTCGCCCAACCGACTGAGCCACCCAGGTGCCTGAAATACAGTGTTATTTTTTTTTAAGATTTTATTTATTTATTTGAGACAGAGAGAATGAGAGAGAGAGAGCACATGAGAGGGGGGAGGGTCAGAGGGAGAAGCAGACTCCCCGCCGAGCAGGGAGCTCGATGCGGGACTCGATCCCGGGACTCCAGGATCACGACCTGAGCCGAAGGCAGTCGCCCAACCGACTGAGCCACCCAGGTGCCTGAAATACAGTGTTATTTTTTTTAAAGATTTTATTTATTTATTTGAGACAGAGAGAATGAGAGACAGAGAGCATGAGAGGGAGGAGGGTCAGAGGGAGAAGCAGACTCCCAGCCGAGCAGGGAGCCCGATGCGGGACTCGATCCTGGGACTCCAGGATCACGACCCGAGCCGAAGGCGGTCGCCCAACCGACTGAGCCACCGGGCGCCTGACATACAGTGTCGTTTATTGTGATTCCCTTGCAGTCCTGGGCAGCTTCAAGCGTAGAGAGTTGCACAGACAGAAGGGAGAAAAAGACGTTTCCTTTTGTGTGTGTGGTTTAATCAAAATGTTAGAAGAAAACTTAATGTTTATTTTTACCCAATGAGCATGTTTTTGAATTTGAACTTCCCAGACTTTTCTGTTTTGTTTTTTATTTATATTTATTTGTTTGCTTATTTATTTATTTTCGAGGTTGAGGATTTTGCTCACGAGAGTTAACACTGTTTGATGATATCAGGAGTTTCAGCTCAGGATAGCTAGGAGTCTTGGGATCATTCTCTGACAAGGCCGGACCCTGAGACCAAAGTCACAAAAATAGTGACGTCTAATGGACTGCTTCTTGCGGTCCTCACCTGTCCCGTGGAGGGACTGCAGATCAAAGCCGATGTTTATGAACTGTGGCAAAGAGAATCAGCACCAGAACAATAGACCAGTCAATGTTCCCTTAAAATCAGAGCTCATGAGGCCACTGGGTAAGGAACAACAGGCCAGGGGTGTGGCTGTTCGGCCTCAAGGGTGACTTTTGTTACACAGCTAGACATCTTGCTGATTAAGTCACAAATGAGGATCCTGGGGAGTTGACATTGTGAAATGCGTCCGAATTGCAGATGCTCATGCACCGAGGACAAACATTTCTTCCACTCCATGCCTGACGCAGAGGGCCTGAGGGCCTGGTGACCGGCTTTGCCTGGCTGATGTCGAGGGGTGACATTGCCTGGCTGATGTCGAGGGTGACGACATTGCCTGGCTGATGTCGATGGTGACATCGTGAGCTAACTGCAGCGTGTTAGAGCCACATCCAGAGCTGTCCATTTACCCCGTGTTTGCAGCCTGAGATCATGAAAAGCTTTTATCAACACTAAAAATAATATTTAGCAAGCCTCATCGATCCTTCTTTAAATAAAGCACCTATTTTAGGTGAGGTTAGCAATTTTATTCATAGGATTAATTTCATCCCACAAACTGCTGTGCAATGTCTGACAAAAGATCTTTTTATAAATTCAACACTGGAAAATAAGTCATAATCCCATCTGCTCCCTTCATTTCTCTCCACTCAGTAGAAGAAATTCAACAATACAAGGTCTCCTGCAGACTGAGACAGGTGGAACTGATATTAATAAATCACCAGCAAATATATAGATGAAGGTGACAGTGGCTATAAGAAATCGAATCATTACACTTGCCCTGCTGCTCACGGCTGAGTGACTGGTGTTTGGCATAGAGCTTGGACACCAGAGCATCCGTGTTTCCAAACGACCCCGGTCCCTGAGGCCTCCTGAGGTTCCAGTTTCAATGCTGCTCTGTCTCTCTGGCCTCCAACACGGGAAGCCCAAATCCCCCAAGAGAGGGAAGCGCATCTGAAAACAAGCAGTGCTTCGAAGGATTCTCAGCGTCCTTATTCTGAGTCTTTGCAATAGCTGAGCGCAGGCAACTTTGCTATAAAAAGGAAAGAAGGAAGAAAAAGCACTGGCGAATTAAAAGTAAACCCTTAAATAAAATAGCAAATTGCTCTGTAAAACCCACGTCGAGCAAGATTTCTGTTTGCCAGCCTGTAACTGGGTTTTGAAAGAAAGGGAATCCCCCCAGCACATACTAAGAATATTTTGCTGCCAGCTGTCTTTTCTGGCAGGACCTTCCTGGTTTGTGGAAAGACTGCGGGTCTGAGACTGGACCCTGCTGGGATTGGGTGGCAATTTTACTGTGGTGACCGTCATCTGAGAAGGTACCAGGGTTTGGAAGCGTCCCTGGGCACCTGGACATACTGTTGCTCTCGTTGCTCCAACATTAAGTGGCAACAAATCGTCCTGGCCCCCGGGGGCCACCAAGCTGGTCCCCTAGCGACAGGGACACAGTGTTGTAAGCACAGAAGGCCGCAACCCAGGAACACTAATCATAGACTTACAGCAGCCTCAACCTGGAAATACTTCACCCACCACACTTCACCGATTCCTCGCGATACCTGTTCTCTGACAAGAAATCGGTTTTTCTTTGTCCCTTTTTCCTCCGGGGTCAGTGCTGTGCTTTCTATCTAGAATGTCCCCTAGCCTCTACTTTTATTCAAATCCCAACCGTTTTTCAAATCCACTGCAGTCTAACTGTCTTAGTTGGCTGCAGTTGCTCTAACAAAACACCACAGACTGGGACGCGTGCACAACAGACATTTATTTCTCACAGTTCTGGAGGCTAGAAGCCCAAAATCGAAGTGCTGGCAGATTCGGTTCCTGGTGAGACCCGATTCTTGGCTTACGGACGACTGCCTTCTTACTGTGTCCTCACATGGCAGAGGGAGGGTGTGGGGACGGGAGGGATGGAGGGGGTGAATGGGGGAGAGAGGGAGGGGCACAGAGAGAGGGGAGAGCATGAGCGACCTCTGGTCCTTGCCCCTTGTAATACGGGCACTAACCACATCATGTGGCCCACCTTCAAGACTTCATCTAAATCCAATCATCTCCCAAAGGCCCCATCTTCAGACTCCATCGCATCAGGGGCTAGGGTTTCAACATATGAATTTGGGAGGACACATATTCAGTCCCTATCACTCACCATGTCCATAAAGCTCTTGGTTCAAATGCAACCTCTCTGTTCTCCCCCCTCCTGGGCTTCCTCTTGTCTGGACTCTGGGACACACAAGGGCTGATAACTGGTGATGTCTGGGCTCCAGACCTTCACGGCTGGCACTACTAGGCCACTCTACCCATTGAAGTGTTCCTCAGGCACCTTAAGTTCAGGAAGTATGAGATGGAATCCAACCATTCTGAAGTGCTCTGAAATGCTCCCTCTACTCCCACCTTTGCCTCCGAAATCCCAGCCAGTGCTAGACATCTGTTTGTCCCCACTTCTCTCTCTGCACCAAACTTAATCCACCCCCAGGTCCTACCACTGCAAACTCTTAATACCGTCAACTCTGTCTGCTTTTATCTCTGCTGACGGTCTCCTCTGAATCTACCCTATTTTCATGGTTGGTCTCTGAGCTGTGTTAGGGAAGACCCACGGCTATCAGCCTGCCTCTGATGTTGCCCCTCTAATGACCCCGGGAGTTTCTCCTGAGACTTCTTTTTTTTTTTTTTAAAGATTTTATTTATTTATTTGACAGAGAGAGACACAGCGAGAGAGGAGATACAAGCAGGGGGAGTGGGAGAGGGAGAAGCAGGCTTCCCGCGGAGCAGGGAGCCCGATGCGGGGCTCGATCCCAGGACCCTGGGACCATGACCTGAGCCAAAGGCAGACGCTTAATGACTGAGCCACCCAGGCGCCCCCCCTGAGACTTCTTTCTAGAGCAGGGATCCATTGTGACTCAGGTATTTAAAACCCTTCAATATCTCCCCAGTGCTCTCAGGATGAGGCCAGACACATAGGAGATGATGAGGTGCGATGTGTTTACAATTCCAAACTCATTCTTCAGCATCTCTGGCCTCCTTCCTCCACTCCACTGCCCCACCCCTGCTTTGCCATCTACGTTCCAGTCAGACTGAACAGAGCACACTCCACAGTTTCTAGAATATGCCAGGCTCCCTCTGGTTTCAGGATCTTTGTATAAGGTCTTTTCTTGATGTAGGATTGCTCCTTTCCTTTGGCCCTCTACTCACACACTTGCCTACTGCATTACAGTATCCTCATTATCTAGAACAGGAATGAGCAAATTGTAGACACTCGAAATACATTTAACGAGTTAATGAAATAAACTCAACACATAGACATTCAAACAAGTGCTGTGCTCTTTAGGAAATACACACACAAAAATTTTATTTTGCAAAGAATCAGATTCCTGGCTCACACCAGCTTAGGATGATAACTTCTAAGAGTCTTTCGCTCTCTTTCTCTCTCTCTCTCTCTCTCTCTCTCACACACACACACACACACACACTCTATGAGATTATCTAGCATGGCTAGCTGCATTTATTCCCTGATGGGTTCAAAGTTAGTATTGATTATAGAAATAAAATTTATTACCAAAGAATGAAAATTTTTAGCACCGAGGAAAGATACACTATGTGCCTTGGTCTCAAAAAGCATGTTCATTCATATTAAGAGTTATTTTTCTATTTATTGAATAAACCTTTATTGACTGGGTACTTGGTGCCAAGTGCTGAGCTGGGGCCTCAGGCTGCAAGGAAGAATAGGGCAGAACGTCTGTCCTGGGGGCCTTTGCCAACAACAGGCTTTGATAGACCTGCTGTTGTCCGGGTGCTACTCCTTGATCAGAGGAGGAAGGGAGAGGAGGGGGCTCTGGGGGCTTGGGTCAAGAGAGGAGAACCAGGTCACCACTGGGGCTGGGGGGCAACGTTCTGGGGAACAGAAATGGGTGATGAGAACTTGTCGGGTCACCTTCCAGGTATGGGGATGGAGAACCTCCAGCTCGCCGGCCTCAAGTGCAAAACCCTCTGTGCCAAGACGGGCAAGCATTCCTCACTGTCATCTGGTTTCTGTTTTTGAAGACAGTTAGAATAGGGAGATGAGGAGACCATGGCGTTTGATGTGTACAAATGTGGCAGCTTGAGGTTTTAAAATCCTAACCCAATTTCCACACATAATCATCAATGTGACGGTGACGCTAGATTTATGTAACCATGCCCCTATGGATGGAAAGAAAGGTGGCTGTTTCCAGATTTTAATGGGAATATGGCATTCCATTTTATAAATCTTTCATAATTTATTAAGCCATTCTCTTATAGATAGATATTTAGGGTGTGGGCAATGTTTCTTATTCCAAACAATACTCAATCAGCATTCCTATGCATGCATCTTTATGTTTTTAGTTTTTGATTGAACCATAAAAGTGAGATTCTCTGGTCAAAGGGCATGCAAATGTCATACTTTATCAGATAATGCCAAATTGACCCTCAAAAGTTTGTACCAGTCGGTTGTTCCTGCCAGAAAGTAGGACAATGCCTATTTCATCCTATCCTCAGCAGTAGTAGGTGCTGGAAGTATATTTATAACTCTACAATCTGATTTGGGAAAAGGGCATTTTATTGTCATTTCCATGCTCCTTCATCAGAAGTGTGGTTGAGCATCTTCTTGTAGACATCCACTGCTCATACGACTTCCTGCCTACATATACTCTTTGTCCCTTGGAGGGACTGGTCATTTTCCTCTGATCTGTTGGATTTATTTGAATATGAGATATTAGTGCTTGATGTAAATGTTTCCCCTCCACAGTCTGTCACTTGTCTTTTAATTTGGTTTGGTCTGGTTTTCTTTCTTTCTTTTTTTTTTTAAAGATTTTATTTATTTATTTGACAGAGAGAATGAGAGAGAGAGCACATGAGAGGGGGGAGGGTCAGAGGGAGAAGCAGACTCCCTGCCGAGCAGGGAGCCCGATGCGGGACTCGATCCAGGGACTCCAGGATCATGACCTGAGCCGAAGGCAGTCGCTTAACCAACTGAGCCACCCAGGTGCCCCGTTTGGTCTGGTTTTCATTGGGAAAATGTTATAATATTTTGTAACCAAATAGGTCCTTTTGTCCATTGTTTCATTTTGTTTCCTCTCACTGTGAGATCACACAAATGTTCTCCCATATTTTCTTTCAATGCTCCTTTGGTCCTTACTTTTTACATTTAGGTCTTTGATTTAACAAGAATATGTTTTTGTTTGTGGTATAAATTAATGATCTTTATTTTTTCCAAATGGGTAGTCAATGGTTCCCATTCTAAGTATTTTCACACAATTCTTTCTGCACTAGTTTAAAGTGCCACCTTTATCGCAGATTGCAGATGTAAACATACTCGAATTGACTTCTGAGCTATCTTTTTGTCCAACTGGTAGATTTGTCTGGTTCTGGACCGTGTATTTCCAGCATCTTTATTGGGAGTTGGGAGGCTTGTCAACCCTAACCCCCTTCTGTTCCCCAGAAGGTAGAGGTCACTGCAGTGCTTTTGTTAGGAGAGATTCAGATTCTCAGATATTCTGGGGGAAATTATTATACTAATTAAGTGAAGCTCCAGATTACCAAATCACTTCTAATGGGGCAGAAAGGTCTCTCAGAATTTAAGTTCTCGTTCATACACCTCATTTGCATTTCTGTGCAGATAGCATCCTCTTTGGCGAGGGGAAGAAGCCAATCTTGGAAAGGCTTCATTTACTGTTCTGGTTTCTGCTTCCAGAGAAGGGAGTGCCTGTTCCTGTTAAATCTTCAGATCTTCCAGGGCAGTGGGAAACTTCATATTCCCACAGCAGGAGAGCAGAAACTGGAGTGTGGGTGTAAATCTCAGGCAGCTGATTGTTGGAACCCACAAGCCCTACCTTGTAAATAATTCACTTCAGTGCAGGAAATCTGCATATGAGGATGAAATGTCATTTATAACTCATAGGATATCGGCTTGGCTGGGAACGACTTCCCCGTCCCTTCAACTCATTAAGCGCTGCTAAGGAAGAGAGAACACAGATGATGTAGAATAAACTCCCCACAGTAAGCTCGTGACTGGTACAGACTAGTTAGCAAGACTCAACCTGAAAATAAAACTCGAGGATATGCCCGATACTCATTCAGCTCTCCATAAACCCATGGCTCCTGGGGTTAGCTTGCCTGTCCCTCCTTTCCCACGGTGCCCCTGGGGCCTGCCCTTCACGGAAATCCCTGTGAGGCCCAGGAGAAGATCGGCTGAGGTGCGTTCTTGGGCAGTGGGGCTTGCTCACTGGCTGCAAAGAGAATATATAATGTTCCAGTTAAGAACTCAGCTCCCTGAAATCCTGGAATCTCACATTGATGACTTATGGAGAAACAAGAGGGTCTTGGTAATGAGATCCTTTTCTCTCTTTATTAAATATTGATTGGATATGGAAGAAATTCAATTTCCAATGGAGTTGAAATCTTATTTCTAGGGTGTTGGTAATAAGACTTTTATTTTTTCATTTGTTTGTTTCAGTTTTGATGCAAAGACTACGACCATCTCCAGAGCAGAATAAATATGGAAGAACTTTGCTCTGTCTTGCTGCCAGGAGCCGGAATGTTGGCTGCGCCTGTGATTGAGTGTTGTGTTTTTTGTTTGTTTGTTTTTGAGTGAGGCTAGGTGCATTGAAAAGCAGGAAAAGCCTACAGTGGGAGGAGGGAGAGGGAGGGGAGTTTTTATCTGTGGAAGAAAAAATAAAATTAATATTGCCCCTCCCCCCAAGTTTGATTCTAAGCCTCTGAAAACATTTCCAGCTAACCGTGCACCTATCTGATACACAGAGACCTTAATTACGCACGACAGTAATCACTCTAGAAATAAACTCAGAGAAGGGCTGAGGTTTCTTGGCCTTCTTCCCAAGAGACTTATTTACTAAAGGACCAGGAGGGACTCATTATGAAATGGTTTACCTATTAGAAGGTCCCATGTCACTGGCTCTGAGAGGCAATTAGAGCTCTGTAGGCCCTAGCCACGGACGCGCCGGCCGTCTCGAGGACAGCTCCGTGGAAGGAGGCCCCTGCAGGCTCCGGGGTCCGTTCTGCTCACCCAGGTGGCCTCATGCTCCGTCAGGGAACGTTATTAACTTTTTCTGGCCCGATTTCCTTCCTACAAAATAATTCAGGAGCTCAGTATCCCTACTCTACTAGCTGGTTGCAAATGGATTGCTTGAAGAATGTTCTAGAATCATTTTTTGAAATCGCTAAGATTATCTTTTACCCTCTTTTAAAAGGTGTGCAGATGCTACGTTTATCCTTTTCTGATCTCCAGAGACTGCTGGTGTTCTCTTCACTCCACGGCAGCATCAGTCACATGGGAAAGAACCAAGACTGTGAAGAAACACAAATGAGTTCACTTTCAGAACTTGCAAAAGGAGATAATGACACTTACCGTGTGCAGTTCTGGCTTTAAAGCTTCACGGTATGAGCAACACTTTGTTAAAATAAATAGTAAGTTTATATATTTAAGGTGATGCTTCAGAAAAAAAAAAGTAAAGACAGGATCCCTTTTTATTGAGTCACAAAATTGGTCGAGGAAAAGGTAATGTGTCTAAGATAGCTGAGGCCTCACATGCACGGTTTTAAGTATTGATGTCAATAAAGACAGGCTCACCGACATTCTATGAAACAGAACTCCTTATGAAGTTGAAGGCACCGTGTTGGATTGTTTCTCGGGTTTCTTAGACCTTTGCAGTACAGTCAGTCAATGCCTAAGTGAGTTATCAGATAGCTGTGATCAGTCTGGATTTTGTGTCCCCAAAGGATTTCAGTACAGATCGCTGACTGATTTTTTAGTTTTCAAAAATATATTTGGCAGTGTGCAGGGAAAACTGTCCCAGATCATACCACGTATCATTGGTTTAGCAGAAGTTACAGCTCACCTATTAGTTTTGTGCATTTTATCCTGAATTTCAGTCTCCTAAGAAAACACATTGACTGATCATTGGCTGGAAGACTATGAACAAAAGCCTTTTATCGGTGGATGTTGATCTCCTTGGGGAGATGGCCATTGGAGTGGCAGGAGCCCGGGAGTGAAGTTTCATTTAGCAGAAAGAGAAAAAGAAACAAACAGCAAGTTGAGGATGTGGCCTCCGAAGCAACTTACCCCGACTATTCTCCAGCTGAAGAATTGTTGGTATATTTTCAAGAAGTGGGAAAATTAAAGAAAATGATTTTCTTGAAAAGCACTGATGAATGAGAAAATAGTTAAGATGGGGTTTTAGTCTTCCTGTGGTTGATGGCTCTCTCTGGTAGCAGATTATGTGCACAGGGAGGGATATTACTTCTTGGATGTTACTGGGGGTGCCGAGCTATGGAGAGGAGAACTCACTATTACTTGCTATTAAGTAGACAGAGCCAATGTATCAGTCTTTTGAGAGAGCTCCCCGGCCCCCAGTGTCCATCTGCATGGGAAGGTAAGGCTAGGCAGCATGGACTAATTCACAGTGCAGCTTCTCATAAGCAGAAAGCACTTGTTCTTAGGACCAGAACTCGACTGATTATGGGGCAACTGTATGGTATGTCCTCAGCCATCTTGTCTCAGAGACGGACCTACCCGGGCCGACTTCCGTTTTCATCTCAATAGTCTACCTGCTGCTAACAGACCTCCAGCCTTGAGACAGTCAAGTATTAAGGCAAAAGGAAAATGATTTTGATCTCTTCTCACTGCTGACATTTTTACTCTAGTTATAAGAAGGTGGGATGGGTGATTTAATTATTGTTGAAATGTATGTCACTGAGTCCATCCAGAGACATTTGGACTCATTGTGCACCCAATTACTATCTGCAAACACAAGATACGAAGCATCGGTAAATAAAACCTTCCAGAAGCATGGTATTTAACAGGAAATTGGATGTGAAGTTCTGATCAGAACCATGGTCCTTGAACCAGTGAACATTGATCAAAAGAAAAAAACAAAACAAAACAAAAAACTCCTGTTCTACTGCCTGGAATGTTCTAGGACAGAATTCGTATTAGTTTCAGGCCCAGGACTGGCATTGCAAGCACGGTGATAGCGGGTGTCTGTGCCGTGCGATGGCGGAGTAATGGGGATTGTGCACACCCCAAACATCTTCCCACTGGCTGCTGAGCTTTACTGTCGTGTGATTTATTATTAAGTGTTGTTTTACTTGCCAGCATTTCGTGGTTTAAACAGCCCACCTGAGTGTGAATTAGTTTATCAACTGGCTTTCTTATGAAAAGACAGATGAGGCTACATGAAAATGCTTAGCACACGGGTAGGAAGCAGCTGATGAAAACAGAAGAAAGGCCCAGAAGATGAACTCCCTTGCCTCTGAAACTTTGCCCAGGCCTGATCGTGCAGTTAATTCAATAGGTTCCGAATATAAGCAAGTCTCTTTACCCTCAGGGTAACCTCAGACTTGAAAAACGGTGGAGAAAATGAGGAGTTGGGAAGGAGGGACACACGGAAGGCATGTGCCTGCGAGCCCCCGAGTGAGGGGCGCAGTCTCCTTCGTCTGGGGATCCTCACACCTCTCGTGGCACCTGGCAGAGTAGGTGCACTGGAGCGTGTGAGGGGCCGCTGCAAGCACTTCCCCAGTCGTGGACCCTGCCCCACCTTTTGTGGGTGGGGGCGCTAAGCCAGTGAATACCAGCCAAGGATTATCCATGACCCATCAGTTTACCCCGGCTTCTGCTTCCTCAGATGCTGGCTGATGAAATGTGTGGTGTGACAGGGACCTCAGTTCCCTTTCAACTTTATTACCTACGAAATGCACACACCTTTTAGATGTCCTATGAGGACCGGCGACACTGGCCAGGATAGAGCGCTTTAGGCCTTCACCTTTACGACGAGGAAGGAAAAGGAAAGCAGATTAAGACAGAGGAAGGAGATAATGCTGCCTGCAACCTTCAGATCTTTTCCTGCTCAGAAACTCTGCACAAAGCCTTCATGCTGCAGGGCTGTGGAGCAGGAATCTGAGTATTTGGCAGGGACTCGGATAGAGGGGATGCTCTGCAGAAATTTTGCCTTGGGACTTCAAACTTAATTGATAGATCCCTGGTCATAAGCTTCCCTTCCAGAAACTGTTGGTCACCCTCCTCGCCTGCTCTGCCAATAGATTGCCCATGGGATGGAGTCTGTAGCCAGCACATAGGCTGTTCATCAATGAATGTGGGTTAATAAATGGAGAAATCTGTTGCAACTTTTACTCTGCCCTGAAATGAAGAAGAAGAAACTTTCTTTCAGGAGTGCAGCTTGAGTTTTTCTGAGTAGGTTGAGTCTGTGGATGTGACAGGGGTCCCTGATGGCATCTCGGCTGGGCTTTGTGGAGTTGGATGTGTGGGAGGGGCACTCCAGGAGGCAGGGGGCCCAGGAGGGATCGGTAGGTTTGGGGCTAGGGAAGCAGAGGTCTATGTCATGAGCCAACACCAAGGCCCAGACAAGAAATGTGGTGGCCAGTTCACCTCCATGGACTCTTCCTTCATATTTGCTCCTCCTGCAGAGCCATGTTCAAATGGCCCAGCTGCTCTCACCTGCTCTGTGAAGGGTCGGGAGCTGTGTGCCCTGGCTGGTCTGTGTGGTGGCCGCAGCAGTGACCAGTGGGACATCTTCCTGGTCTGACTCTGAGGATACAAGAGCTGGTGTTGTGGTATCTGGCCTTCCATCCCTGTGGCGTTTTCCTCTTTGTTGACAGCCTCGGAGGCTCCAGGTATCATTTTATGCAGGTGGTGGAATCTTCTTGTCTTAATGCATTTGGGTCGCCGTAACAGAGCACCTCGGCCTGGTGGGGTCCTGGTCACAGCCTTCTTCCCGAAGGGCCACTTTGACTTCTCATGGTGTCCTCACAAAGTAGAAGGGTTGAGGGATCTCTTGGAACCTCTTTTATAAGCCGGGAATGCCATTCGTGAGGGGATCCCTTACGACCGGATGGTCTCCTAAAGGCCCCACCTCCTGAAACCATCACATCCATGGTTGGTATTTAACAAAAGTGCCCAGAATAGTGCTCACTATGCTAGACACGCAGCAGGTGCCTAAGAAGGTATTTGTTATCAAACACACAGTGAACAGGTGTATTAAATAAAAACCAATAGCTCAATAGCTCAGGCGTGGGCTAAGGCACAGAAACGAGCAGGATGGTCTTGGCCTCAGCAAGCTTCCTCATCTAATTGGAGGACAAGTCTCATTCCCTGGAGAGAAGAGTGAACCATGGTAAGCACAGCCACACTGATGCCATGGGCAAGAAAAGAGCAAGGGCAGGTGGTGGGGGACGTCCTGAGAATGAGTGCTGTAGATCCTCAGTTGTGACAGCAGATAGAAGCACATACATGTGGGATAACATCTAGAATCCTCAACCCTTTCTTTCCAGAGTTGGCGATTTAGAGAAAAGAAACAACTAACTAAAAATTAACCCTTAATTTCCCATAGGTCCTTAAAACGTTAGCTGCTGAAAGATGGTGGTGGTCATGTTGGTAGGAGGGACTAGACCCAATTCAGTGAAGCACATGGTCCTGTCTATGACAATTGGGATCAGTGCTGAGAAAGGATGAAGTTGCTCTCTGCCAAGTAGGCTTAGAGGAAGGAAAGCCTAAATCATGTTTTCATGAAGATCATATGCAAATCAGGTCACTAATATAAAAACACAGTAATCCTTTTTTGTGGATAAAACAACAGGAAGTTAAAAGTCATGGCCAACAGAATGGCTAAAATTAACAAGTCAGGAAATGACAGATGATGGCGAGGATGCAGAGAAAGGGGAACCCTCCTACACTGTTGGTGGGAATGTAAGCTGGTGCAGCCACTTTGGGAAACAGTATGGAGGTTGCTCAAAAAGATGAAAATAGAGCCACCCTATCACCCAGCAATTGCACTACTAGGGATTTGCCCCAAATGTGCAAAGGTAGTGATCCAAAGGGGCACCTGCACCCCAATGTTTATAGCAGCAATGTCCACAGTAGCCAAACTATGAAAAGAGCCCATATGTCCATCGACAGATGAATGGATAAAGATGTGGTGTATATAGATAATGGGATATTATGCAGCTATCAAAAAAATGAAATTTTGCCATTTGCAATGATATGGATAGAACTAGAGGGTATTATGCTAAGTGAAATAAGTCAGTCAGAGAAAGACAATTATTGTATGATCTCACTCATATGTGGAATTTTTTTAAAAGATTTTATTTATTTATTTGACAGAGAGAGAGAGCGCGAGAGAGGGAACACAAGCAGGGGGAGTGGGAGAGGGAGAAGTAGGCTTCCCGCGCAGCAAGGAGCCCAACGAGGGACTCGATCCCAGGACCCAGGGATCATAACCTGAGCCAAAGGCAGACACTTAACGACTGAGCCACCCAGGCGCCCTCACTCATATGTGAAATTTAAGAAAGAAAACAGAGGACCATAGGGGAAAAGGATAAAAAAACAGGGTGAAATCAGAGAGGGAGACAAACCATAAGAGACTCTTAATCATAGGAAACAAACTGAGAGCTGCTGGGGGGGATGAGGAATGGGGTAACTGGGTGATGGACATTAAGGAGGACACGTGATGTAATGAGCACTGGGAATTATATAAGACTGATGACTCACTGAACTCTACCTCTGAAACTAGTAATATAGTATATGTTACTTAACTGAGTTTAAATAAAAAATAGTGTACTGACACATTAAAAAAATAAGGTCAGCCTCAATCAGTGAGATGAAATATTATCTGCTCTTAAATCAGTTTGCTCTTGTGTCCTTTCATGGATGCCCATTAGTACTGTTTGCTCCTTCAAACAGCACTTTGTTTGACTTATTTTGCTGGAATTCTTTTGGGGATGGTAGAATAGTAAAATAAGAATAGCTTTAAAAAAAGTCATGACCGAGAGAAAAAAAAAAAAAGGATATAATTTTCCAGTTTTCCAAATAGCTTGGAGTTTATGCCAAGACATGTCTGGGCTCTGGTATGGCTTTTCTACATCTTTGTACACTTCCGCAGTCCTGGGAAAGAATGTGTGATGACCCAGAGGCAGAGTGAAGGTGGTGTAAGTTCTGGTTCCATCACTGAGCAGCTTGCCCACCCTTGGGCAGCTCTGTGGGCCTAACTTCTCTGGACCTGTTCTCATTCCTACAAGTTGGGCAGGATTGCCGGGAGGCCAAAGAGAGATGACGAGATGTGAGCTTGCATTGTAAGAAAATACAGAGGATTCACTGGGAAAAGATTGGTGTTTCCTGAAGAATCCTTGAGCATGGTTCTCTATGGATTAGCAATGGAAAACTGGGTTTTAATTCCAGACAGTTCTGTGAATCCAATGGAGTGCAAGATCAAAGCAAAGGGGACCCAGGTCAGTAGATGTTAGATAGATCATTTCCAACAACTAGACAGTGTACTGAAATATTTGCCCGATGATATCTAGCACATCTTCCGAAAATTATTTTTTGAAAACTTAAACCAGGCGGTGTGTGAAGCCAGGCCTGTCCTGTGGCCGATGCTGAGGTCTTCATTGAGTTCCAGCTCTCTGAGCATCCTTCCCCTCCTGCCTCCCTGCCGGCGTTCCTGGTGTGGATGTCCGTGGTCCTCACACCATCACAGTCCCAGGTTCTACACTGAAGCCTCTGTGACCAGACAGGGCTGGAAAAGTTAGGAGAAATTCCTTCCCACACACTACGAAGCAAGCATTAAAACGATCACTCCTCCGGCGTTGGTTGTGCTTAGGATAGCATCATACCATATGCTGGTGTTTAAAAATGCCACTTGGTGATTTTTATTATGTCGTGCTACAATCTTCCTATGTCAGCTGGGCTCCTCCCACGTCTATTATGAGGCATGAGAATGAAAGATCCCACAATTTATGAGCCGAGTAGCAGTGGAGGATTAATAATCAGGGGCCTTTCATTAAAGCCTTAGTTAGATTAACCCCTGTTTTCTCTCTGCGTCTTCTCTGTGGAGAGGATCCGTTCTTCTGAAGAAAGTCCAGGTTTTTCTGTTAACCTGCTTGATTGGAGAATATGGTTGCCATATTTAGGGATTAGTGACACTGACAAGGCTTTTGCTTTCCAACGTCCTCTTCTCAGTTTTTATCCCTTAAAAATAAATAATAAACTGGGACGCCTGGGTGGCCCATCGGTTAAGCGTCTGCCTTCGGCTCAGGTCATGATCCTGGGGTCCTGGGATCCAGCCCT
The DNA here is from genome assembly GCF_029215605.1 of Mirounga angustirostris. Taxonomy (NCBI): domain Eukaryota; kingdom Metazoa; phylum Chordata; class Mammalia; order Carnivora; family Phocidae; genus Mirounga; species Mirounga angustirostris. The sequence continues at coordinate 3,611,489 of NW_026991722.1, read as the reverse complement.
GAGTCAGGCTCCCTGCTCAGCGGAAAGTCTGCTTCTCCCTCTCCTTCTGCCCCTCCCCCTTGCTTGGGCTCTCTCAAACAAATAAGTAAAATCTTTAAAAAGAATAAAGAGTAAACCTGATTTTCCTTCTTCTGTAAAAGAAGAGTTGTTCTCTACTCTGTCATAGTGAAGGACACTTTTCAAGCACAGCGGGGTTCCGTCGGCTTTGTGTTGTGAGAGGGCTTGCTATGACATGTGTCCTCCCACTGATGGGTCAGCGACATCCCAGGCAGTGCAGAGAAATGTAAACCACCACTTTGATGTTTCTGAAGGGACGATGGCATGGTCCCTGGAAAGGTAGATCATTGGTTGATGGAGGTTATTCCTAAACTCTAATGGTGTGTGTGTCAGGAACCAGTGGTGGTCTTGGAAAGACTGAGCTTAGGAGGCCAGGAGGATTAGTAGGACAGCTGATCCCACTTTGCGGGACAGAGTCTGCTGTGGGTACTTTCACTCTGTGTCACTCACTGGTTTTCCGACTCTTTTCAGGTAGGTTTACTCATAACTCCCTGCTCTCTGTTTTTCTTTCTAGACTCTGATTGCACTTTGGTTGTCTGGTCTTCCTCCTGACTTCCTGCCGGACTCCGTTTTCTGAGTGTACCTGTTCCATTCCAGCTGTAGACCCCCGAGTCCCTATGCAGGTCCTGCATCCAGTTGACTGCTGGGGAGGACTTGGCCCCTGGCTTCCTTCAGCAGCTGTGTGGTCCCCCAAAACCTCACCTACTGCATCAGTGTCCTGCACTCCAAAATTCCTTCACCTGACACCTCCCTCTCTAGACCATGACCATGATTATGGGGCCTCACTTTGTTATTTTGGCTTTGTGCTTCCTTCTCTTACTCCTAAACACCCCAACCTAGGTAGTTCCTGGAGCTGTCCTTCCCTGCCTACTTCTCCTGCATGCTCATTCACTTCCATCTGACACATGATAGTTTCTCTGCAGACCACATGCAGAGCTCTTCCTGGTGAGCCACAGAGTCACTGAGCCCCACACCCCACCGCCCAAGACATGCCATTTGCATGTTCATTTCCAGTCCCCCCTTTCTGTGGCTTCCCTCTTTCTATTAATGGCACCTCCAGCCTTCTGGTCAGCTGGTCGTTGCTCCTCACCTACCTTCTTCCCCTCTACTCCTGCTGTGCTAACTTCACAGTGCTCTCTGCATCCTTTCTTCCCAGCACTTTCAATTCCACTGTTCTGCCCTCCTCGAGATCCTCAATACTGCCTGATGGATACATGACTCCAGTGCCTACTCAACAGTCTCTCCATCAAACCAACTACTTCTCCAGCATTCCCTGATACCTGTTTCTAGATCATGTTGCATTTATGCTCAGACAGCCCTCAGACCTTCCAGGGCTGCTCACTGGTGACAAAAGTAAGCCTAAATATCTTAAATTAAGGGCCATATCCTATATATCTGGTCCAGATCGACTTTGCAGCCATGTCAAACGTCACTCACCCTCATATACAACCTCCCTCTGGTCCTTGGGTGCTGTCTTCCAGGATTTCTCCTATTGTGTTATTTGCTCCCATGTGTATTTCTGCCTGGAACAACCAACTCTTCGACCTGAATCCCAGCTCAAACACAATTTCCTCTGAGAAGCCATTCTTGGTCTCTGTAGAGACTCTTCCTCTGGGCTCCCCAAGCCCACTGCTGAGTTGTACCTCCCAGAGTCACTCGCCATGGTGTCTATGTGCCCTGAAGCTATTGGTGTCCTTAGATGCCTCACTTCATTCTCAACTCAAACCCCACTGCATCAAGGATTTCATAATATATGTATCTTTCACTTTCTGTATGAACTTTCTTTTCCGTGGTAAGCCCTGAAAAACGGTTTATTTCATTCTCTTGGAAGAAAGAACAGAAGCCTTTCTAGACACTGCCTGGCTTCCCTAAGGGGCATTTTATGCATCCATTACTCTGTGAAAATCCTTGTAAGAATTTTCTCTTCATTTAGGGGAGACTCCAGTCTATGGTTAGAAATAGGGGTCCCATGAAGGATTTGCAAAACATGAGTCTTCTTTGGGTATAATTTTTTGAGTGATTAAAAAAATTCCATGTCCACCTCTTTTGGCGTTTTCAAACTTGAACTGGGGTAAACCTTTGGCCCTTTCTTTAAGGAGAAAAGAGAAACAAACAAACTTGAGAATTTGTGGTGGCTCAAATGCTTCTGAAATGTAAGCTAACAGAATTAGTTCAAGAGCAATTATAAAAACCTTAAGTATTCAGTAGCTAAGTATAATTTGCATAATTCCAGAATGGAATATGTTTGAGCTTTCAGGAAAAAAAAAAAAAAAAACGAAAAAGATCAGCATTTATTGTTTTACTTTTTGATTGCTTCTGAAAAATTGTATGGTATTGCATTGTATGAATAGGTCTCCATGAGTAAATTATGATCAAAATTCAAAGCCATCATAAATTAAATGTGTTTTTTTCCTGCTTTGGTATACAAGACTTTCCATTAAGCTAGCCCCATATAATATACCTTGGATGTGTTCAAGAAAGCCCTGTAAATTATAGTAAGTATTTAAAATGGTAAGTAGACATTGGAAAAGGCCACATTAGGATTAATGAATGAAGGGGTTGATACTGAAAATGCACTTGTAAATAAATAACATGAAAAGTAAAGATGACACATTGTTAGGTTAGAGTTACAAGTAGGGATGACTATAAATTGTAGGGTGGCAAAGAGTGTTCATGGAACTTCAGTTTCTGTGGAGAAACATGTCTAATTTCTTTCTAGCAACAACTTCCCAGTTTCTTCTGGTCTGTGTTCAACCCTGAGGTTTTCCTGTACCTTCTTTTCAGATTGGGAAGTACCTGAGATTTCTCTGTTAACCAGCCTGTTCCCTACCCAGCAGAATTTGGCAAATTACCCCCTCACTAGTTGAGGACAAGTAGGAGAGGAGTTGGCTTTGTGTAGGAGATTGCATTCTTTCAGTACCAGGAGCTAAATGTGATAGGGGAGGAAGCAGACCCAGGATGCACGTTGCTCCTGACAAAAATGAGAACACCGAGGACAACCAGGCAGAGTATATTTTAAATATACATGCTTGTTTGTCTCAAGGAAGGTTTGGGGTAGCACACAGCACTTTGAGGAGAGAGTTAAATAAGACAGTGTGTATTTGGACTGTTATTTTTTTTAAATTTGGGTGGCTTTGACGGAATAGAGTGGAAACACTTGGGAAAGTATCTTGGGTATATTTAAAGTTATGGCACAAACTTTAACAGTCTCCTTAGGTGTATGACCTTGCAGTTTATCTGAACTCTGGTTTCCTAAATTATCCATCATATACATGAATATGCCTCTATGATGAAAAGAGAGAAATTTCCTTCTAAGATGTTCACTTGCTCCAGCACCCAAGTTTGCATAGTTCCAATTATGTGATTTGCATACCTATTAGATTTCTCATTTGCTAAAGAAGGTAACTTTAACTTGAATCAATAGAAATACTCTAAGAATTTATGCCCAGGTGCTTCACTCATGAAAGTCCTGAGAATAAGTAGAAGAGTAAAGGCTGGATTCTATATCATAGAAAGAATAATAAATATAGATGGAAAGCATACAGGGTCATGAAAAGTACTGAGAGGAAGCCTAAAGTTCTAAGAGACCATGAGAATTTCTAGATTTAAGATGATGATTAGAGAAATTCTACTTCTGACAATGATGGTGTATCCTGCACCAGAATAACTCTTTCACAGGTAACAAAATATAAAAACTCTTTAAAAGCACTGGAGAATGATGGAAGGGAGGCAGAAACTGGAGGGGAGTCAACTCATGAATGAGAGGAAGTCACTGGACACTATTCGCATTATTTATTTATTTATTTATTTATTTATTTATTTATTTATTTATTTATTTATTTATCTATCTATCTATCTATCTATCTATCTATCTATCTATCTATCTATCTATTTATTTATTTATTGACTGAGGGAACTCCCAAATCTGTACAAGGAAACACGGATAGAACTTAGGGAGAAATTCATACCCTAATTGGCTTAAGAAGTCATCAGGCATAGTTTGGGTCTGGAAGCTGCTGGAAGGTGAAGGGAGAATTTTAGAAATCGGGAAGCCACAGAAGACATAGCCCCCAAATCTGTGTATAAATTCTTTAATCCTGGTTGACTGATGAATTGAACATGCCTATGGGAGACTGCAAGATTTCCAGCAAAAGGCAACAGATGCAAGACTGGAAGGACTGAGGAGTGTCTATTGCAGCCCACTTTAAGGAAGACAGAGTTTGGAGTTTGAGTTCAGTCAAGTTGATTGCCCACAAGAACAAAGATCAGTGAGCTTTTGAGGCAGGTAACATAATCCCAAGTCTCTAGATTAGGCATCCACAATGTCTAGTGTAATAAAAAAAAAAAAATTACTTGACATTCATAGAAACCAGAAAATTTGACTCACAGTCAAAAGATTTTAATACCAATAAGATCTAGATGTTGGATTTAGCAATCCAGGACCTTAAAACAACATTTATAAATGCGTTTAAGGATGTAAAGGAAAATATGGGTTTAATAAGTGAACAGATCAGGAATCTCAGCAAAGAAATAAAACCTGTGAAAATAAATGTAAATTCTAGAATGGAAACATGTAATTCCTGAAATAAAAAAAAAAGTTGCTGAGTGGATAAAAGCAGTGATGGAATTAGAAATCCACAATAGATGTTAAAACTAGTGGGTGAAAGTTAGATGAGGAACAAGAGTTTATATAGTCTCAAATATCCCCACAAATTACTTATTAATTACAAATGGAGAAATAATAACAGTATAGTTCAGAAACCTAGTGAATTCTGTTTCAAAGTAATCAAAGCTAACATTGCTAATATTGGAACCGAGGGTATCATGTGACTCCTCATATAGTGTGATGAGGATACAGCCCTTCTGTGGAATTTCTGCCAAGAGGGCATAACCTGAATCTTATAACAAGGAAACACCTACACACCCAAATTCAGGGACATCTATGAAATAAGTGGCTTCTACCCTTCTAAATAGTAAGATAAAGAAAGACAAAGGCCCAGTAACAGCTCCTGATGAAGGAAACCTAAGTAGACATGAAAACAAAATGCGTTATGAGATCCTGGACTGGTTTCTGGACCAGGGGTGGGATATGTAGAGAACAACATCAGGATAATTGACATGACTCAAATATAGACTGTGGCTTAGATAATAGAACTGTTTCAAGTTAGATTTTCTGGTTTTGATAATTGTTCTAAAGTCAGGTAAGAGAAAGTCTTTGTTCTTAGTGAATATACATTCAAGTATGAGGGATAAAGGTGCCCAATGTTGCCAAATTATTCTCAAGTGGTTCAGGAAAAAAAATGTGCTGAAGACGAGAGCAGAGAGGTAGTGAGTGCAGAGGTGAGCTCATGGAGATTATGGGTGACTTACGGGTCACAGAAGGCATTTGGTTGTTACTTTGAATCAAATGGAAAGGCTTTGGAGATTCTAAGCTGAGGAATGACATGATCTCATATATATACAAAATAGGCTCACTCTGGAAACTGGAAAGTACACGGGAGAGGTCCATGGTTGGAAGCGACTGCAATGACCCAGGCCAAGATGTTGGTTGGTTGGAGCAGGGTGGGAGCAATGCAAGTGGCAAGAAGTGACTAGGTTCTGGGCATATTCGGAAGGAAGAGCAAACAAGGTTTGCTGAGTTACCCCACGTGCATTAGAAGCAAAGGAGGCCCCCAGGGTGGTGAGAAGGGGTTTGATCTGAGGAAGCAGAAGAACGGTGATAGGGGAAATATAAGAGGGGATATGAGGAGCTCAGTTTGGGACATGTTAACTGTGAGACAGCTATTAAATATACAAGGGGCATGTCCTGGGGAGGGTCAGAGTGTGAAGTGTGACGTTCAGGGCAGGTGCTCAGGCTGAAAGTACGAATTTGGGCATCATTGGTGTGTAGTTGCTCTTGAAAAACAGGAAACTGTAGGAGGTGCCAGCAGACTGAGTCTAAGTGGAAAGAAGAAGACAGTGAAAGACTGAGCCCTGGGCAGGCCAACTGAGGTGGTGATTCCCACTTAGCAGCAGCGTCCATGATGCTAGGAAGGGGAGAGTTTGGGGAAGAGGCAGGAGACTTAACTCACTGTTTTTTTACTGAGACTGGCTCCATCCTGACTGAAGGCACCCAGAAAGAATTGCAAGATCTCTCCTATTTCAAAGGAGCCCCTCTACAAACACTGGAGTAAAAAAATGTTAAGCTAATCTCCATGCACCCACTATTGCATTTCTAAATAAAGTGTCTGTTCGGCAGGTAGAGGCATTAGATGCAGGAGATGACGTTTGAGTTGTCAATAAGAAATCCCTAATTGTCCGCGGTTCCCAAATAGGGCCTCCCCGGGGGTCACAGAGGCAAACACTAGTTTCTGGAGGAGCATGGCTTCAGTCATTTGAGCTGACCCCTGCAGGATCCCCCCGAGGACTTGGAGAGGAACTCTAGAGTTTGCCAGTTTTCCCTCACTGCTTCTTGGGAGACCGGATGCTGGCTCACGATTTTGGCATTCGGATATCTACTTGTAGATGTTCATCTGTCTCCCTCGCCCTTCAAAATGAAGCAAATATACACAGATACAAGATGCAATAAGAGATATTGAACAAATTAAGTTAAAAAATGCTTCATAACACTCTGGAGGCCCAGACACTAAACATATTTTTCCATTTAAGCAGGTTTTTGTGCTGAGTTATTAGGAAAAATGCACTAAACATTTACTTCACCTTCAGCCTCACCTTCATTCTGTCCCCGTTGAACCAGGCTAGTATTTATCTCATCAGGGAACTGGGTAAAATAAGTAACTAGGCAAGGAGGGGGAGATGAAATTCAGGGTTGAGCACCGACTGCTTATTGATGGCATCGCGTCCCCAAGTGTCCCATTATCCCTCGGAGCAGTCTCGCTCACATGCTAAATAGGAGAAGTGGTTATCCTGGGGGGTAATGTATGATCCCCTGGGGCCTTCTCCACAAGAAAATTGACCTTATATGGGCACCTACTGGCTCTCTAGAGGGACTGTATTTTATTCATTTTCCTCCATCATAAGACTGGGTGCAAATGAGAACCCAGCCACCCAACCCAGAATGAAAATCCCTTTGTCAGTTCTGTTCTCTGCTGATGATGCATGGGTTTTGCTTTTTGGGACCCTCCCCTTGAATGATGACCTTGATCAATTTAGGTGCAGGTGAGCTTCGTTGGTTCTTGCTGATGAGGCTAATCTTTTCCATTCAAATCCCAGGCCAGTTAGCTCTGATTGGTTCTATGGGCAACATCCTCATCCTGTGCGAACATGTTGGAACTTGTGGGTCACTGGTCACAGGAGGGCCGGAGAGAAATGGCGACAGTGGTCTTTTATCCCTCTCCGTATTGTAGGAAAATGCCTTACTTCAGACGCTGAGGGAGCTGCCCTCCATGGCCAGCTGCCCGTTAATTCTGATGAATGCTCTACCAGAATGCCTTGGAAACCACTCTGTGGGGGAACTGATGGGGATGGGGACACAAGGACTGTTTTTAAGGAGGTTACTCTTTCAGGTAGGTTATTGCTGATTTGTCTGTTGGTTAAACCTTTCTACGCATCCCTCCCTCTTATCCTGAAGATTTACCCATCCGAGAGCAAATCCTTCCACAGATCTGTGCCTTTTTAAGTAATTCAAAAAGCAGCATCGGCAAGAGATGGAGTTTGAAATCACCATTCCCCCAAACCTTTAGGAATCTCAAGGTAGGATGAGCCAATGAATGATAGACCTGATTAGGTAAGAATTGAACCTGTATGGCTCATTACACGTGAGGGGCTGATATGACCAGGGAGGAGACCGGCAGGGTGGGTCCCTCACAACCCTGGAGGCTCCTCTTCCTTCCAACAGCCCCCCGCCCCGTTTATTCCGGGTCTAATCTCAGGACATTTGCTGGTTTCTGGCTTCTTCATAACCATTGCTCGAAATTCCTTAAAATAGCAATCTTTTCTCTTCCTTTGGTGTTCAAAAGTGTGAAGCAGATAGTTCTAAAGAAACTCAAGTCACCACCATAAATCTTAAGTGATTTTAGAAAGATATATAAGACTCCTGAATGATGACATATTTCCAGAAGATCGGTAAAACATTTCTGAGTGATATATGGCCGGGCCGTTGCATCTGCGCCGTGAACCTGAGGGAGAACATCCAGGGAACACAGTATTTTATGAGTATTATTGGTCGTATCTTTTGTTTTTAATCTGCCAAAATTGCAACCAAAGAGGCTGTCCACACAGAAAGTCAGCCTACGTGAGGCCAGGCGTGGCTGGGAAAAGCTCTGGGGTTTTCGATTCACCACCAGGACCAAAGGTGGGTGGGGGACTTGGTGTGTTTTTCTGGGAATGGGAAGGGGAAGAAGTCCCGGGTCTGAGAAGTGGATGAGAGTGTCTGAGAATGGCTCCAGCATTTAAAAGTAATTACGGGGTACGGGGGTGGGGGGGCTGGATTTACTCACAAAGCCTGTTCTGTACATTAACTAAATTTGTGATTTTAATCACTGATAGAAAAGAAAACAATACATACACATGCACACACATACAGGGCTGCAAAATACTCAGGGTGGCACACCTTTTCCATCACTCCCGGAGACCATCTCCAAGTGCTGGCGTGGGAAGGAGGGACACAGCCTTGCCGCAGCTGATGACCAAAGTCAGCGTCATCGAAACACCGCGCTGAAAGGCGAGCTGGTTAAAATCATGCATTTATCTGCCTCCGGGGCTAAGTATAAGAAGGATAGGATAAGCAGGAGGTCCTCCTGGTCACGCTGCTAGAGGTGAAAGGAAAGAATGTTTTCTCTCCTCCACTGGGAGCTAATGGGGTGCGTGTGACTCCTCGCAGCCTCCCCCGAGGCTGCCTTGGTGCATCTCACGTCTGGCAAAGCTACTGTGAAGCAGGTTCTACTGCTAGAGCCTCATGTGGATCTTCAGAAACAGCATGCTGAGAATAAGGGGCATTGAAGCTCGCATGCACGTTGTCGCAAGGTTCTGATACTTTAGTTGCAAGGCCTCGGGGATGAAGGATCCCATGTATAAACCCCAGCGGTCTGGAGTGGCTCCATACCTCTTGCAGGGAGAGACTGCTTTTGCAACCCAGTCAGCAGTGCTTGCTTCCATGGCCACAGTGGCCCCTGCACCAACGAGTCTCACGCTACGAAAAAAAATGATCAAGAACAAACCCAAGAGGGAGGTTGTCGCACGTAGATTATGTGATACCAAAAATGGAAGAAGAGCTTCCCGGAAACCCACAGAGGAAAAGCTTCACAAATCATAAAGGTCTACCAGGATTTATCCTGAATTCAGACACGGGTGCAATTATATTTGTTGCGTGCAATGTCGCTGTGCACCTATTTTATGCTCTCTACCAGAGTGATTTTCCACAGGGAAAAACTGAGTCATCGTAACAACCTACTTCTCCAGAGTATGATCTAACACAGAAGTCACGTTCTTAGATATATCATGTGGAGCTGCTTGGGGGCTCCTTCTAAGCCTCTGAAGCAGGACCAGAAATGCACTGGCCTGTGTCCAAGTGCGCGGTAGGGGGGAGTAGATCCGGGAGTCGAGAGGAGGGGGTCTCTGAGGATATGCATTCAAAATGTCTCAAGAGTCCTGATCAATATTGTTCAATAGTAAATGCCTTATTACACATCTTTTGTGTAAATTTAGAATTCTCAACCACTGAGATTTTTCTCCCAGCTCCCCCCTGTGATGGGTCTCCCATACTTTTCAGAGCCAGTCTCGATTCATCATTTGGTCACCTTGAGACCCAGAGACTATAGCACAGAACCTACAGTATCTATTTCCGATTAGTCCACACTTTCCCCAAATTAATTTGCTCTAACCAGAGAATAATGGTAGTGATGATAATTGAATGAGTCCTTTCCTCCTACAGGAACCAAGGGAGCTGAGTGAAAGGTGACAGTGTCTACTTCCTGAGGCCATGGGCTGGTTTGGGGTCCCATGTGGATTGTGCATCTACCTACTACTTCAGAGGTGTGGGGACACGAAGGCCATCCTACCTATCATCCAGTGAAACACAGGGTTAGGTCTTACGGTAGAGATAGATAATTGTGGAATTAAACATAGTTCCCAAGAAAATCAAACCCCTACACACATCAAAGGTTCAGAGAAGTTTTTCTGCAATTTAGCTGCATAACACACAGATTTTCTGAATCTCCCTTCAGCTGTTTCAAACGCTGGCTTTAAAGGGTCCCCTGAGTCCTATAGCACACCCGTGATTATAAAAATATTTAAAGCCACAGAAAGAATATATAGCTGTGCAGACACATGTGTTGATTTATTGTGTACCAGGCTTTGACACCACACTGGAAGGCAAGGTTTCAGGCTGACGAAAGCATCGGAGTAGCAGGCTTCAATCCATATATTATGATACCAGCACCAGAAAGGAGCAGGGTCTAAAACAAGGCTTTAATATAGGGTTTCTGAAAACTCCTCTCCATAAGCAGGAGACAACATAAAAAGTTACATGACTATTTATGTGACATGGAGTCATATTCGTAGTGATATGACCACATAAATAGTATTGTGAATTTTTGGAATATGGAAATTAAAGACAAATATTTCAAACCTAAACCATATATTATGAAAAATAACAAATCTTCCCAAATGCCGTCAATAAAAAAGAGATGAGGTGGGAGAAGGGACAAAGCTCTAGAAATATCCATGAGTTTTCTTTATTGATGAGAACTTCTTTTTTTTTTTTTAAAAAAAACAACCACCTCAAGATTTTATATACAGTAAATGTACTATGAAAGATTAGCTTAGTTCCTTTTTTTTTTTAGTGTCTTCCACAACTTAGTGCTAATGTGGAAATCTTACAAAATATGGGTTTGTATCTTAGTGCAGATGTGCCGAGTGTACATGCTGTTTCCGAGGGTACATGGAGGGTTGATCTAGGGAGCCCTCTGCAGACCCCGAGGCCCATTCCTCATTGTCCCGTGTGCCCCTTCTGTCTTTGCTCACTAATGCCCACCCTGCCCCCACCGGGGCTTCTTGCTGTTTCTGACACCTGCCAAGCCTGACTGGTTGAGGCCCCTGCACTTTTTGTCTCTTAGTCTGGAATGTTCTGAGCTCAGAGCCGTGTAGCCCCCCCTAATCTTTCCCTATATCTCCCTGGATTTTCCTCTTTCTAAGAAACAACCAGCAGGCACATTCCTCCACGTGACTTCAAGATAACCCAGCTGCCTTTTTCAAATAAGCTTTCTCCCCAAAGGAAGACGCCGTGGTACATGAAGACAGAGATAGGGACCAAGAGGATGACGGGAGAGGCCCTGTGATGTTTGAATTATTTTAGCAATAACCCAAGGACAGTGCTGCACACATAGAAGATATACGGTACATATGTGGGTTATGAGTTAACAAATTAATGAAGTTATAAAATAAATGAATGAACATGTTCTGCTGATATGGAATACAAGGACTGCATTATGGAGAGTCTCTAGTAGGCTATTCTTATTAAAATCAATCATGAATAGCCAAAATAGAATATTGTGGAACAGAAAATAAACGCCTCTTTTATGAGATATAACTGTATCTTTAATGTTCCTATAACATATTTAAAACCTTCAGAGAGCTTGAATTTGTAAACAGTGATCACAAATTGATATTATATATATTTATGAGCAGTGTTCAAAAAAGTGTAGCAGGTTAATTACTGATACATTACACACAGTTCGATATTTTCATTAGTAGTATAATATCTGGTTGGGAGTAAGTGAGTATCACAAAATCAATCCATTGTTAACTATTTGTGAACTAGTACACTTAAAGATTTGGATGTCTGACGATTCTATTCAAAGCCTGAGAAGTGATTTTGGAACATTAAAAAGAAAAGTTTCCATCTCCAAAATCTATTGCTGGATCATTGAAGTTTGTGCAGGAGAGCTTACGAATGGCCAAGTATATCGAAAGCAGTTTCTACCAGTTTTTTTCTTCTTACAATTTGATTACTTAATAAAATATCATGTGAACCAAATATAGTTATTGTTTTTATGAAAAGTAGGCTGAATTTTTTTAAAAGACTCAGTGAAGTCAAGTTGATATGAAATTGCTTCTGACTGAAGTGTGAATGAAAAAGCTACTCATTTTTGAAAAAAAATCCTTAGAAGTCTAAGATTCTGCACCGAGATTGCTTTGCAAGTTTTCTTACTCTTTTTCCATTTTAAAGAAATGTATAGAAGGGAACACAGCGGCTGAACCAGGGGTGTGGTTGATACAAACAAAACAAAACAAAAACAAAACCAAAAACCAAACAGTGATTAATCTAACTTGAAAAACAAGTCTTGGCCCTCATTGGTGAGCGAATGCAGGTTGATAAGTTTTGGTTAAAATAAAAAAAAATTAAGCAAGATGACATTTTTAATGATTTTCCTCATTTATTCGGTATCTAAGAGGACTTCAGCTGTATTGGCATATAGAGTAAAAGATGATGAAAACTATTCGAGCATGTCTTGCCCCAAATAAATGCAGGAAGGTCTTTTGGTAATAGAACGGGAAAGGCAATTTGCCAGGTCTTTTATGTTTATCCCATTCAGTTGTTAAGGCAAATAATTTGCTTAAGTTTTCTTACTTTGATAAAGCTGTCAATGGCAAAGGGTAAGAAAATTATGACTTGGAATAATTTTCTTGAAAAAAAAAAGACAAATTGACATCAGATTACCTTATTAGTGTGACTGGATGCTGAATGGCAATGTCAATGTATCTTCAAAATCTTGAGGGAAGAAAATTTGAACTTACTATTTCAGACCAGTGAAAAAGTGATTAAGTGCGTGAATAAAAAACACTTCTTGGTTATAAAAGACTCTTAACATTTACTTTATCTAGAGCAGTCATTTTGGGAAAGGTGCCCCCAAATTGGAAGTGGAGGGAATACTTTCACTTCCTCGTCTTTCATAGTTATAGGGAGTAGCCAGATAATCTCTAAAATCTACAAGTCAGCATAAATCAGCATTGTATACACTTTTGTATTATTTGGTATTATAATCATGTTTAGGCATTATTTGTATAATAATATTTAAATTTATAAAAAATGTTTTAAAGTATAGTGACATCTGTAAGTCATATGTTGATTTATGGCTTACAGAGAAATTACCCCTGTGTTGTACAAGTTACTTTTAGCTTTTCCTAATCTATCATCCCAAGAGCTGAATAAAGCAGAAGAGAGAAAAAGATTGCTTGTAAGAGAACTACAAACATTAGGATCGAATTTTAAAATGTCTACTTACAGAAAGTTTTTTTGGAAAATGTGTGTAATAAGACACTTAAAACTCCTTAACTTCATATTTCAGCTTACTAACAATTTCAAAGCCAACTTTAAGAAAAAAGAACACAGAATTATGAAAGCTTAATTAAGCACCAAAGTCAATATTTAGGATAAGAAAAGAAGTCACAAAAATGACAAAGCTATAAAAACTTGCAAATATCACAGACTCCAAAAAATGCATTACAATTGCATAATATTTTATTAATCAAGTGTCCAATTCAAGTGTTTTTGAATTGGACTTGGAGGTATCAGTATGAACTTTGGTTTTATATATATATATGTGTGTGTATATATATATATACCCAGGTAGATATAAAACAAAATACAGATGTGTACATGTACGTGTGTTAGTACACATACACAGATGTATTTCCCAGGTCTGCTGAGGAGGCTGAGGAGAAATTACAGCTCATAGCAATGAGCACACAGAGCCCAAATATTCCTTTCTAAATACCATCTCCAATAAAAGGTACTATGGCTTTTGGGAAAATGGTACATTCCAGAGATAGGGCATGGGAAATACCATATGCACCCGGAAAATAAGGGGTAGCTTGAAAAATGGTGGAGTTATGTCAAAAGGGCAGCGGAACAAACATGAAGAAATTCCCAATGGCTAGGGTTGGAATGATTTGAGCAACAAAATAAAAAAAGATGTATTAGATTATAACCCATAGAATAAAATTAATATTCATGAGTCTACATTGATATAAAAAATTAATAAATTAATAAATGGGAGAGAAGTGACAAATTTTCCCTACAGAATATTTCAAATTAATAAATGCAAAAGAAATGAGGGAAATACAAAATCACCAATAGGCAAAACTAGCAGTAATAATTCATGCAGGGAAGATCCACTGATGGCCACCAAACTCAATGGGCAACACTTGTAAGAGAAACAGAATATATATGCATGTCCTCAAAGGCTCTTCCCCAAGGTATTTATGAACTACAAAGGAGGAATTATGATTTTACAGTAGAGAAATATGGTAGACAACACCTTAACCAAGTGATCAAGATTAACACCCCAAATAATAAAAGATTTTGACATCATATTCCCCCTGGTAGGATGCATTGAAAAGAACACTACATCACTTCTATGGTGTTCTTGCCCCAAATCATAAGCTCAATCTAATCCTAAGCAAACATCAGACAAGCCAAATCAAGATGCATCCCACAAATGAACTGAGCAGGTCTCATCAAATGAATCAAGGTCATGAAAGACAAGGAAAGTGAAGAGCCACTGCCAAGTGGAGTTGTTTAGGGAGATACAACAAATATAGACAACGTGTATTCTTGGATTGGATCCTGGAACAGAAAATGGACATTAGGGAAATATGTATGAGATTTGCATTTTAGTTAATAGCATTATACGACTGTTAATGTCCTGGTTTTGATAGCCGTATAATGCTTATGTAAGTTGCTAATGTTGAAGCAGTCCTTTCAACCAAGGACGATCTTGCCCCTCAAGACGTTTGGCAATCTCAGTAGACATTGTGATTCTCAGCACCGGCGGAGGGCTATTACTGGTGTCTATTGGGTGGAGGCCACGGATACTGTTGGGGAAGCTGGCGGAAGGGGGTGTGTGAACTCTCACACCATTCTTGCAAATTTTCTGTGAACCTCAGTTATTTCAAAATTAAAAGTTAATATTCAAAAAAAGTTTTCAGTAAATGCCTTCAGGGGAAATCCTCCAGATATTGGGTATTTTACTCTGAACCTTCTTTCACAAAAGTATCTTAACTCATTAAGTTTTCTTTGTCTTAGAAGTTCCAAAGTCCAATTTTCCCTCCCCAGCTTTGTGAGATTTCCAAAATGTCGGCTAAACATAGAAGTCCCATTGCTATCTTATTTAACAGCTCTGTTATCTTTACATACCATAAAATTCATTTAAGTATACAATTCAATAATTTTGTATATTTACTAAATTGTGCAACCATCATCACCAGGATCTAGTTTTAGAATTTTTCTTCACTCCAACAAATTTTTTCATACCCTTTTACAGTTAACATTTCCACATCAGGCCCAGACAATCATTAATTTATGTTCAATCTCTATAGATTTGCCTTTTCTGGGCTTTTCATATAAATGCAATCATACAATGTATAGTCCTTTGTGACTGGGTTCTTTCACTTAGCGTAATGTTTTTGAGGTTCACTCACGTTGTCGCATGTATCGGTACTTTGCTCTTTTTATTGCCAAATAATGTTTGTTGTATAGATACACTAGATTTTGTTTATCCATTCATCAGTTGATAGATACTTGGATTGTTTCCACTTTTGGTTATGAACAATGTCTCTACAAACATTTGTGTACAAGTCTTTGTGTGAACATATGTTTTCATTTTCCTTGGGTAGATACTGAAAGAATAGAATTACTGGGTCATAAGATACGTTTATGTCTAACTTGTTCAGAGACTACTACACTGTTTTCCAGAGTGCCTCTATCATTTAACGTTCTCACCAGCAATGTATATAGGGACCAATTTTTCCACATCCTCACCGAAACTTAATATTGTCCGACGTTTTGATTATAGTAATCCTACTGGGTGTGAGGTGGTATTTTATCATGGGTTTTATTTACATTTATCCAGTAATTAATAGTATTGAACAATTTTCATGTGCTCACTGGCCATTTTGTGCATCTTCTTCGGGAAAATTTTTATTTGAATCTTTTGCCTATTTTTAATTGAGCTGTTGATCTTAGTATAGAGTTAGAAGAGTTCTTTATATATATACTCTGGATACAATATATATTATTATATATTATACATTTTATGTATATATTTATATATATAATATATATATTATTGTATATATTATATTTGGGACATATAATTTGCAGATAGTTTGTCCCAGTCTGTGGCTTACCTTTTTTATTATTAACGGTATATTTTGAAGTGAAAAGGTTTTTCATTTTGATTAAATTCAGTTTATCAACTTTTTCTTTTATCACTTGTACTTTTGGTATTTTATATAACAATTCTTACCCTAACTCAACATCACAAAGATACACTCTTACATTTCTTCAAAGAACTTTATAGCTTTAAAAAAAAAAACAAAAAAAACACACACACACACACAAAAAAGAACTTTATAGCTTTAACCCTTACATGTAGGTACTTATCCATTTTGAATTAATGTTTGTGTATGGTGTGAGGGAGGGGTCTAACTAAATCAATTTTTTCCTGCAATACCATTTGTCAAAAAGTCTATCCTTTCCCCAACTGGATTGCACCACTGACATTTTTAAGTTGGACTTTTACTTCTTTTTCATTTTCTAATACGTTTTCCTGGCAGAAAGTGGACACCTAGTGATTTTCATTTTAACTTGTATTTAGTCACTTTATTGAACAATCTAATTTGATTCTTTTTTCTACGTAGTAAAAATCATCTTCAACTGTTGATAATTTCACATGTTCCTTTCTAGTAATTTTCTTTGAAATATATTTTTATCTTACTGCATTGATTTGGAATTTCAATATTGGGGAAAAAATAAAGCTAGTTGCTCTTATTGTGTTTTAACTTCACTGGAATGCTTCTAATGTTTTACCATTTACTACAAAATATTTGCTGAGGGTTTTGGAAGATCTATTCCCTAGCCTGCTTGAGAACTTTCTATCCTAATTTACTATATATTAGTAAAAAACAGGAACAGCTGTTAAATTCTATTCAGTGTCTCTCTTTTCTTTCTCTCTCTCTCTTTTTTTGCATCTGATGAAATGCTTATGTAAAATTTTTAACAATTAATGCAATAAATCATGTTAACAGACTTTCTACATTTGAATTATAGGATGGAATAAACTTGTTTCTTTATAGTGTGTTATCTTTTTTAATTTGTTGAATTCACTAGGTTAATGCTTGGAATTTCTCAAACTTTTATGAATAAATGAGTTGAAATTCTATTTTTCAGTTTTTTCCTCTGTTTACCTGGCTCTGTTTTTCCTGTTAGCTTCATAAATTTGGGAAGTCTGGTTTTCATGCTGTCAGTTAGTGTAACTGACAGACAGAACTATTGTGTCCCTTGAAAGTTGTTAAATAATTCTGTGCCTGAAAACTTTTTGAGGTAGATATTTGAGAATCTTTAAAATTTCTTCTGAAATTATTAGTGTAATAGATTTTTTTGTTTTACCATCTCTCCCTTTTGAAAGATAATTTTGGTAACATGTTTCCCTGAAAAGAATCTATTTCATTTGTTTTGTATGTTCAAATGATTGGAATGACTCTGTGCATATGTTATTTTGTTCTGATTTAAACATTTTTATGTTTATCTATTCACTACCCTCTTTTCCCGTATCTGTTGCTGGTGATATATGTTTATATTCCCTCTCACTCTCTCTCTCCGTTTAGTTGGTCTTTTTTATTGGTCCTTTCAAAGAACTTCTGTTTTGGTTTCCATCAATTTCTGGTACTTATTAACCTTTATATCTCTACTTTCTAACACATAGCACTTGCTCAAAAGAAACTTGTTGAAAAGCATGTTTTCACAATGGAGAAAATAGTAGAAGGCGAAATTCGGAAAAAGAGATGTGTAAGAATCCTATATTTCTCAGAGAGCAATCCCTGAGTTACTTTTGTGTCTAATCTTTTAATAAACATTTAGCTTTCTCCATTTGCCAAGCAGAGTATATTTTTATGACTTAAAAAGCAAACATGGCATCTAAGGAGGTGTTTAAACTGCCTTTGTTTAGGGATGCTCCCCCATGAAATCATCATTTGTAAGTAGGGTTGCTTGAAAAGCATTCAGACTATTGGAGAAACTCCCAAGGACTTTGGAGTTTCAAAATAAAGAGTTCTGCCTTCTTTAAGGCACATTTGAAATGGAATCGAGCATGATAATGGATGGAGCCCTGTAAAGGAGGTGCCTTGTGTTTTTCTTTGCCAAGTTTGGAAAGCTGACTCATCTGCAAGCAGAGGTCTCATACCTCTTCGCACTCTAGGACTCCCCTCAGAACCCCCGCCGCGCTGCTCCATGCTTGTCCTAGAAGACTGTCTTTGCAGCTGTCGCTCTTTTTTTGGGGGGGGGGGACAGGGAGAAGGGCTCCTCACAGTCATCCTGCCCAAGAACCAGGGAGATCAGCACATTCTGTGCCCCCAGCACTGGCGTCAGGCTCACTGACGGGGACATTTTGAGAAAAGGTCTGCCAGCTCATGGCTTCTCTGCTCTCTGCAGGCATCAAGCAACACAGCTTTGCTTTGTCTCCATTTCCAGGTGGAGCAGGTGGATGTGCAAAGCTGATGGTGCTGGACTTGAGGTCTGATGGCACCGTAGACTGAAAGCAGGAGGACTCATCCTGAGAGATGCAGGGCTCAGAGCGGCAGGCAGCAGACCAAGCTGTGCAGCCGTCCTGCACAGTCGTATTCTCTTCCTAGGGGGACAAGGGCACCCTCGGGGCCTCACCTCAGAAAGCCACAAGTAGGAGAATTCCAGGACTGTGTTACTTCTCAGTTCTTTGCTTCCGGCCTTGGAGTGGGGGTGGGGAGCGGGCACAGCTGGGGGTGAGGCAAAACCCTTCGGAAAGCCCTCCTGCTTCAAGAGCAGGCGGTTCTCTTTACAACACATGCTGGAATCCACGGGAGAAGTTTCTAAGTCTTACTTTTGAAAGTCACATACAGCAGAAGTGACCCGGCCCTATAAACCCAGGCCTTGTACAACTTGAACTTTCTTAGTGTTGTGTTTTGTTTTGTTTTTTAACTCAAGGGATTGGACAGAAGTTGGACATAAAAAGACTTTTAAGTCAGCTTGCCATTAGCCTCTCCCTATGAAATTTCTAGCTTAGTCATTAGCGTTCACTTAGCAACACTCCAGCGGTGGGGGCAGTAAGTTGCCTTTTGCTCCCACAAAAGCAAACAATCTTTTCGTACGCAGGCGATGCCATTATTGGGCCATTTTCCCTCCTGCCTTGGCCAGTAAATAACTAAGTCAAGGCGCCCAGAATGCGGCTTCCGAGCTCTGGGCCCCATTTGGTACCCAGGCCCGGGGTGGGGGGGTTGCGGGGCGGGTGCGCCCACATCTGTCGGGGGGTGCCTGCAGCTGTGAGATCAGCGCGCCTGTCTGCAGGCCCAGGCCCATCCATCACCCCACTGCTGCGAGGAGCTTCTCTCCCGCAGGCTGGCCCTCCGCGCCTCGGCCCGGGCCAGACACCCCCCCCCCGCCCCCCCGCACACCCTGCGCCATCAGTCAACTCCTGGGTGAACTCTGTTTCACCTCCTGACCTCCCACTCAACCCAGACTAACATGAAAGTGTGAACAGAGCCTCCAAGGGGCCAAGAGGCCTCTGAACCCACCCCACTCCTTTTCCAGCCCCACATCAAACGCCCCAGCCTAACCCCCACGGCTGCCATTTGTCCTTACACGTGTCCGTGTGGCCACCGGGCAGCTGCACGGCCTCCGGGGGGCCGAGGCCTGCGCCCCCCTGGACACATGGCCAGCCTGGCCCCACGGGAGCCCACAGCCCTCGGCCGGCGGGGATGGGGCCCGAGCGAGGCACTCGGTCTCCAGTGAAAACAGAACACTAAATAAAACACACTTGCCACCTGCCAGTTCTTGGAGAGTTTTCAGGAAAAACTTCTGCCCAAAGCACTCCCCATTTCTTGGGAGTGAAAACCACAGGGCAGCCTTTCCAGGGGACCTCAGGGAGGAGGGGAGGGAGGCCACCGCCGCCCACCAGCCTTTCGGGGACGAGGAACTTGTAAACCTCAGGGCAAGAGGGGTGCCTGGGCTGCTGAAATCGTCTCACTCCAAAAAGTCAGGATGAGAATGTGCTGGGAAGTTAAATGCCTTTTTTCTCTCTTTTCCAAAAATCAGGTGTTCCAAAGCAAAGGAGTTGTCCCTGACAGCCCTGCTGTCCCCTCTGTGCATGCAGGGGCGGTGGGCACTCCCCTGGCGCCTGAGGGCAAGGCTGCTCTCTCCTTCCTCCCGCCCTCTCTCCTTCCCCGAGGCTCCCTGGCCTGGCCAGAAAGTGGGCATCTCCGTGGGGTCTTTGCCTCAACCCCTCCCCCAGGGGGATTTGACCTCACTTCCTCACCAGGGGCCCTTCTCCAGGGAAGACCTGCTCCAACACTGGTTTTGATTGCTCTCCCTGACTCTGAAACATGAAAGGTAGGGAGCCAAAGCTCCTTCTAAGAGTGGCTTTTCCTCAGTGCTCAAGAGAAAGAACGAGAGTTCTGTGAGCCTAGAAGTCCTGAGCATGAGCCGGGGCAGGCTGCCACATTGCTGGCTGGGCCCTACCCTCCTGGCCCGCAGCCTGCCCCATCCTGAGAACCTCCAGGCAGAGGGCTGGGGGGGCATGGGGTGGGGGCCAGGCCCCGTCCCCTGGGTGCAGGGAACTGCCCTGGGGCCGTTCTAGAGCCCGGGAGGCACAGCCTCCAGGAAGCACAAGGCCCCTTAGGAAGGCTCTGTGTCCAATTCCTTATGGCTTCCAGGAGAGGAGAATTCTGAATAGAAATAAAACCATTACTTTGTAGTTACTTGTTGAACATAATCGATAAATGTATGGATATATATTGATTCCAACAGGCTGCCTTAAACTACTGACAACACCTGGATTCTGGATTCTAGGGCCATTTCATAATTTAGTTTTATGCATATGAGTGTATTTCCATCTCCGTAAGGTCTCAAGTTACGATACTATTTCCAGTCACTTTATACTCTGTGTGCTTTGTTATAACCCTGGGACTATAGGTGTACTGGGGACTTAATTAATCCTGAGAATGGATAAAAGTCATGGTATAGTTGGACTCTACCTCAGGACAGACTGAATATGGAATAATTTGATGTAGGTATAAAATATAGCTTTATATTTCTATATTCATATGTTCTATACCAGCTCAAATACATGGAAAAGCTGTTATAAACGTCATACATTAGAATAATATTTTCAAAATAATCATTTGTTTTGGATTGAATTCTGTCCGCTCCCCAAAAGGTATGTTGAAGTCCTCACTTCTGGTACTATGAAGGTAACCTTATTTGGAAATGGGGTCACTGTACATGTAATTAGTTAAAGTGAGGCTATCCTGAGTAGGTGGGCCTTAATACAATATGGCAGGTGTCCTTTTAAGAAAGGACAGGGATACAGAGACAGGGACACAGGGAGAGGATGACCATGAGATGCTGGAGGCAGAGATTGCGGTGATGCATCTACAAACCGAAGAATGCCAAGGGTTGCCTGCAAACCCTAGAAGCTAGAAGAGGCAGGAAGAATTTTTGTATAGGTTTCAGAGGGAGCATGGTACCATCTACATCTTCATTTCAGCCTTCTGGCTTCCAGAACTGTGAGGGAGAAAATTCCTGGTGTTTTCAGCCACCCTGTTTGTGATACTTTGCTATAGAAACCACAGGAAGCCAGACAAACTTCTAAGAAAGGGATCTGATTATCTTGCACTGCCCACACATACCTGCCCGTACAACCTCTTGGCTTCCTACAGCATTTCTTGAGAGTGTTGGGCCAACCCAAGGGGGCCATCCCTGCCTGCTTGGACAACCTTCCCTCTTCATTTGGTTCCTGTAGACCTAAAGAACAATGTGGTACGCAGACCAGTGGCCCGCAGAGATGTCCAGGGCCTTCCCCGGGGAGCCTGTGACTATGTAGATTACATGGCACAGGGAGTTAAGGCTGCAGACGGAATCAAAGCCACTACCCTGCTAACTTTAAAACAGGGAGGTTATCCGGGTGGGCCCGGTGTACTCGTGGGGGTACTCAACAGTGGAAGATGGAGTCAGAGAGCCAGAGGGACAGCAGTGTGGGAAGAAGCAGCCAGGGAGGGGTCACAAGGCGAGGAATGCGGGCTGGCCCCTGAAGCTGGAAAAGGGAAGGCAGTGGATTCTCCCCTGGAGGCTCCACAAAGGAGGGCTGATCACCGCCGCGTGAGATTCATGGTGGACGTGGGATACGCAGGACAGCAAGATGATAAATCTGTGTGGTTTTCAGCCACTACATTTGGGGTAATTTGTCCCTCAAATAGTTCTTTCTTGTTTTTTAGAAAATTTGGCTTTTGGTGTGAAAGTCGAATTTTAGATTTTTTGGAATCTTATTCTGGAATATTATCTATGTCTGCATGAATTTGTCTCATCTGATACTCAAGAAAAGACTATCTGCATGAGTGTTTGCAACAAGACAAGCATAATAAAGTGTGAAACCATTTCCCCCCTGTGGTTTTGTCCTTTTCCTGGAAAAGATTTTATATACTGGCAGTATGCTGTAATGTTCCTGTTTTAGATCAACATTCGTGTTCATGTTGCTATTTTCAGGAGCTTGAGATCATTTAAATCATTTAATGTGATTGGAAGTGTAATGATGAAAACGTGGCTCCTGATTTATCATAAATTTGCTGCATTATCAGCTTAGAACCTTGGCTCTCTTCCTTCCCGTGTCCCACCTCCCTGGCCTCCGCTCCAAGCCCGCTGTCATTGGAGCGTCTGGGTCTCACCGTGCACATGGACCCCAGCATTTTTGTGTGCCCAGGGCAGGACACATGCTTCCTGGCCGCCACTTTGTGCAGATCTGGGACATGGTTAGGAACCCGCCCGGTCAGTAGGGCTGGATGGGCCATCAAATCGTTGAAATACACCTCCCAAAGCTGGGTTTGGCAGACCTGCTACAAATATCAGATTTTTAAGGTGCGTGTTGGGAAGTTGTAACAAGTGTTTCTCATCTTCCTTCATGACCACAGTGGAGGTCAGAAGGGGGTTGCCCGGCCCTAAATGCAAAGGGTTTCTCAGAGAATCGGAAGGGAGGGGGAGGATGCCCTGAACACCAGTGCTCCCTAACCTTCTCCTCCTTCTCTCCCTCCCTCGTGCCCTCCCTTTCCTTGTCTCCTGCCAGAGACTCTTCAGGGCGAAGGAGCTTGCACGCTTGCTCAGGGTCTGCAGGCCAGATCCAGAGCAGCTCGGCTTCCCGAAAGGGGGATTTCCGGCCTCGTAAAACTCGTGAGGCTCTGTTATCAGAGCTCCCGATGTGTCTGCGTGTATTTTAATAGGAAACCGATGATTCAAGGAATCGTGTGATGCCCCGTCCCCTGCCGCGCTGCTCTCGGGGCCGAGCTCCAGTCTGGATGCGAGAGTCACCCCCTGACCGCCTGTCCCCAGATAAACCGGCCGCGAGGCGCCAGTCAGCACGCAGCCGGGTCACCCCGAAAGTCTCGGGGAACTAGACACACACACACACACAACACACACGTGCACAGTACGCGCAACACACGCGCAGTTGGGCAGGCACGGCGTGCGCACGCACCCTGACTCCACGGGGCCGTGGAGCGTCTACACTGAGTAACTACGAAGCCGAGACCAGCATTCATTCCGCGGAGGAGCCGGGCCCTACATGAAGCTTCCGTCTGGGGAGAATCGGGGCCGCTAAGCCAGGTTTACTTTGCAGCGGGGCCCCTTGGGCAGGGGTGCGCCGGCCTCGGCTCTGTCCTTCCTCCCGGCGGCGGGGAGGCGTCCGGCCCGCGGAGCCGGGACGGGGGCGCTGCCGGCTGCTGGGTCAGCCTGTGGCTTTTTTGGGGTGTGCGCGGGGTGGCAAATGAGTAAGGTCGTGCTCAAAGGTTATGCAAATATTTCAAATAAAGCGTATTTGAGTTCGGAAAGGCCAGGGGACATTGATCAAATGTCAGCACCAAGACACTTTGTAGGCTATTTGTGGTCTGTGTTTGCTGAGCGGCGGCCCGGCAGGGGCTCCGTGGGCCGTGGGCCGTGGGCCGTGGGCCGGCCCGTGTGAGGACACACCGAGAACGATGCCTGCGGGCCCAGGGGCCTTGGGCGTCCGCAAAGGGGCCCGCTGCGCACAGGCGCTCTCAGCGCGCACAGCCATTCCCGGGAAACGCGTACAAAGGGCCGCGCCACTGTGCCGCCAGGCCGAGCCTGCTCCCATTCCTGCCCCTCTGGGAACTGAGCTCAAAAGAGGGAAATATTTTGCATAAAAATGATTTTCACAGAGTAATGGCTGCAATGATAATAGGCGGGCGATGGGCATCCATGGTAGTGAGGAAGTCCGGTCCTGCAGCCTTCACACCAAGGGCCCCTTCCCTGGCTGTGTTTCCCTGGCCGCACCCGCCGGGACCCTTCCCGGCTCCCCTCCCGCCCGGGGCCCTCCCTGGGAGAGCCACCCCGGCAGGGCTGCGACTCCCTCCTTCGCGACTATCAAAACAGTGCAGCCGCCCCAGTCACCAACTCAAGAGTCTTTTGACAGCGCAATTAAGCAACTTAATTAATGAGTGAATAAAGATGATAATATTTACTGAATGGGAGCATCCTGTTTTGCATTTTTATTCAAGCTCAGCACCTAAGGAACACCGCTGGGGAAAGCTCCCCCACCCCCTTGTATCACTGAGCCTCCTAACCCTCTCTGCCTCTCTGTCTCTCCCTCTGTCTCTCAGTGTCTCTGTCTCTGCCTTCTTTCCCTCTGTTTCTTCCTGTCTCCTGCTTCCTTTGGTTTTGGCCTGAGAAGTGCCCCATGGGAGCACACAGCGTAAAACGCCCGTGCAAGGCTAATCCCTTTCTTGTTTCCAAGGGAAATAAACTTCTATCTTTGTCACAGTCTTTGTTCACCCCTAAAAAACCTCACTGATACATGAAGGACAATTTCATGATACTTTTCTGAGGCTGAACTTTACATCAAAGTGGGTGATTAATTACTGATAAGGATATAATCAAACATTAATGCAGTTTGTAATTAAACAGCTTAGGAATGACATCCCCCATTTCTTCATGAGTGACACGCTTACAAGCACACAGATGCACACACACATACACTCACAGAAAACTTTTTTTAAAAAATTCTTTATTTGGCTATTAATCTCAGTAGTGCCCTCAATGCATTCTTTTTAAAAGCCACATATATTTTCCTCAATGAAATATATAATCCATCTTGAGTGTAAGAAAAGCCCCATACATAATTATTTCATCGTGACAGACAGTGAGTTTTTTAGCTATTATTTTTGACGACGCTGTCATGGATGCCAAATGCATATTGTGGTGGGAGCCAGCCAAAGTCAGGAAAACCCACCTGGAGAGCAGCCTCCTTTTTTCTCTCGGGAGAGGTTCCCCAAGTTTGACAGGCCCACCATTCCGGTTAAGCTTAATTAGTCAAGAGAGAAAAATAACTGACTTCAGAGTGTTACGTTTGGGGCTCCCCTTTTTTCCCCCCTTTCCACTCAAAATGTGACATTCTTTGGAAAAAATAAAGTTCCAAATGGGATCTGTGTTCCGTGTTTTCCAACCCTCTCGCTATCCCCGAGTGGGACACGCTCCTCGGGACGCCCATCTTTGTCTGCCTCGTGCCCACCTGCCCGGGGAGCCTAGGATTCTGCATCGGCAGAACGGAGGTAAGAACATCATTTTGAGACAAATGGATTTATCTCTGGATAAAAGTGGTTAAAACCGAAGCACAGAGGATTTGGGTTGGCTAGGAGAAGACTCAACCTAACAGTAGAGTTGTCCGTGCCTCTTCGCATCTGCACCTTCGCCCAGCGCCCTCCCGCGCTCATGCTGGCCTTGCCAGGTGACTTGTCCTGGCCCATGGAACCCACTTGATACAAGAGGAGTTAAAAATGTGCTTCCCTGTTTCCTCTTTCTTTCTTGAACACCTGCCACCACCATGGCAACATTGGCCTGCTAGGGATGTAGGGGACACATGTGGACGGCTGAGCCATCCGGGCTGAGACCATGCCCTCCAGCCAGTCCCAACCCAGCCAACAGTTGCTGTCCTCAGAACTGCACGATCGACTGGAAAACATGTGAGAAATGGTAAATTAGAATTTCAAATGGCAATCTTCTGAGTTTTGGGTTGGTTAATGATGCACTAGGAGTAGCTCACTGATACCTGAGGCTCTTCGACACAGAGGTGTTGCATTGAGCACCTACTGAATGCACAGCTCTGTACCGGGCAAGGTCGGGTACACAAAGAGAGCATGACGAGTAGTGGTTCCACGGAGACTCACACTGATGACGCGTTGGCTACTAGGACAGGAGAGAGCGCACTGGAATACTCAATCCTGTGCTACAGAAGTTAGACTGGAGACTCCTAGACCACGTTACCTCTCCTTCATGTGTTTCTTGTTCGTTTTTTATCTTAAATGTCTTCACACATCATTGGACGCTGAGAGGGTCCTCATCTCTGTCTCCCCGTGGCCCAGCAGGTGGCCAGCTCCTACTCACCAGAACATTTGCTGCTGCTGGAAGGACAGGTTAGAGATGTGCAGGAGTGAGAGGGAAGGGGTTAGCTGAGGCCGTGAGGCTTCCTGGGAGAAGGGAGCATTGGTGGCCACACACAGACATCCCCAAGACCGTACAGAGGGTTCTCTCTGGCTATGAGGGTAGAATCATGGTTCAACTTGCCAAACCTCCTGCATCCGCTTGTGTTTAAACAGTTAAGTCTTGACAAGCAAGACAGAGTGGGTCCCAAGCCAGGACTCTACGGTGGCGAGCATTAAAGGGACGGGGCACCAGCTGACACCTGGAGGTAAAAGCTCACCTGTGTGCAGAATCTGTGAGGGGCCCAAGATGGCAGAGGGGCAGAGGGCTGGGTAAGCACAGGTGTCCCCGTCCCCAGCCCCAAGGAGACAGAGCAGCACTGTGGGTAAGAGCTTTGGGTCTAAACTCAGACACAGTTTAATTCACCCTCTGCCTCTGTCAGCTTACCCACACTCCAAGCCCTGTTCCCTTGCCTGCCAAAGGTCATTGTAAGGATTATATTTAGGAATACCATTACTGATCTTTCTTCATTCCCTTGGCACAGAGAATGACGTCCCCTTGTTTTCCTGAAAAACTCTTGAGGACTGAGGTGGGTTGGGGTTCCAGGCAGGAGGGAAAGATGCACCTGAGAGGGCACATGAGGGCTCACAGAGCGTCTCACCGAGGGATGACTGCAGCAGGGCGTGACCCTTATGGGGCAAGACCTGAGGGTGATCTTGCTACCACCACCTGGGTATCACCGCTGAATAAAACAATCCCAAAGAGGGGGCACCTGAGTGGCTCAGTCGTTAGGCATCTGCCATCGGCTCGGGTCATGATCCCAGGGTCCTGGGATCGAGTCCCGCATCGGAGTCCCTGCTTGGCTGGAGGCCTGCTTCTCCCTCTGCCACTCCCCCTGCTTGTGTTCCCTCTCTCGCTGTGTCTCTCTCTGTCAAATAAATAAATAAATAATCTTAAAAAAAAAAAAATCCCAAGGAGGAATGGCTTTGATGCCATCCTTCAGAGCTTATAAGTCATTAGACTTTAAAAAAAAAAAAAAAAAAAAAAGACAACAAGCAAGCACAGTAGGTGTTGATGACTCTGGACAAGTCTCTGGGCCTTGGCTTCCTCTCCTTGGGTGAAACACCAATCTTCCATGAGGTCCTCAGTCCTTCACCCAAAAAACTTCTCTATCTGTCTCACTCTGTATCTCTCTCTCAGGGCTAAGATGAGCAGCAAATATGAAAATGTTCATGAAAATGATCTGAAATCTGTAAAAGGCTAAGCAAATATCAAGCACATTCGACTAATAATGTCTCAATAACTCCCATTAATGGAGAGTTTGCCTCGAGCGGGTCACTGTCCCTACACGGCGTATGTAGCCTCCCAGTTAATCTTCACCGCAATCTTGTGAAATGCACACCCATATTATCCCAGCGGCTCAGGGACACCTGACGTCACCATGCCATTCATTACCTGCGGTTTCCCGCCTGGCTATCTGGCTGTCCGTACCCAAGCCGTGAATCCAGTCACTCCAGCTCCCTCCATGGCTGGTTTGGGTCACTCCCTGAGGTCTCGCTGGTCAGCTTGGGGAAAATGGGCCACCGATGTGATTCAAGGAGCCAAGTGGCTGCTAAGCGGCCAGTGATGTAAAGAAGGCCTAGCGGGCAGTAAGCGTTTTGCTCTCCCGCAAAGAGATCACATTCCACACTTGATCTTAGCCAAAAGGCCGAGAAGCGATAAAGAGATCACATTCCTACTGAAGTCCCGACACACTGCTCGCGCCTGCCCATATATGCAGTTGGACCAGAAGGGGCTTTCAGCCCACACCGGCCGAGTGGATCCCCGGGACTTTATACTTCTTTTCTAGTCCGCGCAAGTCTGACTGCTGGACTTCCGAGGATGGTTTCATCCGGGGGACGCATGGCTCTGACACTGCTTCCGTCCGTGTCGCAGCCTGGTTTCCCCTGAACGGCCCCATCCAGACAAGCCAGAGCTCCGATGTCCCCCGAAAGCCCCGCCCGGTGTGGCCGAGCGGCCCGCGCGCAGCCCCAGGTGCGCACCGCTGCGCTCTCGGGGTCCACAGTGGAGCCCCTGCGCGCACCCTCACCTGCTCCGGGCGTCAAGTTACGCAGGAAGCAGAAGCATTAAGTGCACTCCTTCCGCCTCAGCCACCTGCCAGCTAATGAGTGACATCATTTAACACTGTTTTGAAAAGAGAGATTCCAAGTTGTTTGGAAAACTGAGGGAAAAATACAAATGTTTGAGTGTTAAACATTTTGCCCAAATACTAAAATGTTAATGTCTTTTTATTATGACAGTTTCACAGGAAAGTGAGCTTCAGCACGCTTGTGGTTGTCAATGAAAATTTTAGCGCTGAGTTTGGTAAACATTATGGCAGTAGAGAGGCAGCTTAAAAATAAAGTTTAAAGAAAAAAAATGAGAGGTGTTCAATTTTCTTCAGATTTCCCCAAATTCACTCAACATTTTACTTTCTTTATTTTAATCCTTTAAAGTTTTAAGAAAAGAATTCAGATTCTATCCACATGCCGTCTATAATTGCTACTTGTTTCCTATGATTAAAATATGTGATCTCAAAAACACTCCATATGATTTCAGTAGAAAATTTGGAGAATGCAACGATATGAAGAATAAAATGGACATTGGGGAGGGTATGTGCTATGGTGAGGGCTATGAATTGTGTAAGACTGATGAATCACAGACCTGTACCCCTGAAACAAATAATACATTATATGTTAATAAAAAAATTAAAATAAAAAAAGAAAATCACCCCAAACACCAAACCTTAGGAATAATCATATATGTATCCATATTATTCGGAAGCATATACATTGTATTCCAAATGTTTAAAAATAAAATTTGGGCAATGCTTTAATTAGAAGGTTGTATTCTGATACTGTCTTTTAATTTTATAATTTTTGAAGTAGGGGCTCCATTCCGTTTATTTATCTTTGTTATACTAGCATATACATTCTTTTTAAGAAAAATAAAAATATAGAAAGGAGATGACTATTACTATCTTTTTATTTTTTGTTTCCATTTGTATACATTTTGAATGAAAATAGTATAATTATATGTAATTTTATATAAATGTATAATTTAGTAACATGATTTAATTTTATAATAATACTATTATATAACTCTTGTGAATAATAATCTATATGATTATCAATATTAGCTTTATAATGTTCTACTGTTAAATAACTTATTTAACAAATACACTTATCAAACACCTAGGATTGTTAGTTTTGTATGCTTTATAATGAAGTTACAAACACAACTTGTAGCTAAACATTCATAGACTCCTAATTATTTCTTTCTGAAATAATATATAGCAGTAGAATTTAGAAGTAATTTTAGGGTCAAAGAATGAAAATACAGTTCTGTTATGTTCAGCAAATACTTTATCATATGGCTCTACCGTAATTTATTTAACTAGTTCTCCATCTTTTGACATTTAATACACTGCAATGGATAACCTTGTACCAAACATTTGTGCTGATTATAGATAGTTAGGGTAGTTTCCTTGAAGGGGATTATGCGCCCAGAGTAGGTGAAGAAGTCAAATGTTAAAATGGGAATTGCCAGATTGCTTACTTGTAGAATCTGGGTCTGATAAACTAGAAATAAATTATCTCAGTATTTTCACTGTTTTTTTTTTTTTTCCCCATTTCAGTGAGAAGTGCTAGCCATCAAAGAGACCTAGTAGTAATCCTAATAACTGTGTGAGTGAGATAGGATGAATGGTTGGGAAGTACCTGATTAGACAATGCATGGGTGAGCTGGTCATATAAGGAAGGGTCTGTAGACGGGAGAAGAGAGAAAAATGGGCACACATTGGAAAAGGATGAGCTGATAAAAGAAGCAGCCCCACTCAGACTCTTCAGCTAGTTGTCATGGTGATCAATCTTTATTGGAACCCAGGCCACTGGTGTCTACATCTTTAGATAACGCTCTCATCGGAACCAAGCACAAATTGACTTTTGCAAGGCAAGGTCACAATTTGGGTGCAGAGCAAGCAGAAGCAAAACGAAGGCTTCTGTTTCAGCCCAGAGCGTCCAAACCATTCACAATGGAGTTTGTGACTCTTGTTTACTCGCTTCCTTTATATCATCCAATCACAAGACCTACTTGATTGAGAATGTGGACATTCAGTGGAGTAATCTAGGGAGTTTGCATGACAGTAACAACATCAGTAGTAAAAGTTTGGTATCTTAATAAACGGTATCACAAAAAGTAATGAGATAATGAGAAAAAAACATGCTAATTTTCTGGCTCTTTGGCTCTCTTCTCTTTCTTGCCCCAGTTGAAGCATTGTCAACATGGGTCAATCACGTGCAGGAACAGTGCATGTGGCAGGCACTGCTCTAGGATGTGGGCTCGGTTTTAGAGATACTGAGAGCCAAAGGCAAGGTGCTTGACCTCAAGAAGCTCACCATTTGGTAGAGAGATGGACATGTAATCTGATAATTGCACTACCATATAACAAGTAGAGTGGAGGTATGTATATGGGGTTGTAGCTACTTTTTTGACTCTATTCTCTCACAGACACCTGGAAAAATCACATGTAAGGGACAAACAAGACAGCTCCCTTGAAGACATTTGAAATTTGCCAAAGTTAGTCCTGTGGGCTTTCTCTGAAGGTTCACGTTATATCCCTGCCTCCCTGGCATTGACCTATGACACGACTTACAGAAGAGATTCCTTCGGGAAAAAGAGAAATCAGGAGGCTGGCATAGAGTTTTAAACTCTGCACAGGGCAGGACAGACCTTGTTCCTGCCCTTCTCCATTGCGTGCATGGTGGGGCTGGGGGTCATGCTCTAAAGGAACTCCATCCTAGCCCAGATAGCTTCACTGTGGCAGAAGCATCACATCCCGCCCTTGTCACCACATCTCACTGTCCACAATTACTCATCATCTCTACCTAGACAGCCCTGGAGAAGACCATCAATTGCCGATGCAATTCAGCAGATACACTTCATAAATTTTAATTACATTCTCACTGAAAATGAATGGTCAGAAAATATAAAACATCTGCCATCCAGATCATTTACATTTTTCATACAATAAATCATCAACAACATCCAAAACCATGGCTTAAATCATGTGAGTGTGGTAGGTCATGAAGAAGGGACGCCATCCATCGTGGGATAACTGTTTGGATCCCAGCCCTTCTTCCCGGTGTGGGAAGCAGGACAAGGAGACAGGGAAGCCACCCAACAGCCCTATAGGTGTGGTGCAGAGCATTTTGGCCTGGTTTAAGCTCCCAAGTCTTATCTAGAACCTGCTAATTGATCTATTTACTACTATTTTGTCCATAGTAAAGCAGGAGCTTCTGTAAGTAAAAGAGTATTTGGCCAATTATGACCGGGTAAAACAGGCATTTACCACTCAAGTGGCTTGTTTATCTACCCTGCAGGGAGTATAAAGAGGCAGCTTCATTTTCAGAAATCAATTTTTATTAACATTATATTCATAAAACTCCCATTTGCCTCGAAGCATCTTCCATGTCGTAAAGCACGAGGTGGGGGCATCCCCATAGTGACGGGCCTCCTCAGCAATCCTCTGGCAGGCAGGGACTCTACTGCTAATGAGAGGCTCTCAGGGAAATAGCAGCTCCACGAAAGTCCCCTAATTACCCTGGCCACAGACAGAAAACGGCCTAAAACGGAACCCCTGTGGAAGCAGATTAAGTGACCGAGGGGACAGTCTGATGCACCACCAAAGCCTTTTTCCTTCTTACGTCTGGCTTCCAAGCACTTTCTCCTCCACAGAATGAGAGCGGTGAGCGCTCATTCTCCTTTTAGTAGAGAAGACTTTCCCTGGCTCTGGGGGAAAGCTCCCCAACCTGCAATTTCAGTGCAGGTGTGTACATCGAGAAGAAAATGGGTGTAGAGCCGGGTGGCTTCGAAGGTTGAGTGGGAGGTGTGCATGCTGGGGAGCTGTTGGCTCTCTGTGATTCCTAGCACCAAATCCAGCAGGAATCACGGGGGACCATTACATTTTTAAGAGTCAAAGAGACACTGGAGTATTAGTTCAGTGTCTTTTACTTTGCAGGTGAGGACATGGGGCCACAGAGCTACAGGGACCTGCCCTGTCACGCCACAGTAACGAGGGTCCATCTTCAGGCTCTGGGTCTCCCGATAGCCAGTCACGTAAGCATCTGTTCATGTTCCCCTTCTGTATTTACTGAGCACCGCTGTAGACCGTCTGACTCAAATATATGCCTTTTAAACAAAGCATTCATCTTCTGTGAATAAGCTTTTTATCCTGATGAAGTCCCAAGAGTTGATTTTTGCTTTTGTTTCCCTTGCCTCTGGGGACGTGTCTAGCAAGAAGTTGCTGCGGCCGAGGTCACAGAGGTTGCTGCCTGTGTTCCCCTCTAGAATTCTGATGGATTCCTGTCTCACATTAGGTCTTTCATCCATTTTAAATTTATTTCTGTGTGTGCTGTAAGAAAGTGGCCCAGTTTCATTCTTCTGCATGTGGTTGTCCAATGGTGTATATAGAGAGTGGAATATTACTCAGCCATCAGAAGGAATGGAATCTTGCCATTTGCATGATGTGGGTGGAACTAGAGGGTATGATGCTAAGTGAAATAAGTCAGTCAGAGAAAGATAATTATCATATGATCTCATATGTGGAATTTAAGAAACAAAACAGATGAACATAGGGGAAGGGAAGGAAAAATAAAATAAGATGAAAATTGAGAGGGAGGCAAATCATAAGAGATGCTTAACTCTAGGAAACAAACTGAGGGTTGCTGGCGGGCAGGTAGATGGGAGGATGGGGTAACTGGGCGATGGGCATTAAGAAGGGCACGTGATGGAATGAGCACTAGGTGCTCACTAAATTCTACCTCTGAAACTGTTAAAAAAAATCCTAAAGCATTCACATGTGTGTGGTACAGAATTGAACTGGGAAATACAGAGAGAATGGTATAAAATATGGTCCACTTCTCAGTAAAACAACCCCAACCCTGTGTCTGGAATAGCAGATGAGAGCATGATGTGATCCGTGAAGATGACAAATGCAGTGACCCCGGCAAGCAGTATTCTGAGTCCAGGGCACCAGGCTACCCGCAGCAAAACTTGTGTAAGCTCTGTGGGTTTCTCCTCAGCCTGCCGGCCGGGCCCCTCTGACCTCGATACAATCTACGAATGCTACCAACATGCATCTTTTCACCGCTGCTCAGACCACTTTGGACCAGGCACTCCAACACTCAACACACAATCTAACTCTCTTCTTGTCTCTAAAAGGATTCTGTATCCAGATGCTGGTTGTGGTTTCTTCCTCTGCGTGGTGCATCCATTTGCATGTGGGCTCGCGGGAGGTGGATGCACCTTGCCCAGGCTCCGTCCAGGTGTGCCTGGGACTGCATTTGTGGACAAGCTCGCTTGGAATCCCAAACTGACTCTGACATGGCATTTAACAGCTTGCTTTTGCATTTCTCACTAAAGTGAACTGGGATGCCTCGTGATTTCAAACAATATAAATGATTTCATACACACGAACGCTTGATAAATTCATTAGAAGGTATCATTCGAAGTTAATGGCAACTTTTTTCTCTAGAATAGTAATTGTTTTGGTAAACCTTTTTTTTTAAAATAAAATCTTAAAGTTTACTGACTTTTTTTTTTTTTTTTTTTGGTCTATTCTATTTTGAGTGAGGATGTTCTGGCTGACTAACATTCTCTTTTCAGATTCAATTGGATATGGTTCTCCACTGTTTCTTGGCTTTAATTATAGTGGAATGTGCCTGTGAGTTGTCCCACAGCTGCCACGTCCTTGTGAAGGGTAGCTGCTTTTGCAAGTCTACCGCTGGATAGCCTCAGTAAAAGTGAACTAGAAGTTGCCATATTTGTCTAGATAATTAAAAATGAGATGTGGTAAAAATGGGTCTGAATTTCAGATGGGCGCTTTCTATCCTGCTTGAATGTAAGTTGAAAGAATGCAATTGGTTTGGCATTAGCATATTTCTGCTTCCCAGGGGGAAAATATTTTTCATTGTAACCATTTCTGACAGGTCTAGAATCCTCTAGAAGCTGAGACTCCTATCTGCCTAACAGGCAGATATTCCACGCACCTGTAGAATTTAATATCGAAGGTGGATAATATTTTCCTTTCTATTCAGTTTTGTGGATGCTTCTGGCAGTGTAGAATTATGAATCTTTAATTCTTTCTCATAATTTTCTAAAATCAAAATTTAAAAAAATAAAAAAATAAAAATATTTATAGGATAAGTTTTTCCACATCTCTCATCTTCTCTCAAAACTTCATTTTGGGGAACTCCTGAAGCAAATTTACTTAATTTCAACATGCACAAAAGACTAAACTTTTAAACCTCTCTAAGCAAATGAGATAAATTTTGGCTAAATAGAAAACATTGACCATTAGAACTTTTCCTGGTCTAGACTTCAATGAGAAAAGTTCTTGGGGGAAACTTGAAAAAAAAACCCACAAAAAACAATGAAGTTACAGAGAAGGAAAGTGATATGTATAGACTGGGAACAGTCCAGCCCTGGGGACCAGGGAGCCCCTTGCCCTCAAGAGTGCTCCACACATTTGGCATTCGGCTGGAGGCTAGTTCTGAGTTTGTGCTGAATTCGTAGTTTACAAATGCAAACAAAACCATCCAAATACAGTCAGTCACAAACATCCCACTCAGCTAACATTATGTCTACCATCACATCAAAACAGGACTTACTCAGGAGTGCCTGTGAGAGACTCTCCCAAGTTGGGAAATATCGGTCTGGGAGGCCTGTCATCCCATGGGTAAGCTCATTTGAAGACCAAACATGTAGGTTGTTATTTTAAGACATTGTAAAAACCCATTATGTGGTTTTCTAAGAATTGTTGACAAATGTGCCTAGTGAAATGATAAAGGAAGAAAAATTAATGAAGAAGGTGAGATTTACTTATATTCTAATAACAAAATAATAATTCACACTATGTCCAACGAATAAAATGATCAGTATAGATGCTCCTTATACCGGAATCAACAGGACCTTTGTGAAGGACACACAGCAATGGCAGTCCCATACTTCCTGTGTCAGACCACACGCACCCTAAGGTGAAGTGCTAACATCTTCAAATAAAATGTAACTAATGAACAGATTACTAGGAATTTATACCTAAGATGGTGTCCTACTCCATGTGTTGACAATTGAAAAAATCAGGTTTACTTTTCTATTTCTTCTGACCATATAGTTCTATGCTTATCAGTTCCTGGAAATTCCCTAGTGTCCTGAATGTCTTAATGATTACTTTTTTTTAAACCACGAACCGATGACATAGCTAATTGTCTCTGCTATCCTTTGGTCAATCTACTTTATCATGTGGTTTTCCTCTTATTTTCCAACTATCTGTACAACTTCCAGCGGAGCCCCTGAGGTTTTGGTCCAGTGACTCAGCTTCTTTCTCTGTAAGAATCTCTCTCAGTCACTTTGCTAATGCTGTGCTCTCGTCATGAATGTCAGCCAGTTCTTAACACAGCCTTACAGAGTCTGTTCAACTTTCTTTGGTCATAATTTGCTTCCCTGAATTTTGCATGCCTTACAGATTTTCAACGTTAGTGAAGCTTTCTTCTGCCAGGATGCATCTGTGTATAGAGCAGAGTGGGTGGTTTTTGGAAGACTTGGCGTATTCCAACACTGCGCTGGGGAGACACAAGCCACTGTCCCAGTTCTCACTGAATCCAGGTCTCCTACTGGGAATGGGGTCCTTTAGACTGAGTTTTTTACCAATAGGAAAAATTAACATCTCTTAACACGTAATCTGCCCTAATATTGTGACCTTGGCACTGATGACTTCCAATTATTAAGTTAGTTTATTTTTTTCCTGACATCGCAAGCTACGTGCTTACACATTCCTGCCCTGACCAGCAAATGCACTGCATTTTCTGGTTATTGCTTTAAACCATAATGAAGACCATAGTTCCGTATCCACACTCAGCCACAGTGTGGTGAGTTCATCCCATCACCTGAGCCCAGTCCGTCCTGGAGGAAAAGGTTTCTCATTTTCAAGAAATCACTTTGGTGTGTCCCCCTGGTCTCAGCTCTAGATGTGCTTGGAACTCTTCCTAGTTTGGACAAATAGTTGGGAATAGACATCTTCCCCGTCCCTAGCCTCTGCTCCTATTTATCCACCTTCCTGGTTCTTCCAAATATAGTTAAGAAAAGAAACATAAAAAAAAGAAAGACCCAAAAGACAAAAAATAAAATAAAACAAAATACTTCCACCCATCACATGAATTAATTTTGTTTTCTATGAGTGATTAACTTTATATTATCCAAGAAATCTGTGAAGATAATATGTAAATACATAAACACATGGATATTCCTCGGTTTTAGGGAAAATCATAGCTAGTCACAGTGCTGATTTAAAATGGACACCTCAGGCTCAAGGATAGCTCGGTAAATGATTTGCTGTTTTTAAAAAATTGAAGAGAAGTGTGCATATTGTGTACAATGTGTGCTTGGAGTGGTTTTTCACATTTTCTCCCTCTCGGTCACTCTGAATGACAAGTGACAAAGATGGCGGCCATATGGGTTGTCCGTTCATCTTCCTTGGAGTACATGCTTGCTAACAGCAAGGTGAGCCAAGTGTTGGTTAACCTCAGTGTATTTTGAATCTGACAAAACAGGCTAATCATGCCTATGCTGAACCAAAGTTAATTTTGAGTAGGAGCCTGGCTATTTTGTGAGTTCATAAGAAATAAAGAGACGTGCAGTTAGCCTGAAGATGTATCTCTTTTATTTAAAGATTGATTGATTGATTGATTGATTGATTTGAGAGCGCGAGAGCGTGAGCAGTGGGGGAGGGGTAGATGGAGAAGGAGAGAGAATCTCCAGCAGATCTCTGCTGAGCACAGAGCCCAACGTGGGGCTCTATCCCACAACCCTGAGATCAAGCCTGGAGCTGAAATCAAGAGTCAGACTCTCAACTGACTGAGCCACCCAGGCACCCCAGTCTTTCTTTTAAAAAAACAAGAAGCCATTGATAAAATGTCCCTAAGTGTCTACTTCTTATCCATTTTATATTCTTCCAATGTTCCTCCGTAGTTTTATGTTCGGGTAGAATGGCTTGGATATGTTACTACAGGGTCAGAGACAGGAATAATACAGACTTTCTGAGCATGTTCCCCAGTGTGATTTATTACTGGTTACCATACAGTTGCTACTACAGAAGGCAAGCAGTGATGGGAGAGGCCGCCCCGAGAGCTTCCTGCTGCCCACATCTCCCTGTGTTCTTGCTGTGTGCCTTCCCTTGACCTGGCCCAGTCTACCTCCTCCAGCTGCTCCCTCCTCAGCTATTTGCCCTTTTCTCATTCGAACTTATCAAACGCATTTCTACCAACATTTTTCTTTTAATTTTGATTTGATGAAATCAAGTACTTTTTTATTCTTTTACCTGCAGTATTCTTTTTCTTAAACTATTTGCATTTTATATTCTTTCACTTTTGGTGTCTCAATTGACATTTCTTACACCATGATCCTGTTCTCTCTCACAGCATATTCACATTCTGCTGGATTAGGCACTATCAGGTTTTAAGACACAAAGTCAAGCTCCAGCTATCTCAGATAGTATCTGAGATGGTAGGGGTTTATTGTAAAGACACCAAGGGAAAGAGTGACCATATCATATACTGTCCTTGTCCAAATCAGGGCTATTCTGTGAGTAAAAAGAGGTGTGATTAACCATACCATGCCACGTATGTAACTAGGACTCTCCTGGCCAAATGGAGACAGGTCTTTCTTTCCTTTCTCCTTCTCTTCCCTCTCCTCTTCCTCTTCCTTCCCTTCCTCCCCCAACACCTCCTTCTTGCCCTGCTAACTCCTGCTCATAAGGGAAATAAATCATTTCTCTTTCTCTGGGACTCTTATATCTATCATCTACCTACCTATCTATCTATCATCTATCTATCTATCTATCTATCTATCTATCTATCTATCTATCTATCTATCTATCTATCATCATCTATCAATCATCTATTTATCTCCCAAATGTAAATACTGGATTACCAGCCAATAAGTCTCCTTATAAATTTTTGATACTAGAACAATCCAATGCTGGGCTCACTTGCGAAACTCTTAGATAACTCCACAATGAGAAAGAATAGAGTTTTAGGGATCAAGTTAGGATATGGAGTAAACCGTGGAGACAGAAACACAAAACAATAGTGTCTTAAACAACGTAGAGATGCAGTCCTGTCTGACATAAAGATCTAAGCTGGAATGGTGGCTCTGCTTGGTGAGGTTGTACGGAGCTCAAGCTTCTCTGGTTGTACCTTTTCACTCTCTGGGATTTTGTCCTCTCCACATGATCTGAGATGATTCACTGTCATATCCACTTTCCTGTTAGTGGGAAGGGGGACGGGAAGGTGTGAGCACACTCCCCGTTCCCCAATGTGTCCTCTACCATTCGTGTCCCTTCTGTTCATATCACTTGACTTCCATTCATACCCTGTAGGCCAGAATGTAGCCATTTGCCTTCTACTAGCTGCAAGGAAGCCTGGGGATGGTGAATCCTCCTCTGAGAAGCCAAAATTGGCTAATTCCATTAATAAGAGAGAGGAGGAGCCAATAGGCACTTGGGTCAATCAATGGTTTCTGCCACATTTAGCACTATGATGCTGGAGGATGTATTCCCACTGAGACAGAAAATTCTTGCTGTTTTTTCCTCTCGGTAACTACACTCTGTATTTTGTGGTCTTCAGTTTACCATATTGTGATATATACTATGTAGCATCTACAAGAGCATTGCTATTTTAACTCGCGGTTATTAAGAATCATACAAATCTCTCTCTAATTGTGAAAGTATTATTTTAGTAAATCACATGAAAAGCTTACCAGATATACCATTCATTTCCTTACCATGACATTTTATTTAACTTAACCACAAAATCTCAAAGTGTTTTCAAGAGTCTAAGACTTCTGAGGTTCCTTTCATTTTGTACATCCTGCATTATAATTTATAGTTGAAATCCACCTTTTTCAGTCTAAAAAATCTGTAAGTCTGAATTTATCTTTTTTTCTAACCTTTCTAAACATTCCATCGTATCAAGGAGATGATGGTGCTCATTATGGCCATTAAGATTCTGATGCAATTAAGTTGTATTCCACTTAAGTGATGGGGTGTGATCCCTTCTTGGAACGGGACAATTTTCTATAGGCCCACAACTTCCACATCCTCATTGATTTGCAAGGCTGTTTTAGGAAATACGTTCTTGACCCTGAATGAAGTACATCTCCCAACTTTGAGCAAGTCATTGCATTAATGTTCTCAGATTATAACATCCATTTTAAAAAATCCCTCGCCATTGTCCCCAGGCGTCTATAAAAATGCTGTGCTTTGTTTGTGGTCACTTAGATAATAGGAGAGCTCCCCCTACTGATTGACATTGGGGAATTGTGGAGGAGGGGCTAAACTGAGGCCCTGAGCTCTTGATCACTTCGCTAATGTTCAAGCACAGACCTAGATGAAAATCAAAGGAAGCCTGTTTGACATTGGCTTTTGAAATACTTAAAAACATCAGCATT
The DNA here is from genome assembly GCF_029215605.1 of Mirounga angustirostris. Lineage (NCBI taxonomy): Eukaryota > Metazoa > Chordata > Mammalia > Carnivora > Phocidae > Mirounga > Mirounga angustirostris. The sequence continues at coordinate 3,571,441 of NW_026991722.1, read as the reverse complement.
TGTCAGGTAGAAAGATTTTCATTTCAAAGTTCTAGCAGGTTATTATTATTCCAAGCAATGGAGAGTTAAAAAAGGTTGAACAACTATAATAATGATGGTGTCTGAGTGTGGGGGGTGATCAGGTTTTATTGTTTGTTTGCATAAAACTATCTCACTTAGCTTTGTTTGGGGTACTTCGAAGAAATGTAGGCTAATTAGACCATGCAAATCACTTTGTTTTCTGAAAATTAATTAAGCTTTCATGGCCTTCCCAGGTTACAGGGCCAGGCTCACATCCCACACAGTTCCTCTGGAGTTACGTAGGAGGTGAGCCTGTCTCAGGCTGAACTGTCAGATGATTCCATCATGGAAAGAATGGAGTTTAGTAATGTGGCGTTTGAAAGCTTGTTCAAGTTGTAAAATGTTAGATTCTATTTTTATTAAATCACTTAAACTTTCAACATAGTGAAAAAGATTTATTTAACATACATTTCACAAGCCATTTTGAATGCATACTTTTGGGGGAAAAATACAGCAGAGGACGACGTTTTTAAAACTGAAGTTATTGTCCTGAAGGGAGAAGACAAATGAGTTAACCATTGAAGTCCTATTGCTTCGTCAGACTGTCCATAAAAGCATTTAAAATTTTATATTTGCAGAGTTTGAGGAAGCTATGTCCATCTCCTTCCGATATACAGATGAAAATTCTCTTTATTATTTGGGAATATTGCATATAATCTACATAAAGTTGTAGAGGTTGCAAAAAAAAAAAAGCATTATTGTAAGAACCCCCAAGTAGAGGAACTAAAGCAAACATCTGGAGAAGCATGTAATGTGGTGAGCTGGATAAAAATGCCAGATCTTTGTGAAGAAGGACTGTTTTTAGTAATCTCCTTTTTGTGTCTGAATGTTTTTTAGAGATATGATATTTATTGAGATGTGATTCATGTGCCATAAAATTCTCCCACTTAAAATATACAGTTCAAGGTGTTTCCTATGTTTACAGAATTGTGTAATGATCACCACAGTCTAATTTTAGAAAATTTCATCATCTCCAGAAGAAACTCTGTACCCATTAAGGGTCACTCCCTATTGTTCTCTCACTCCCCCAAACCTCCACCCCAGCCCCAACCAGATACTGACCTACTTCTATCTCTATGATTCACCTATTTGGACATTTCATATAAATGGAAAAATATAATATTTGATCTTTTGTAACTGGCTTCTTTTAATGACATAACGTTTGTTTATCTTTGTAGTCCATACACCTACTTCATTCCTTTTTTTTTTTTGTATTGCCAAATACTATTCCATTGTATGGACATACCACATTTGTTATGCCTCTAACAGTTGATGGATATTTGGGTTGTGTCCACTTTTTGGCTATAATGAATAATAACTGCTATGAACATTCATGTATGAGTGTTTGTATTGACATACACTCTCATTTTCCTTGGGTAGTTACTAGGAGTGGAATTGCTGGCATATATGGTATTTCTATATTTTACATTTTGAGTAAACTGTTTTCCAGTGTGACTCTGCCATTTTACATTCTCACCAGCAAGGTGGGTTCTAATTTCTCCACCTCCTTGCCAGCATTTGTTCCTGGCTTTTTTTTTTTTTTTATTACAATCTTTCTAATGGATGCACACAGGTGTCTTGTGGTTTTGATTTGCATTTCTCTACTGGGTAATGACATTGAACAGTTTTTCACGTGCTTTCTCACCATTTGTATATCTTCTTTGGAGAAATGTCTGTTCAAAACCTTTGCCCATTTTATAGTTGGGTTATTCTTTTTTAAAAAAATTAATTGAAGTATAGTTGACATACAGTATTATATTAATTTCAGGTGTACAATATAGTGATTCAGCATTTATATACATTCCTAAATGTTCACCATGATAAACACAGTTACCATCACCATGGTTAGCTTATCCTTATTACATTATGAGAGTTTTTTAAAAAAATATATTCCAAATATAATGATATTGAAAACAGGAAATCAACAGAGAGATTAAAAAAAAACAAAACCTGGTTCTTTGAAAAGATAAATTAAATTGATAAGCTTCTACCTAACTAAGAAAAGAGGGCATAAATTACTAATATCAGAAATGAGAGGACATCACTTCAGATCCGGTGGACCTTAAAAAGATAAGAAAGGGACACTATGATCTCTCTTCCTACAAATTTGGTAACCTAGATGAAATAGACCAATTCCTTGTAAGACAGATTGTGCCAAAACTCACAAGAGGGAAAACAGGCCATCTGAATAGGCCTATATATATTTAAAAAATTGAATCAATAATTAATAACCTTCCAAAAGCAAAAGCACCAGGCTCAGATGAGTGCACTGGTGATTTCTACCAAACACTTAAGGAAGAAATTATACCAATTCTGTACTGTCTCTTTCAGAAGAAAGAAGCAGAGGGAATACTTCTTAATTCATTCTAGGGGATGAACATTTCCCTAACATCAAAATTAGACAAAGACATTACAAGAAAAGAAAATAACAGACCAATATGTCTTATGAGCATAGATGCAAAAAATCCACCCCCCAAATATTAGCAAACCAAATGCAATAACGTATAAAAAGAATTATACACCATGACCAAATGGGATTTGTTGCAGGTATTCAAGACTGTTTCAACATTAAAAAACCAATTAATGTAATCTTTATATCAACAGGCTAAATAAGAAAAATCACATGATCATATCATACAATAGATGCAGAAAAAGCATTTGACAAAAATCCAACACCCATTCATGATTAGAAACCCTGCAAAACTAAGAACAAGGAAACAGTCAATTTGATAAGGAACATTAACAAAATCCTCCTGCTAAAGTCATATTTAATGGTAATTCACTAGAAGTTTTTTTGTTAAGATCAGGGACAAGGCAAGGATATCCCCTCTTACCACTCCATTTCAACATTGTCTTGGAATTCCTAACTATACAGTATGGCAAGAGAAGGAAATAAAAGATAGACATATTGGGAAGGGAGGAAAAGAACTAAAGGTGACATGATCATCTGTATAGTAGATCTAAAGGAATCAACAAGAAAACTGGAACTAATAAGCAATTATAACATGGTTACAGGATACAAGGTTAATATACAATAGTAACTTGTTTTCCAATATTACCAGTGATGAACAAGTGAAATTTGAAATTTAAAACACAGTACCATGCACATTCGCATCACCTCCAAATGATAGAGTTAGATGTAAATCTAACAAAATATGTAAAAAATCTACATAACAAAACTGCAAAACTTGAGACAAATAAAGAAGAATTAAATAAATGGAGAAATATTCTATAATTATGGATAAGAAGAATTAATATTGTTAAAATATTGTTCATCCCAAGTTGATCTACAGATTCAATGCAATCCCAACTCCAAATTCCAGCAAGTTATTTTGTGGATATTGACAAAGTGACTCTTAAGTTTATATGGAGAGGCAGAAGACACAGGATAACCAATTCATTATTGAAGGAGAAGAACAAAGTTGGAAGACTGACAAGACCTGACTTCAAGGTTTGGTATAAAGCTATAGTAATCAAGGCAGGCCTAGTGTTGGTGGAAGAATAGACAAATTAATGGAACCAAACAGCGAGCCCAGAGTTATGTCAACTGATCTTTGACAAAGGAACACAAGTAACATAATGAAGACAAGATAGTCTTCTCAACAAATGGAGCTGGAACTGGGCATCAACATGCAAAAAAAAAAGAATCTAGACAAGACCTTGTACTCATTACAAAAATTAGCTCAAAATAGATCATAGACTGAAATGTAAATGGAAAACTATAACTCCTGGAAGGATCATGCAGGGGAAAACCTGGATAACCATGGGTGTGGTGATGACTTTTTAGACAAAACACCAAAGATACAATCCATGAAAGAAAGATTTGGTAAACTGGACTTCACTGAAATTAAAAACTTAGAAAAAGTATTTATAAGTGACAAATCTGATAAATGACTATTATTCAAAATATGCAAAGAACTCTTAAAACTCAAAACGTGAAAATAAACAGCACAATTAAATAATGAGTAAAAAATCTGGTCACCTCACCAAAGAAGATATACAGGTGGCAAATAAGCATATTAAAAGATGTTCTACATCATATGTTCTCAGGAGACTGGAAATTAAAACAATGAGATACCTCTATACACCTAGTAGAATGGTGAGAATCTAAAATGCTAACACCACCAAATACTGGTAAGGACGTAAAGCATCTGAAAGTCTCATTCACTGCTGGGGAGAATATAGAATGCTGCAGGCCACTATGGAAGACAACCTCGAAATTTTTTACAAAACTAAACACACTCTTACCATATGACCCAGAAGTCATGCTCTCTGGAATTTATCCAAAGGATATGAAAACTTATGTCCACACAAAAACCTTCACATAGATATTTATAGCAGCTTTATTCATAACTGCCAAAAGTTGGAAGCAAGCAGGATGTCCTTCAGTAGGTGAATGGATAAATAAACCGTGGTCCATCCAGACCATGGAATATTATTCAGTGCTGAAAGGAAATGAGCCATCAAGCCATGAAAAGACATGGAGGAACCTTAAATGCATATCACTAAGTGAAAGGATCGAAAGTGAACAGGCTACATAATATATAATTCCCACCATGACATTCTGGAAAAGACAAAACTGTGGACACAGTAAAAGGATCAGTGGTTGCCAGGGGTCAGTGGGGAGTGAGGGATGAACAGGAGGAGCACAGAGGATTTTTAGGGCAGTGAAATTACTTGGCATGATACTGTAATTGTGGATGCATTTCATTATACTTTTGTTCAAACTCATAGAACCTATAACACCAAGAGTGAACCCTAATGTAACCCAACTGTGGACTTCGGGTGAGAATGATGTGTCAATATAGGTTCATTGATTGTAACAAATGTTCCACTCTGCTGGGGGCTGATGAGACTGCGGAGGATACACATGTGTGCGGGGGCAGGGCGATCTATGGGAAATCTCTGTACCTTCTGCTTAATTTTTCTGTGAACTTAAAACTGCTCTAAGAAATAAAGTCGGTTAAAAAGAGTTAGTCAAAGCATGATAGTTGACAAAAATAGTGGTTTTGTACGTAAAGTGCTTACAACTGTGGTGAGCACCGAGTCCACTCTGGCAATTATAATAATGTCAGTCTCCCTCAGAATTCTGATGAAGCTGGAAGTTGAGGCTACTCCTGATGGCAGTTCATTTTCCCCATAACCCTGGGCAGAGAGAATTTGCACAAAGAATTAAGATGAAAAGTCTGATTTTGTAGCAATAAACCTCTTCTTTCTTCCTACATTTCCCCTCCATGTCCTTTCTCATAATATATCAATGTAGACATATTTTTTTTCTGTTATCTTTCCTACTTAATCAACCATTTCCCTAGATTCAGCCCACTGGAAATCATTCCTATCAAAATTAATGACAATATATTTTAGCCATTTCAATGAACTCACATTTTTGTGAGTTTTTTTTTTTTCTTCTTCTTTTTGTCTAAGGATGTTAAAGCCTATATTAGCCATTTAATGGTGGACTAAACTATCAGAAACTAATTTGCATTAATAAGGGCCCTATGACAGATTTGGGGTTGTTGACAAAATTTATGTTGATTAGCAACATAGAAATCACAATACCTGCATTTATTTCTGTTCCTGTCATTACTGACAGTAATATTACAGACATCTTGCCAAACATTTCCAGGCTTCGGCTTCTACAGTGGATAAAAACCTCCTGTGGCTAATAGGAATATTGAAGGTTTCCACTGACAGTGATAGCTTACAGACGTGGTATTCTATACTCATCCTGTCCTGAGATGGTGGGTACAGAACAGGGAAAGAGAACAACGTTGTCAACTGCTATCTAGTGAGTCCGGGGCTTTCTGAGTTTGTCCAAAGCTTCACTGTATCTCTGCAGTGTTGATGCACAGAAGTTCGGGTAGAGTAGTCATGAAGATGACAAAAGTCCCATGGGTTGAAATCCAGAGGAATGTGGGATCCCAGCTCTTACCTGAGAGAGGGAAGCAGATGAGAGACAGCCCAGTGGAGAGAAGCGAGAACTGCTGGCTGTGCACGTGGCAGCCTCTGGGCACCAGTGCTCCCCTTGGGTCGTTGGGGCACTGTGGTCCCTGCAAACTCTCAGAGGTCCCTGTCCCAGCAGAAACCAACAGGGCAGCACCCCCTCAGCCTAGCAATGTGGGACCCTCGCCAGCAATGCCTCGCATGGCAAACCTTTGGTGGGTGAGTGATTGACGTATCACTTTGGTATAAAGTCGAAGTTATTAATGTCTCTCAATCTTTTGTTTAGCTTTTATTTTCTGTCACTGTTGGTTTTTTTCACTATGTGTTGATTCACACTTCATCCTGGAGCTCCTACTCTTTTAGGGCAAGAGAGACAAATATGCAGATGAGGGCATGAGGCACTTCCAGTTAATCATGATTGTGGTATGTGAGCCCTACACACTTCCTCCCAACCTACTTTTGCTGTCCCTAACAGCTACTTCCAGGTTTGGAGTCAGCTGGGTGGAAGAAGTCCCATCTTTTTAGAAGATTTTTCCTTAGGGTCACATGAGCTGTACCTTCCTTTGCCCTACCCTTCCTTTTTCGTCATTAGTTTTGTGGTAATCTGTGTGTGTGTGTGTGTGTTTGACGCAATCTGCTAGAAATGTGACAAAATTCTTGGTTTGCTAGTAAGATAGTATTCGTGAAATTCCAACCCTGGGCTACAGCCAAGGGATGTTTTAATTGCTGGTTATTTCCTTATTGTGATAGTGACTCAGGAGACAATCTCAATGAGTAAGAATTTAGTGATGTCACCTTTTGCATTTGGCCTCTTCCTTTCTTGTCCAGGTAAAAATATATTTGGAATGGCTCTTTATAAACCATTGGTTAAAATAAGACACCAGATCTATTGCTTAAAATAAATTCAACATTATATGTTTCTTCAATTGTTTAAGGAAGAAGTTTTCCTTTGACTCAACATCAAATATGATGTACTTGAAATCAAATGGATTTCTTTCTATAGTGTATTAATAGATTATAAATTCTTTGAAGAAAGGGACCATGTGTGAATCATGACTTTGTCCCTAATATCTAGCATAATGTATGTTCAATAGTATTTGTTTAGTGATTTCTGAATGACTACATTATTGTAGCTGTAAAAATACTCTCATGAACTGTATAATTCTGCTGTATACATTATTTTCTTTGTTAATCAGTGATAGTAAGCATACTTACTGGTATGGTAAACTGGTAAAACTAATTTAAATTTAGACATTACAATACACAAATTTATTGAAAATTAAATTGACAAAATTTGGACAAAATTGTCCTTAGATCTCTTTAGGAAAAAAAAAATGGTATTTATCTTGATAATAAGTGGATCTCAGTGTGGTCCAGCATATCAAACTTATCTTCCCCAGTTTACATGGTTCCAATTCTTTGCCATGTTGCTTGTCATTATCTGTCTATCTATCTATCTATCTATCTTATTCTCCCTACCTGTCTATCTATCTATCATCATCATCTACTATCTTATCAATCTATGACCTCACCATTCTTTTGGTAGGAAAATACTCCAGAATATTCTCTTGGAAAATTTTAGAATCATGACGGTTTAAAATGAGCATTCTCTAATCTCACTGTAAGCAAAAGCAAAATGATGAGTCATATATTTTGAATAACAATAGGCTGGAATTTCTAAACCAGATATTAAAATATTTATTAACATGCATCTGTGTCTGCCTATAGATCATGTTTTCATTAAGCATGACTCTTAAGTTCCTGCTCAAATATTTTTGGCTTTTACTAGGCCTAATATAAGTCTAAAGGTATTCACATAGCTATTGCTGAGAAAAATGTACCAAAAGAGAAAAATAAGTGTTCATTATTTCAGGATTCTGTGTAGCTAAAATGGTGGGGGAATGGCAGATAGTGAGGGGAGCAGCATCAGGTGGAATGAAAAATAGTTTTTTCCTGAACACCTTACAATGACTTCTTTTTTTACTTCCTTCTTTATTTATGTCAAATATATAAGCATATTATTTATGGGGGATAATGGGGACAGGGTCAAGAATATGTTCTATTACTTTTTAAAAATTATTTTAAGCACAAATGTCATTATATAGACTGTCATTTACCAGAATATTATTCTGGAACATTAGACCTCTAATAAATTTGATGGTTTAAAATGTACATTAATAATAAACTTGTCTACATTTGTTCAAGTCAACGTTTCTCACACTTGTCTGACCAAAGCTATATTTTTTCACCACACCCTAAATATCTTATAGATCCAGTATTCCACTCTGTGGAATGCAGGTGTGCAGCAGACGTATGCCCGACTCAGACCTTTGTCCTTGATAATGTACAGTTTCCTTGGTGTGTGCATAACACACACACACACACACATATACACAAATATCACACTAGGATAGATTTGAGTCAAATGTTAAATATTCTTTGGTAAATAATTTTCTCTAGCTCTTATTTCTGAAATTTTCTATAAATGTCCTCCAAAGTGTGCCCTACTGACACTTTCATCCAGTTTGATTGCTTCCTATCTGCCCCACTGAGGAGGGAATGATCCCCCACCCTCAATAGTATCAGATGGCCAAGTACAGGATGCTCAAGACTGCACAGATGAACTCGAACAGAAGTTTATTGACTAAGCATACCCACAGTATACCATACAAGGCCACATGGTAGTTGCACTGGGGAGCAGAGAGGACCCGCAGGAACTGTACAAAGCAGACTTTGTAGTAACAAAAGGGTAAGGTACCCCCTGGTCCCTGCGGGAGGACGTCATTGACTTGTTGGAATAATTTTGTGGGCTGGCAAGGAGGTGAACTTGTTAGTTGAGGACGAGGGGGGTGCAGCTGGGTCAGGTGATAGAGGAACTAGCTGGGTGGGGAGCGTTTCCTGCTGGGTGGGGGTCATATCTGGTGAGAGCAGGTGAGCTCATGGTTAAGTTTCACCGCGCCATGAGACTCAAAGGTGTCAGGGCAGCACGTGACATGTTAGGCCTTACAGTACTCCCTCCCCAGGTGTCTTGAGATCTGTGCTCAGTGTGCTCTGGATTCCTCTTCTTCCTTCTCCATGGCAGAATGCCTCTCACGGGCTGTCAACTTTCCCCATACCAGATCGCAGTGTTGATTCACTTGGTATTCAAAGTCAGCCAGATTTTTATCCAATATAGTGTTCTGGCGATCCCCCAGTGCTGCCCCTTGCTATCCCAGTTGATGGTAGCCATTATCCTTGATTCATTCCATGCCATTGATCTTCGAAATTTTGATTAATGACAGTGAAACCTGAAAAGTTCAGTTTGGCTTTGGTTCAAATGAGCACCCAGAAGTTCAGATGCTTAATTCAAGCTGTCTAAGTCTCTTGGATAAGCAAATGTGGTTATGCAAAATTACTCTGAAAAATCTCCTGGAAACAGCCCCTCTCTTAGAAATTTCTGGTATTTCCTGCTTCTACTTAGACTACAGACTATAAATACTACAAAGACATTATTTCTTTCTTTCATTTGTTCTGCTCATTTACTTCTGGCCAGAGCCCAGGTTTCTAGGTTTTTGGGGGACAGGTAGCAAATCATGGTGAGAAAGTTCAGGGTGGCATTGTTTGGCTGTTGTATTACACCAGACATACGTACATTTTCCATGCACCTGGGCACACAGAGAGATACAAGCCCATCCGCTCCCGGGGTTCCGGCTAAAGAGTTATCTATTTATCCCTGGCAAACTGACTTCTTTTTCAAATCCGTGAGAATGTGCTAGTACTGTGTGAATACTTGGGTGTCATCTAGACAAAGCAGGAGGTTGATAAATGACAGTGGGAGGAATTCCCTCCAAAATGCACAGTTAACTCTTCTCAGCATTCCCTGGCTTAGTTCAGGCAGGCAGGCCAATGCAACAGATAATCTGAGGGCTGCTTTCTGAAGGTAGAAAGGGATGCATACTTTCAGGTTCCTAAGGAAGGACATTTGGAAAAAATAGTCTCTTGAATGAGAATATTCAAAACCTTACCCACTCCCCGCCTCTAAACACCCTCACTAAGTTCAAACCAAGGGTTCATTAGCCAGAGTGCCCTGGTTTATCTGGGTCATTCATCTCGGTATGCTGAAAGTTTAAGTTACCAGATGGGATATGGCAAAATATAATTCCCTGGTGCTCACCTGGCATTTGATGCCAATCTATGTTTTGTTTGCAGTAAGTGATCTATTTCAGTTCCTTTGAGATCAACCAATATTAATAATGTGCACAATAATGTGTGCAATATAATGAGAAATTCAATTAGGATTGGGTTTATCCTGAATTATTTAGAAAATAAATTAAACTTTCTGATCTTGGAGATACACATGTGTTTCATGCATGTTGCAAATCCCAGGAAGCATTGAAACATGCATTGATCATAAACCCTGCAACTCAGAATTCTGGTTGAGTCTTTACTTTGCTCTTCACTCTCTGTCACAGACTGTTCATCTGGATGTAAATAATGCCTCATTTACACCTGGGGGTAGCATAGGAAACTCGGTAATCCTATATACTTTCCCAAATTGTGAAAACAAAATCCAAAGTCTCCAGCTTCTGCTAATTAAGAAAGCAATCCCATTTGAACACCGAACATTTTTAGTGTATTTATAATATTGCTATGTTATGTCCATGTCATACTTCAAATTTGTCAATTGAACAATAAAATATATAGTGACTTTGGATTTTAGGTACATGTTCTTTTAGAAGGGAATACACAATTCCATCACTCAACAACCAATTAGTAAATTCCGAATGATTCTAGACAGTTATGGAAGAGCAATAGAAAATTTTACATTGATCTTACTTAAAAATTTAGTTTTTAATTGTTTTGAAATTAAAAGTTAATACTTGAGGACTATGCATTTCCAGTTCATTTTTATAAACATAAAAAACTTGGAATTTTATTCTTCTGTTTTGTATTAAAGTATAATTATTTTTTAATTACAAATGCTCAGAAGGCTAAGGCACCGGCAAACATTTAAAGAGACATTTCTGTGACACACACTCGGTGGGCTCCATTCTATTAAACTGAAACTATATTTGCTTAAATTATTAGACTTTTACAATTTGTTTCCTCAGGGTCTTTCTACAATGAAATTTATTTAAGTAAATGGGGGCATGTAGCCATCTTTTACACAAAATTACCCTACCTATTAGGGTGTAAATATGGCCTGTGAATGGTAAATGTCAATATTCTCAAAAACTCTTACTGTTCTGTGGGTCTGGGCCCCTGAGGAACTGCGACCTCACTGCCATTCCTTTAGAACAATGCAGTCCTTCCATGACATAACCTTACGGGGAGCTCGTGGCCAGCACGTGTCGGCCCATCCACAACGAGCTCCGGGGGTCCCCAGGTGGCCAAAGAAAGCTTGTTTTGTCTGTTTTGTTTTGTACAAAGGCAGGGCTCTCTTTTCAGCCTGGTGCCCTTTGGCACTGACTTTCGTGCTTGCTTTTCCAGGTACCGACCCTGTAAACAGTGGATACCGAGTCAGGGAGGGAGGGCAATGGGAGAGCATGCAGGGAAACAACCTTCTATTCGGAGGAAATATTACCCGAGGCCAACAACTTCTTTACAATGGAAAATATGGCTTCTTTTATGTAAGTTTTAGACCGAAATGAGGAAGTTGAGAAATAGATGTCTCTGATATTAACTCTATCTCTGTTTCCAAGTCATTTCTTGGAAATACTAATGGCTTAAAAAAAAGTCGTATTTTTCTTTTTGCCTCTGAAAACTCACTTGTTATTCAGGCAATGCAGAAGGGTCATAAATTACACTGGAATAGAAAAATGAAAATAAAAAAGCATTTGTTTTTCCCTCAGCTGCTACAGCCAAATAAAGGGCGGCCATATGAATGTTCACAAGAGAGGAATCATCTTATTTTCACAAACATAATTACTGTTTTTTAAAACAGCGTCATATAGACCACCATTGCACTAAATCAATGGGAGGTTCTGAAACGTATAATAGCCGAGTTTATCGCAGATTCATTTGTTCTGTGACACACAGAAAGACCTCTAATCCACACAGGTGAGCTCCTTCCACTTTCCTGAAAGGTCTCTGAAGAGAAGAAAAGTGGAATCGATCACACATTTGGTGTCCAAATGTTTTCTCTCGTTGTAGAGGTCAATATGCTTAACTTTGGTGATTCCTGTTTTTTAATTTTTATTTAAATTCAGTGAGCCAACATCTAGTACATCATTAGTTTCAGATGTAGTGTTCAATAATTTACCCGTTGTGTATAGTACCCAGTGCTCATCACATCACGTGCCCTCCTTTGATGGTGAGTCCATCAAAGTTGTTGGTGAAGAGTTTCCTGGAACTGTAGATTCCTTTCAACCATGACTGCTGGAGGGGAGTTAGCAGAAGAGCTTCTGGGGCCAGGAAGATGGCATGAAGGGGCTGGGCATCTACCTGGTCTTGCTCTTCTGTCCTCTTGCACCCCTTCCACCTCCCATCTTACCCCTTACCCATTCAACCATTTGAACTTACGTCTATCTGACACTTCCAGAGTTGCTAAAATTTTAGTCCTGGCTATCATTTCAGGGATCAAAAGTCTTGCCTAAACAATCATTGATTCTAGGATTGAGACTGTGAGTTTGGATTAAGGTCAATAGGAGATGAATGAGCAACATCTCTAAACCTCACGGTCCTCGAAGTCCCCCAAAGTGCTCTTTTCTGTGATTGTGGACATAGAAATGACTATTTCTAATAAAATATCCACACCTCTCTGTATGTTTATTTGTTTTCCTTCCCAAAGGGTATGTTAGAAATGAAAACCCGAGTCTACTTGATGGATGGCCACCTGGTGTGGAGCAGACACAGGGTAGCATTATCTCCAGCATAGTGGACCTCCAGTAGCTGTCGTCCACGATTCTGAGAATTTGGTCCATGCTGTGCATTTCTTATGTGACGTTAGTCACACCCACTCTCACACAATGAGTTTGTCCCATGTTGTTTAGCATTACAAGATTTGGGGGGGATAAAAGATTTGGGCCACTATGCAAGTGGCCCAAATCTTTTACTTGCAAATTACAAGTAATTTGTATGAATCGTAAAGGTGATTTGGCTGTGTCTGCTGTGATAGCAGAGACCTACCCACGGAAATGACTGGTTGGAATGTAAGCACATTGCTGTTGAAAGGGTTACATGAGGCAATTTAAAGATTATTTAGGGATGGAGAAAACATATCCGTTGTATTGCAAGACCAACCAAAATTCCTACCAGTGGATGAGGGGAAGGATGAGCTGAATTCCACCATCAGAAATTCAAAGTTGAAAGCACCTGCAGGAGTTAAATAAAATGCATTTACATTTACAACAGCCTTGATTTGCTCTCTGAATCTTCATGTGTCCTTCCAGAATTTCTCTTTTCTTTCTACTAGTACATGGAAGTCTCTTTTTCCAGCATCAGTGTGACAGTGAACTCTGCCACAGAACGATTTGCATAGGAATTAATACACTCAAACCTTGAAACAAAGCTGAGGGAGCTTAAAATATCACTCCCGGTACCTGCTGAATATCACATGTATATAATTAAACACCAAACATTCCTTCTTTCGTCTCACTGATAGAACAAAACAGCACAGTGTAAATTCATTTGGTTAGAAACCCAAGAAAATGGTCAGGCAGCATCATGTTCGACTTGTTCCACTGTGCTATGAAAACTTTATATGTAATAAATGTTAAATATAAAATATGACCTGGGTTAAAGAAATATAAGCTATTTCCAAATATCATTTGTGCCATATCCTGGCATCCAGGAGTGCATCCCACCCCAGCTGATGACTCCCCATCTTCAAGGAAGAAATAGCTCTTACCATTATTAGGAGTCTATTTTAGTGTACAATAACCTCAACCAGACGACCCTTGGATAAAGAATAATGAGGTCGTTCCGGAGAAACAATTTAGAAACATGAACACATGCTTAAATTTTACTAAAAATAAAGTGACCATAGGTTTAGTTTTGAATGGAACTGTAATAAAAAAGATACCATAAAAACATGGTACAGTTTCTAGTTTCTCCAAGTGTAAAGTTTTGTGTGGAAACGAGGACTATTCCAAACATTCCATTGACACTTTCAGGCTGCCAGTGTGCCCCTCAGTACCCAATGGAGCACCCTGATCCCATCCGAGCGTCTCTGGGCTGAAAGGGATGGTAAAAGCCAGCACTCCACCCAACTCAGTGTCCGATTGCACACAGCGACTTGCCAGGTTAGATAATGCAGCTGAGATTGTTTATATGTTATAAGTTGTCTGAATTAATAGGTCATAAAAGGAATTAATAAGACATAAATACTTCACTCAGATCCCTGCCTTACCTAGTAAATAGTGAAACTTGGATAGCTGTAAATTCTCTCAAAAAATAAATTACATTACAAATGTGAGTTTGAATGGCGAGACTGATTTATGGCTACTGCTGATTTAGAGCTTTTCTATATTGCTTGGTTGGTCCATCTGGCTATTTTGCAGATTCAAAGTTTTATCTTACTTTGGTTTGTGTGAGCTCCTTTATTCCTGGAAAATCAAATATAACATTTTAATCAAAAAGAAAGGAAAACAATATCATGTGATTTCTATACAAATAAAGGAGAAGAGAAAGAGAAGCATATTCATCAACATAAAAGCCAATACTGAGATAAAATTGGAACTTCCTGGCACTCATGCATTTTAAGATGAAAAGAGAAGACTTTTAGAAAAAAAAAACTTTATGAAATAAATACGTTTGAGGATATTAAAGAAATAATGAAATTTTACCAATGAGTTGGAAAAAGTTTAGGATTATAAGTAGAAATATAGTTTCTTAAATTAGGATTGAGAAAGTAGAGTGTGACATTATTTACTTTTCTTGGTCTTTCAAACACTAACAAATTTTTATCAGTATTCATTTGCATAAGTTCAATATTTTAAATTATACCTTATTTTAAATTAATTTGTGTGTGTGTGTGTGTGTGTGTGTGAGTGAGTGTTTTGTGAATAAAATGTGGGTATTGCCAAAGTTGAACCAATATGGTTCATTTAGTCGCTTTGGAAGTTTGAGATTTATAGGTAGTTTGCTACTTTAAAATTGAATATAAATATTTCCTTGTTTGGTGCAGCCCGTACCTTTGGAAATGGTTTTCTTTCTTTTTTTTTTTTTTAATATTTTATTTATTTATTTGACAGAGAGAGACACAGCGAGAGAGGGAACACAAGCAGGGGGAGTGGGAGAGGGAGAAGCACGCTCCACGCAGAGCAGGGAGCCCGATGCGGGGCTCGATCCCAGGACCCTGGGATCATGACCTGAGCTGAAGGCAGTCGCTTAACCAACTGAGCCACCCAGGCGCCCATGGAAATGGTTTTCTCAGTAAGGTTGTAGTCACTCAGAAAAGGAAGTGCGCCATGTCACAGTTGAGTGTTTGTAGCTACAGAATTTCATCAAATATTGGTTTGAAGTTTTGAATTAATAAGATCAGTGAACACATTTTTAACAAAATTATTTGCCTGCCCGTAGGTAACTGATTCTTGAAAACTGGGCCTTGATGTCAAGTTGTTTTATAGTAGGGGGGAATAGGAAGAAATGTTAACATTTCCATTTCTCTATGAAAATTCAGTGCAGGTCACTTTGAAACGAAGAGTGGAATAAAGAGTTAAAACTAAATGAGAAGATGTTTGTGTAACATTTCATAACTATCACGTATCTTTATGCTCACGTATGATTTTCTAATAAATGGATTTACAGCCGGGCTAAGTTCACAGATTTCAGATGTGTCTTTGGGGAGCTCCATGATTTGGTGATGGTGCTGCCATTCTTTACAAGAAGGTGGTGGTGCCTGAGCGGGGCTCTCTTTGCCTTGACTTCCCTTGGCTGTGCTTAACACAGTGTGATCACCTGCTAATTGCATCTAGTAATTTACACACTGATACCTCCAGGAAAGGTACTATTGGGGAGCTTTCAATTAGAAAACACTTCCTACCTGAAAAAGACGTAAGAAGAGGAGGAGGGGGAGGAGGAAAAGATGAAGAGATGAATAAAAGATTCTCCTTGGTTTTCAGTGACATATATTTTAGGTCCATTTTGGTAGGTGAGTGAAAATAGCTTTTATTATGCAAGTCTGTTCATCCAATCTAGAGTGCCAGCTCTCTGAAAGGTGAAGGGGTGAGTAAGAAACCTCACATAACTGAGGTCCCAGAGTTAAACAAACATCGTGAAACCTTGCAGTTACAAAAAGTGCTTATCATGCTTTATTTAAACCATGCTTCCTTGAATATATTCTTCAGACATCTTTGCATATCCTAGCCCTTACGTAGCCATAGCGGCCCTTTCTTCTCTTCTGTGTCTGAATCATCCCATCAAGGACTCAGTTGGAGGTGACACCTTAGGGGACACGGAGAAGTCCAATCTTTTCTGCCTAAAGGGTGGTCCGTGAGCCAACATTATCAACATCCCCGGGGGGGCTGGTTAAAAACAGAGGCTGGTAACCCCACTCTGGCTCCACAGAGTCAGAACCTGCCTTTCAACAAGATTCCTGGGTGACTCCTGAGCACATTCATGGTTGGAAGCACTGATCTCACTTCCTCTCATATCTTCCCCAGCAGGGACACCTTCACCCAGAGATTGGCATTAATGGGAGAATTTAATGTAGAAACCAAGTTGTCTGATTGGAACGTTTAAGATGCACATGCCCTATTTCCAAGTCATGAGGTTGTTTTGTTATTTATGTGCAGTCATAAAACACAATAGGATTTTTAAAGTCTATTTATATGCAAAGAGCTGGCATACATATTCACAAATCAATGCATTTATTTTCATTATCCTTGTTTGATAGCCAATAACCCATAAATTATCAATCCTGTCATTGCAGATTTTGCAAATCTTAAAACAGGGTATAATGAACTTTCTAGGTGATTGAAATGATTACCCTAATAACTTCATTAGTTTTATCTCTGACCCTTGGATTATAAGTGATCTGCTTCTTCCCAAAATGGGTAAGAAAATCATGCCTGTATGTGCACACACCAACGTCAAATCAGAGCCTGTCCCATCCACTAGATTATTTCAACCCTCTTGACAACAAATCCTAGTTTCTGTGTCTGTGTCATGTAGTAATTTGTATGAATCGTCAAGGTGATTTGGCTGTGTCTGCTGTGATAGCAGAGACCTACCCACGGAAATGACTGGTTGGAATGTAAGCACATTGCTGTTGAAAGGGTTACATGAGGCAATTTAAAGATTATTTAGGGATGGAGAAAACATATCCGTTGTATTGCAAGACCAACCAAAATTCCTACCAGTGGATGAGGGGAAGGATGAGCTGAATTCCACCATCAGAAATTCAAAGTTGAAAGCACCTGCAGGAGTTAAATAAAATGCATTTACATTTACAACAGCCCTCCCCCACCCCCATTGTGTATGGAGCATGAATGGGAGCAAGGATGCTTTGGTGATGGCCCGCTGTCTTTCAGACTTGCCAAGTTTTTTTTTCTCTGAGATGGTTTGAACCAAGTCTAAATTAAATAAAAAATGGCTATCCAATTAAAATATGTAAACCATTTCTGTATTTTTCTTTGCTAGATTTCAATATCAATATAGTACCAAAATAATTGATGGACAGTTTCCTGCCAAAGTGGAGAAAGAGTAAGTGATTGAACATGGATTTTTTTTTTCTGCTCCTAAGAGTGACCAGTTAGGAAGCTAAGGTTGTAGGAGCAGCAGGGAAAAAGTGAATAATGTATAATTGTCTTCTTATTGTTTTCTTTTTAGTATTGAGCCCATAGCCGGCATTCAATAATTAGTTATTAACTGGATTACACCTCTTAGCTGAATTCCTACTGTTGCGAAATAGGCACAGACGTCCTCGGGAGGGAGAAGGCAATCGATGCAGGCTGTTCTCCTTCCTGGGTCCAAACGCTGGCATTCGTCCTGGGGGTAGAGGGGACAGGTGCATAATTCCCTAAGCCACATTTCTTTCTCATCTATTAAATGGGGCTACGCTCATAGCACAGGGTAATTTTAAGGATCAACAATTCTGTATCAACGTGCTTAATCAGACGATGGCTGGGATGCAGTTTGGCTCCCACAGCAGTGCCTGTCTTAATGCAGAGGTGTGCACAGGACCAGCACCCATGCTGCCTGCCCTCCTGGGCGGCCGAGCAAGTGGGCGCGCAGGAGGCAAAAACACCTGTGTGAGCGTGTCCTAACTGTTCATCTCTCGCTGTTGCCTTGCGTGTGCCCGGCGAGGGCAGCTCAGCAAGGGGAAGGGAATGTGAACGGGCGACTGTCTTCCCAGGACCCTGGGACACATGCCACCCACCCCCTCGAATAAGGCTTGTCTGCAGCAGCCGAATCCTGGCGTCCCATTGACACAATTAAGACTAAATGGTGTCACTGCAAGGTCTCTGCATCCTCAGAGATCTCAGGAATGTGCTCCAGATTTCAGTCCCGTCTTCTGGCATATTCAGGAAAACTTCTCTGGCTGCTTTTCAAGTCCTGGAATTTTCTCAGTTGGCGAAAATGAAGAAAGTCATTTCAAAGAGAATGACTGCATGGATTATTTACAAAGTGAGGAGGTTGAAGTGGAGGGAGGGAGGAAGAGGAAGGAGACCCGTTCACTGCTGTTGGAAGAACACATGACTTTGTTCCATCGCCCTGAGAAGTAGAGCTCATCCATCGACCACCGAAGGTGTCACTCGGCGAGGCAGTTCTGTCCTCCTCCTTGGTTTGGACTTTGGCCCCATGAGGTACAATTATCTGCAGTTTGAACTCCGGGAACTCTATGTGTGGCTCTTAGAATGGCCTCCGCTCTACCAGGCAACTTGTATGGACCACCCGTCAGCAAAGCGTCTTGAATTGTAGAGATAACGGCAGCCTTGTTTTTACTAGCTGTACTTGGGAAGCCAGGCATATAGTCCTATGGAGTCTGGGAAATGAAAATAAAGCTGCTTGAAGTTATTCTGTCGACATGTGTATGTGAGTGTGCGGCCCCGTCGACATGTGTGTCTTATACACTCATCTGGTAACATTCCAGCAGGACCATTACAATTCGTCATATGTTGTCTTTCTCCTCTTACTATTTCAAGATGAAAGTTTTCAATACTAATGCTGTAAAGTGGGTATTATGTTGATTTATGCTAATCGGTTTCATGGATGCTGTCATATTACATTGTTAAGCAATGACAGTGGTGAAATATTCTTGTGTCTACTGTTATCTTGCAAACAGCCCGGTAGTGCCGGAGTGGAGTGTGTTCAGGGACCCGCCACCTTGTGGCTTGGTGGCTTCTGTCTGGAGCGGGTCTGCGAAGAAGAGTGGGAAGGGAGGCAGGGAGGGCTGTGTGGGCTGCTATCTGTCCTCTCAAAAGCAAGCAGTGTGAGCCAGGGCCGATGCATTGTACGTGCGTGAGTGTGAATTTATAGCGACTTCACGGCCGTGTACTGTTTTGACCGCAGTACTTCTGTAAATGTGTGTTAGTACCTCCTTGAGGAGCTCTGGCTTGAGGATTTTACCGTTCGCTCATAAACCAGTGAAACTCTACTGTGAAAGCTAAAGCTTCAAGGGGCAGTTTTCAGAGATAAGTTTAGTTCAAAAGAAAAGTCTATAAGGGAGATGGATTTGGCGGGTTTAAACGCTGCTTCTGCAAACCTTCTTGTGCTGTGCTCCCCCACCCCTCTGTGTGAGCACTTGAAGCTACTTTATAGGAGCTAGAGGACTGTGTGGACAGAGGCATTCTTCCTGGGAATAAAGATGCGCTGCCAATATAGGCGGCCCACAGAAAGCTGCTGGAGAGTCAAGGGTTGTCTTTACCGCCCTTCTGCCTGTGGGCAGACCCCCCTTCATGCTCAGCCTCTCCGTGAGGTGTCCAGCGTCCCCACGTCCCTGGGGCTGCCTGTGCGTCTGGATTCCCCCACAGCAGTGCATTCCATTCCCACACACTCTACCCGTGTGCCATCCACTCGGGATCTATTTGGGTAATTGGCTATTGAATCTAATAAGATAATTCAAAAGAAGTATTTGTAATAGATGAGAACTTAAAATGCTTCTACTCAGAGATTCCGTGTGCCTTCGCACAACCTGTCCATGTCCTGAGAGCTGTGATAACATGGAAGAAAGAGATACTCTCAAGCAGCCCCAGCACCCTTCCTGTGTTACCATGTGAGTGGCCTACCGTCTAATCTGTGCCCAGAGCTCCCCCCGCCTGTCAAGGTGAATGTTCTCATCGCTGGACAGCATGGGACACCTACCAAATGCAAAGTGAGCTCAGACCTGTGGGTCCAGGATGCGAGGAATAGCCTGTGTCTCTCAGGAGCTAACATCCAGAGAGTCGTTATGTTTTAGTGTGATTATTGGTCCATGTGTGTATGTGTGTGTGTGTGTGTGTGTTTATGTGTGAAGACTTGAATCATGTTTTCTTTATCTTTATATCACAAGAACCTCTATCCAGAGCTTTTGGCAAAGTGGATACTCCATATGAGTTAAACAAAAACCAATAATAGTGTAAAGAAGACGATGATAACTATGAAACTAAGTAGTTGTAAGCTTCTTGCACGTCCATAAAACATGTACAAATATCTAAAGGAGGGGCCTATGGTCTTTGGTAACAATGGCTGAATAGATTTCAAAGGGTAAAACATAATGCTGTTTCATGGAAACATGGGTCCATGGAGACCTCTTCTTGGAATCCAGCTTTCCACTTTCATATTTTAAAAGTCATTTTCACACAAGATCTGTTAAAGTAGCATAGTCATTCTTTGGTCTTCCTACCTGATGTGAAGTGTCACCTCAAAGCCTGGAGTTTAGTCACTCAGTGCTCACACGAGGCAGCCGGAGATCAACAGTCTGACTGAGCTTGCTCCTGGGGCTCTCATCCTGATCACTATCTTGTAACAAGAGAGCTTTCACCGAAAGCAAAGCCCCTTGGGACCCTGGAAATGGAGGATGCCACAAAAACCATGACGTGAGACCTCTTGGACAGAAGCATTGCCTGAAGAAGCTTTAGACCTCGTATGCTTCATATTCTGCCTTTGGAGAGAGAGGGCAGCTTTTGGCCTCCTCTTCAGAAGCGCTCTTTGTTTAAAACTTGAACTGAGTTTAATCAAAAGAATACACCGATGGTTTAGTAGTGGTGACTTAACCTTGCAAAATATAAAAATAATCATAGCTGCCACGTCACTGCCAGTAATCTGCAGAGAAAATCAATGGCCGGCAGTGAGGGGCACACTCCATCCCATTCCAGTGTCTTCCTTCTCCCCCCCTCTGCCTCCTGCTTGGACTCTAAGAATAATCACAATGTGAGGGACCAACTGGAAATTAAACACACTACTTTTCTTTTGACATCCGTGATTTATTTTCCTAAGGAGCATATATTTGGGACATTGGCAGGGATTGGGCAGGGAAGATTGAGGAATAGGGTCTGGTATTTACCTCACGGATAGTGTTATTCAAAGACCAGACAAGAAATCCGATGTTTGCTGTGGCTAAATGACAGTATTTATTATGTACTCACAAAAGGGTAAAAAAAAGCTACTGTTGATTATTTTGACATTAAATTGCTTGCAATAGATGAGGGATTAATTATGACATGGCACACTTGATCCTGCCACCTGAATTAGCTAGAGTTTTAAAGAAGGGTCTGTATTCACAACATCATCTGTCACATGGGGAGAATATGGATTTCTCTGTGCTCTGTTTTTTACCAGAAGGTTTGATCATGAACTCGGGGGCCTCATGGAACAAAAACATTCCTTATTCAGATCAAAGAAAGGTGTATAGCCAGTCTTTATAGATAATCCTCTTGTGTGCGGCCAGCTTTTCTAAACTCTGACCAGGCTTTGGTTGGCTTGGTTTCTAAAGGACACATCTGTGTAGAAAAGTTTCCATCTCATGGTAGGAAGGTGATTAAGGCTCTTTGTCAAGTAGCCAGTCTCCCCAAATACACATGTTGGATTATAGAATGGGAAGTACCTTTGGGTCCTGGATAGACAAGATACTGAGTTTTGTAGGCAGAAGTGCTGAGGTCTAGGTGTGGAAGACACAGGGAAGAAGGGAGAAGAGCGGCCACCAGGTAGTAACGGATGGTGATGGCCAGAAACACCCTCAGTGCCCGCTGTGCCGTTGGGCCACCAGAACGATGCTTGCCTCTGTCTCACCGCTCTACAGGCTGGGAGATGTTCTAGCCTGCAGGCACGGAATAATTGTAATATCCACAGTTCCTGAGGGAGAGTATAGAGCAGCCTCAAAGACTTGGCATGTCGTTCTCAACATGAAGAACTCGAATGCCAAAATCATCCCCTAAACAGGAAAGAATGGCCACATGGAGTGACATGAAATGCATGGGCATTCCTTTTCCCAATTCTGAGTCTCCTTCTCCTGCAGACATGAGAGCACAAAGACACGGGAAGCAGCAGGAGAGGGTCATGTGGTTGAGGGTAGTTATGAGGACGGTCTGGGAACTGCCTTTGTTACAGCTAGGACCCGATGCTTTCTGACCACTAGACTTTGCGGGTTCTTCAAGACTGCCTCCTGGTAAATATGCCCCTAGTTCCTTGAAAGAGCTTAGTTATTAAACACAAAAAACAAACACATCAAACTCCTGAAGTGCTGAACTATACCAAATAAACATGATGAGGGACTCGGCTTGTAGCTGTGGTGTGAAATACTTATTTATGGCTTTTAGAGCACTCTACATTTGAAAAATGCTTTCCAATCCTTTTGAGTAATTTTTCTTTGTGACAATCCAGTGAGGTCACCTAGGATTGCCGCTGACTGATAGATGGTGACATCTGGATGAGGGGATTTTGCAAGGTCATGTGACAGGCAAATAGAGAGATGTGCAGCCAGGTCCACAGTCTCTGTGGTCCTGAATGTGTCGGATCCCATTGAGCTCAAGGTCCCTCTTCTGAGAGGGCACAGGATACAGTGCTGGGAAGAGCATGAAATGGCTCGTCCAGTCAACTCCAAGTTCATTTTATAGAATGTGAGAGAAGCTTCCCTACAGGCCAGTTTACTGTGCCTTCTGATCTCCGAAGCCAGTGAGTGAGAGGGAGAAGTGCAAACTTTCCAGCTCAGAGAAGGGGATTCTAGTTCCAGGACTGTGCCCGGGGCAAAAATCCTTTGTAACAAAGAGCCTGATCCTCAATGTTAGTTCTCAGGGATCCAGTGTGGTTTGTTCATTCCACCCATGGGAACTTTAAATCTCATGGAAAATGTACTTATTGTAAATGTGTGAGGTCATTTATTTAGCAAGAAAAATGATCTTTTGTTTATGAACTCTTACTGCTTTGAGGGAAATACTAGAGCATCTTACCTTGGGATCCAAAATAACTATGATCCTTGAAAGAACTTCCCTGTCCCGTTTCTGTGCATCTGCACAATTTCTATATCTAACATAAAAGAAAAATCCAATAGCACTGAAGTTAAATAATACATTTTTTCCCTTCTAGAACCAATAAATCTGTTTAAAGATGCATTACTACTTTTCTTGAGGGATAATTTAGACTATGTATCAAAAAAGGAAAATCAATAGTTTTTTCTATTACAAATAATTGCCTGTTTGACTCTTTTCCACTTTTTCTTTTTTATTTATTTTGTCTTCAAAATATTTCTACTGAAAACGTCTCATGCTTTAAGTCTAAACTAGCATGAGTTTTTCTACAAGACAATGTCTATCTGTGTCTATCTCTCCTGGATTTAATAAGATCCCCATGTATTGTATCAAGGGAATAAGAGCAGGCCCAGGCACTCATGGGAAGTAAACTAACAGAGCATGCCCACAGGGGTGCACACATCCCATCTGGCTAATGCCAGAGTGCAAGGCTTGAGTTGTCTGTGGTCCCATGAGCATGAAGGAGATTTATCCTTTGTACCCAGGTTTGAGATTGTTAATTATAAAACTGCTTCTTGTGTAAACTTTGGTCTGACCAATGCAGTCCAGGGTCCCTCTTTAAATAATTAGACATGACCAGATGGTTATCTGAGAATATCTGGTTTGAAATACCAGTATCCATAGGAAGTCTGGTTTGTAATACATAATGGGGTTCTTTAATTTCAGACTTTTTTTCTTTAAAGAGAAGGAATTATTTGAGAAGAGCCAACATTACCCTGGCTGAATTATAGATAAATTTACTAGACTAGATAGATGTTCACTCATTGAACCACAATAGAAATTTCTAAGTGTTCTGTGCCAGGACCAGAGGATGACAAGACTGCTTATGCATAGGTCATGGTGGGTAGCCAGGGGAGACTGAAGGAAGGCCTATCTGAGGAAGGTGGAAAGGCTTTATTGAGGAAGTGACAGCAGAGTGGAGCTTTGCAAGGCTGATGCGTGTTTGTTAAGTGGAAGGAAGTGGGACGGGAGGCAAAGGTGTCTCCAGAAAAGGCTGCAGGGCAAATGCTCAGGAGTGTGAGGTAGCATGGAGTTCTTAGGGATGCAAGTAATTCAGCGTCATTGTTCAGATTATTGTTTGGCCAATACCCTTTCTGCATCCTTCTCACTATGGGCAGAGTGTATGTTCCTGCTTCACAGATGCTGGGTTTGGCCATGTGACTTGCTCTGGCCGGTAGATTAGCAGATGTGATGTGGGAAGAGGCGTCAAATATGCTTGCTCAGTTTGGCATATCTCCTGCACTGTAGTGATCAGCCATGAAAAGAGCAGGCAGCAAGTTGTGAGCCTGGGCCCCAGAATACACGCAAATGGAGCAAATTTACACCAAATTGTAGCTTGAAGCCCACAGATCAGTCAAGCCTCTCCTAACCCATGGAGCCAAATCGGAGTGAACCCACAGACCTGTAAGCATGGGGATGGTTGTTACACGGTGTTACTGAGGCAAGGGCTGACAGCTGCATCTGGCCAAGTTGAAACATGGCCTAGGGATAGTGAGACCACACTAGAGGGTATACAGCCTACTCAGGGACAGACTTGTACTATCCGAGGGTGTTTAGACAACTCCTACAGTGAAGGAGACCAGGTTCAGGGGGAAAAGCAGTGATCTGATTTACATTTTAGGGAGAGAATTATGGCATCAGTGGCAATTGGCCTTGTGGATGCGTGAAACCAGAAGTATTGCGATAAATAATAGTTGACACCTACTGGACACTACTCTATGCCAGGAAGCCCTGTGAAGTACCTTACCTATTTCATCTAATTTAATCCTCAAAGTAACCATACGAGTAAGTGCTCAAATCACTTTTGTTTCACAGGTGGCATAACTGGAGATCAAAACGGAAGTCTGTTCACTGGATACCATGAACTTTTAACTGGGAAATGAATCTCCTCATGGCTAAGTTGGGGTAAACATAGGTCTGAATTATGGCATGGTGGTGGAGGGGGGAGGGGTTCGATATGGGAAACTGAGAAGGAAGAAGCAGCCAGACATGCTGCTTCACCGGTCACATGTGACACATGGGTTTGGAGAAGGCACTGTGTCTGAGAAGTTCTAGAGTCTCTTGATTAGGGAACAGCATGGAAGATGGTGGTTTGCTCCAAAGGAGAGAGTACAGGAAGGGAGGCGGGTGGGCCAGGGTGCCTGTGGGACATCTTTATGAAGATATATAGTGAGCAGCTGGGGGCTGGAGGTCTGGAGCCATGAGAGAGGGTGAATTGAAGATGTGGTGCTTAAGTGGACAGCACATCTTTTGTGGAAGTGGGCAGCACTCTCGGAGAAGTGGTAGAATGGGAAGAGAACAGAGCCAAAGGCAGAGGCCTGATGATACCAATGCCAAAGGCCAAGAAAGACGGTCCAGCAATGACATGTCCTTGTAAGTTCATCCATTGTAGCAAGTGTTCTGGGGGCAGGGGTCTGTGGGGCATCTCTGTGCCCTCCTCTCAATGTTGATGAGAACCTAAAACTGCTCTACAGAAATATCTATTATGATGAATGAATGAATGTGGCAGGCAAACCAGGGGAAGGAGGCAGCAGCAAACGGTCGTGGAGATTCTTCGGTTTGGGGCAGTTGGGGATACTGGTTGCTAGGTTTTGTAGAGCAATGCTAACAGCACATTCAGGGAGAAGACAGTGGAGGGGGTAGAAAAACAACTGGGGGGATGGGAAAGGTAAAAAGAAGGAAAAAATATTGATAGGTTTGATCCTGTACAAATTTTTAAAAATCACTCCCATAGATAAGAAATGGAAAAGCAAGAGACAAACTGGCAAACATACTCTTAACAGATAAACTGGAAAAGAGTTAGTATTCTTAATGCTTAAAGAGTTTTTTCTTTTTCTTTTTTTAATGAGCACATAAGGAAAAGATAAACACTTTAGAAGAAAAGTGAGAAGACACAAACAGACTTCCGATAAAGGGAAAGAGACCAATGGCAAATGCAAACATAGTAACATGAAATTAAAATACTAAACTGTTCACTTAGCAAAGTAGCTATGATTTAGCAAGAATATAGTGAAATGGAAAATGTTGCCTGCTGCTCTTGGTAGTACATGTTGATTCAACCATCTTTAGAAAACAATTTAGCAATATGTTTTAGGAGCCTTTAAAAATGTGCATGTCATTTAGTATGGTGTTTTTAATTGGCATTGATCTCACATAAGTAATCAGAATGTACATAAGGGCCATGGTCCATGAAGCTCATCCTATTATTTCATAGATCTACAAAAATCTAAATGCCTGGAATGCTCAGCAGTGAGGATATGGCCAAGTAAGTCTTGGCATATACACAAGATAGGATACCAAGAAGCCACTTAGAAATCATGTTTTTGACAAGTTTCATGACTTAGCATTAAGTAGAAACAACAGAAAACAAAAGTGTCATCCTCATTTTATTCTTAAAAAGTGCACATATAAAAAAAACTACACCTATGGTTTAAAATTACTAGTTACCACCAAGTTGTAGGATTACATGTGATTTTTATTTCCTTTCTGTATGCTTTGCTATATTTTCCAAATGTTTTATAATGAATGTGTGCTTTTTCTTTGTATTTAGAAAAAGGTGAGCAATAAGTAGTATTATTTTCAAAAAGAAACAATGAATGCTTGATTTCTACATCGCTTGACTGGTGGTGGGGGAAGGGGTAGGATGGAGTTGGGTCTCAGATGATGAGGGCAGAGGGAGGGTTCTAAGAAATGGCTAACTGTTCTCAGATTCATAGGCTTTCAGAAAACAGGCTTTGGAGAGGAAAGGCATTGAAAATATTGGAAATAACTCATGGCACAACATCTAAGATAGAAGGGGAGGGAATGGAGTCAACCATATGGAGGGTTTGGCCTTAGCAGGAGGAAGGGTGGTCCCTCCGTGGAGGGGTAGGGTGTAAGTGTAGCAGGCAGCCCATTGAGGGAATTCATGGCTGGTTTGCTCACAAGTTTGGCACAGTGGCTATGTTTTCGTCCACAGAACCAGGAGCCTGGGGCTGGTGATGAAGACCACGGACTGAATGCAGGACTGGGGATCGGGTGCAGGGTAGGGGAAACACAGGGAGGGTCACTGGGGTGATGGCAGGCAAAGGATTCAATGCAGCTTGGCCACTCCCTCCCAGTGAGAGAGTGAGGCTCTGTGTCCAGAGACTGGGAGGAAAAAGGGAAAGAGGCATGTTCTCTAAGTCAAACTCGGAGCACAATGAGAGAGTGGGGTCAGGGTCGGTGGGAGAATTTGTGGTCAGACCCTGACATGTTGGAGCTTGACATGGCAGAGAGGGGGCCATTCACAGAGTGGAGGGCAACCCTTAGTGACCTAGCCCATCCATCGGGGAAGGTGCTCACACAGCTCCCCTAGTCATTCTGTGGGGTGTTCCTCAGTCCACAGTACTTCTGTGATCTTGGTTACATCTGAATTTGGGGCTGGGCACTCTCACCATGAAATTATATGGAGGAGTATATACGTAAAGAGTCACGTGTTTCATACTGCACACATTAAGGATGGGCGTTAAGTAGAGATTCTAGGAGTTGCTCAGCCTGTCAGGGTCATTCTCTTCTGCAATCAGCAACTATTGATGCTTTGTTCCAAGGACCATAGACTCAGAGGCCTTCAAGGGCCAGACAGATCACAGATGGGAGGGACAAGGCTGGAGTGGTTCAGGAAGGAATAGTAGGGCTGGTGGTAAGGTGGGGTGTGAAGGATGCCCTGCCTAACGTCCCTGGAACAGAAACCACTCCAAGCACTACATCCACCCGACCATGTGTCAGTGGGCTTGGAGTACTTACTGCTTTCCTGGGTGGCCCGTGAGCTTCCACCTCTCAGCAAGTTACTGTGGTCTGACTGTCATTCCCTTTGAGACTACACAAAGTTCCTCTGCATCGGGAACTTGACGATCCAGAAAAGAGAGCTAAGTATATATTTTCCAGCAGAGAATAAGTTCTTTGTAAGGTAAAGCAGTGGGATGCTCATGATTTTGGCCATAAGAGGCAGGCAACACTTAATCCCTAGGGTCACAATCGATGGGTGAGCTCTGTTGTCCGAGAAAGAGGGCTTTCATTCCAACCTATGACCAAGGCTATGCCCACACTGTTGACAGGTTGACCACAAAGTCATCATGATCTCCACTACTCTAAGTGTATCCCTGAATTGGTGCAATTTCTCAAAATAGGGCTACACCACCTTGTGGATTTGGGCCATCAGGACCAGAGCGCTGAGCATCCCGCCTCTGCTGACTCTTCTACTTGCGAACTGAGTGACCGGAGCCCCGTGGGAGCCACACCTGCTGGAGACCTTCCTGCCCTAGTTAAAGATGAGCCGTGACATGGCCACATGTGCTTTGCTTTCTCAGAATGACCCTACGACTGATGTGGGTGCAGGTCTGATTTGGCAGCCCCAGGGCAAGGATGGTTCACCCAGGGGCCAGGACTGAGTAGAGAGGAGGACGCTCCCTGAGGCTGTGCCAACACATTTGGAATGAACCTGGGGATCAGTCCAGGTGGGTGACGGCTGCATGCTGTCCCCCCTCAGAACGCAGAGGGCTGCTTACATTGTACTCTGTTCTCTCTTCCAGGACCATAGTGACCTGGTGATGGGGTGGGTAAGAGGAGGGACATTCATTCTGACATGCGCTCAGCCAAAAAGCAAATCCTGGATTCTCCTTGGAAACGTGGCAATAATCTCATTCTTCCTGTATGTTCACTTAAAAAGAGTGACCATTCATGCCAAAATGTAGCACTTGGGAATGAACTGAGATTTTTCTATTTTTCTAGAAAAGCAACAGATGTGTTTGGTAGCACAACACGCCCCATATCAGAAATCAGGTTTTAATATTCCATTAGGCAAATAGGGGAACTTCTGAAAACTCTATGTTTGGGGGTGCAATTGAATACTGAATTCTCCCTGCGGGACACTCCCCCTAGCAGCCTGGTATCGGGCACCGTGTCTGTGCAGTCATAGAATTGGGGGGGGTGAGTCACCTCTTCAGAATTATCACATGAGCAGTTCACAAAGACTGGAGGAAGATGTGTGTGCTTATTTTCAAGGTCTGCACAAAAGCCCTGATCAGAAAAATCTCCTGGAAGTGGAATACACTTTATTCTGGCCGAAACATCTAATACTTTCGATATACCTCATGGGAATATATGTTTTACAAGAGAGATGAATATTACCTCACAATCTGCCACAATACCTAATATCTATCACATTTCAAAATGAATACAATTACTGCATAAAGCTCAGCATTGGCAATTTTCCTCTCTCTCTGGAAATGTTTTTTAATTGAAAGCATTTTAAGGTTTGAGAGAAAATGCACCATTTATTTCCGTTAGATACTGTAAGTGTATTTGGTTACTTGGGAATAAAATAGCTCCTCCTTCAAAGGAAAAAAAAATCCTTTAGGCTTACGTGGCAAATGTATTTGGTAGAACAATGAACTGCAGTGGGAGTTGCCAGAGTTTGCAGAGTGAATGAATGATAGCACAGTCTATATAAGAAGATGCAAAGTCAAATTCTCAAGAGAGGGGAGTTTCTTTCACAATTTTGAGAATAAAAGCATTTATATAGAAGAAAATCTACATAGATGTGCTTTCCTATTCGTATTGTTATAGCCATGCAGTGTTAGAAATCTTGGAAGAAATAGTAATAAAATAAATTTCAGTCTTAGCCATGAACTTCCTATGTGAGAGTTTACCTTTCTGATAAAGATTTAACTCTTGTTCCTTTGATAAGGTTGAGCTGTTAATACAGAATTCCCTAATTTAGGCAGAGGGAATTCAGTTCTTGCCACGATTCCAACATCAGCCATATTTCCTTTCAACCCAGTTGAAACTGTGTTTTTCTTTGAAAATTGCGAATTACTCCAATTGTAAAACTATAGAAACTACTGAGGTATCTTTTTTTTTTTTTTCCCCCTTACAGGAAAATAATACTCAGGATACACAGAGCACTGTCCCTAAGTTAGACACCTCAATTTAAGTTTCAGGTGACAAATGAACTCACAATTTCACCTGCTACCCTGGTTTTGGCCGTGACTCTGGAAAGTACTGCAAATTCTTTGCTCTCCCATAGTTGATAAACAATCACTCCACATTATACCCGGGCCAACAGAAGCTATTTTGATTCATAACAACCACTCCTTGGCCCCGGGGTGTTGAAAAGGAAGGGAAGAGAGAGCAGTGAGCTGTTGGAAGAGTGGTGTGTTTGGAAGCCTGCGATGCCAGAGAGCTGCCTTCTGGATTCACAAGCTGGGAGGACCAAGTGCAGCCGGTGGGAGGACACAGCAAAGGCACACGGAAAGCCCTCCTCTCCTTTTCATTGCCTGCTATCTCTTTTGATCACATCTTTCATTCATTCTTCACAACAAAAGTACTTTCAGAGGAATAACGTGAGGATTAATAGGCAAAGGGAAGCATCAGAGTCCAGGAACACCTCTGTGTGGGGCGGAGGATTGGCACTTCACTGCAGACAGAACCGTGTGGAGTTCTGGTCTACCAGATTGGCCCACGGGCACTTGCTAGAGGCTTTGGCACTTCTGTTATGTTTCTGACTTTACATTTCTTCAACTGTAAAGGGAAAATTATAAAATCTGCTTTTCAAAGATCTTTGGAGATTAAATGAAATGATATGTAGTGTACCAGATACTACCAGGATTATTTTTGGAACTCTGTAAAATAATTCAAAAGTGCAGCTAGAAGAAAAATAAGAGATGTCTCCATTAGTTGAAGTACTCCATAAATCAAAAATTAACATCACAATGGAAACATTTTTTTTGGTAAACAGATTAAAAAACTGAACTTGAGAAATTTAAATGAAAATCTAAACCATGGTAAAGGATGCTTTTTAAAAGAAGAGAAAACAGGGATTATCCAACAAATAGCATTGAGAGATTAGCAGTTCAGGGGAGACAAATAAAATTGTGTCTTCTCCTTCCTATGAACCACATTCCAAAAAAATTCTAATAAATTGAGGATTAAAGTAAAAAAAGAAAACCATACAAATATAAGAAAAAATATGTTAACTATTTAACTGGGTCCAGGATGGGGAAAGACTTTCTATCACATAATTAAAGTATACAATGAAAGAATGATAAATTTGATTGTGCGAAGGATAATTATTTTGTACCTCAAAAGTCATAGCCAAAAATAAATACACGTGACTCCTAAAGAAAAGATCCGCAACAATCATGAAACTAAAAGTTAACATCCTTAATATATAGATAGCAATCCGCAGGGAAAACACAACCATTTTTTTTTTTAAGAGACATAAACTGATATTTTCCTGGGCAAGAAAATGGAAATTTATTAATAAGTGGAACACCCATCATTTAGGGAAATTAAAACAACCTGCCATTTAAACTCATCAAACTAGCAAAGAGAAAACACTAAAAATCCTCGGTGCGGAGTGGGTGTGGGGCACAGACGCTCCGCTGCTTTGCGGTGGAGGTATATGCAAGGGGCTGCAACGAGCGGGAAGTGACGTTGGCCGAGGGTGGTCAGAAGCCACCGCACGCGTTCCATACCTGTGGATCCAGCAATCCCACTCCTGGGGTACCCACCCTCCCCCACGGCTTGGCCACCCAAGCAGGAGCAACCCTCCCAGTACCTGCTCACATACCACCTGCATATAACCCCCAGCCCTGTGCAAAGCACCTTCCACAAGCACTTATTCCTTAAAGACCCCAGAAAACCTGCACAAAACCAGCTAAGAGCCACAGTTACAGTTACCATGGAGACCATAAAACCTCTGCTTTCTCCTGTGCTCCAGAGGCGTCTGAAAGGCTGCACGCCGTTGCAGACCTCCCTGGAGATGTGACTCCCTGGAGAGAATGCTGCTGTCCGGCCAGGGACACTGTCTCCCGAGAGGACTTGCAGCTCGGACCCCGAGGAGCACAGTAGCAACTGTCCCCGGAGGCCCTCTTGACAGCAGCTTCCTCTGTGGACTCCTGTTGGGAGTCAGGGTCATGTTCACGGGGCTAGGCAGCCAGGCTGTGCTCCCCGGGCCCATCCACCCCACTCCCAGAAATGGGACCTGAAAACTACTCCTCACTCTCCCTCAACCCCGACCTCTTCCAGCAACAGCATCCACGAGGGGCTTGGTCCACCTGCATCTGAATTCCAGTCTGGGCTCAGGCTGTGCCCTCCGCCGTGTAGGGCCCTGGTGGTTCCCTACAATGTCAGAAATGCCAGATAACCTAAACGGCTAACAACCGACGGATGACTATTCCCATCACGGCACCATGTATCTGCTTATAATTCCTCATTCTCTCTTATCTCTGCCCCTCTGCTCCTTCTTGTTCCACCAAGGCTCCGGGACCCAGCCCAGGACCCGGCACCGAATGAAGGTGGATTATTTGTTGAGTGAGGAGGATGGGTTAGCCTGGTGATGGGTATTGAGGAGGGCACGTTCGGCATGGAGCACTGGGTGTTATGCACAAACAGTGAATCATGGAACACTACATCTAAAACTGATGATGTAAGGTATGGGGATTAACATAACAATAAAAAATTTTAAAAAAAAGCAGAATAAAAGGTGTATGTACAGTGTTATGCTAATTTCATTAAAAATTTGGCTCATGGAAGGACTGGAAGAAAATGCACCAAAAATGTTGAAAGTATTTATGTGCAGTAGATGAAATTGCAGGTATTTACAAATTTCATTCTTTTATAATTTCTGTATTTCTTGTTTAACGATACATATGTATTTTATAGGGCAAGAATTACATATGCATCTGTATAAAGCCTATTGATTTACCAATAGAATTTAAGACATGTACCTAAGGATGCAGGCAAGTGGCAAATGAGGATCAGGATATTCTTTTGCTGGCACCATCGTCTTCTTCCTTCTGCAGTCAGCTGCCCTGTTCCTACCCAGTGAGTCAGCCTTGAATCTTCCATACTATCTGCCAACTCTAGTCACCACTGTCTCCTACCAGCTCCTTCCGTCTACCTGAATGCACCTGATTTGTAAAGAGAATCTTCTGTCCCTTCCAGGTC
Organism: Mirounga angustirostris; assembly: GCF_029215605.1. Classification (NCBI taxonomy): domain Eukaryota; kingdom Metazoa; phylum Chordata; class Mammalia; order Carnivora; family Phocidae; genus Mirounga; species Mirounga angustirostris. Next base: position 3,538,103 of record NW_026991722.1, on the reverse strand, counting down.
AACAGCGCTGGATGGTATCCAAGTGGAAGTCACTGTATGTGAGCCTCGGGTCGGTTCACATGGGTCCACTGGAGCTGGCACGAGGAAACCCTTCCTCGCCTTCCCGAGTTCACAGCACAGGAGAAAGCACGTACTGGAAGGAGGCTCGCGTGTGAAGATGGAGCCCTACTCAGGGTGCCGTTCCTGCGTCTCCGTGCTCTCTGCACATGCTGTTTTCATACACATTCTCTTATTAGTTTTCGGGGTCTCCTGTGATGTTATCCACCCAACGTGCATGGCACTGTCCTTTCTCACAAACTGTTCTGTATTGATTTTGCCTAAAACACTGCATACGTGCTCTGTCATTGTGGACCATTATTTTTTCTGTTCTCATCAGTGATTTTTTTTTCCCATCCTTTTTCATAAATCCTGCTTCACTGACCTCTGGAATGGGAAGCGGGCCCTACACCATTCCGCTCTTTGTATTCTTATTTTTTGAACTGGAATTTTCTCATCTTCCAGATGCCTCTGCCAATTCTTCTGGCTGCTGAAAAATTAATTTCAGCTTTGCCACTGTGGACACAGAGAAGGCGCTCTCCCACCCTGTGAGTCTCAGCCTCCCTCTGACGCTGCGGGCCGCCTTCCCTCTCCTCCCCGCAAAGTCCTGACTCTTGATAGACTTCAGCTGCCTCTCTTCAACCTGCGGCCCTGGAGGTGAGGAGGAAAACATCTGGAGCTGAGAGCCCAGGGCCTGGTGGAGGGCTCTGGGCTCTTCCGCAGCTGGCTGTGTAAGATGGGCCACAGTGAGCGGGCGTGAGCCATCCCAGGCTGCAACCCTCTCCTCCAGCAAGGGAGAGGCTCAACGTGTTCGTGCATCAGCATGTGGTCGCCGTCTCCAGCTCCCCCTTGTTCCCAGCTAACCATGTGCCCGCTGCGTCCTTTGTCTGTCTACTCACGTCCTCAGTCCCTCTGCAGATGCCTGTTGAGCCTGGGATTACTGAAGGCACAGGTAGAGTGCGGAAGGCGGGCCATACGTACACACAAGGATAGCCCATCGTGACAAGTGTTTTAATGAGGTTGTCCTCCACATGCTCATGCTGTGTATGGGGCACAGAATGGAAGAACTTGTTCTGAGGAGGATTTGGGAGATCACTTTATAAAAGAGGTAATGGCTGAGCTGGACAGGGCCTTAGAGTGTTGGGTAGGAGCTCACCATGCAGAGAGAAGTGTGTTCTGGTTGAGGAAGATGCCTGTATGAGTCCCACACGAGGGAAGTAGCCAGAACTATCAGAGGCCGACGAGGGAAGATGAAAACTCAGGAGTCCACCCACTCCCGGGAAGCAAGGCCCCTTGCTAGAACAGAAGTCCCATGAAGGAGGGTCCTGGGTCAGCAATTTCAGCCACAGTGCACCCCGGTGCTTGCATGTAAACAGAACAGCATTCCGTGGGTCTCTGGTCCCTCATGATCCAGACACACGGGACCCTTTGGTTGTCGAGGGGTCCCTGGTTCCCCCACCTCTGGATTTACCCACACTGCTCCTTCTATGTGGAATGCCCTTCTCCCTTCTTTTCGAGTTCCCACTTATCCCTCAAAATGCAACCAGACATCAGCTATGTGCCACACAGACGCGATCCCTTGTCTCTGCCCGCTGTCCCCGTGGGAGCCACCGTGGGTCTGCCTGTCGATTTGGATTCGTGCCTGCCAGGAGCCTCTCCCCGAGACTGGCACCTGTCTGGAGGGAGCAGTGGCCCCAGGGAAAGGGGTGCAGGCGTCCACCATGGCAGGGATCGGGTTCTGACGTGAGACCCCCACTTGCCCGGGCCCTACTCTTCGCTGCAAACCTTCCACTCCTGTGGGCACATCCGCTTCCTTTTCCCACCGGACCTGCAGCAAAGCACCACAGGCTGGGCTGCTCAAACAACAGAGATTTATTTATTTGCTCACAGTCCTGGAGGCCGGACGTCCAAGGCGAAGCTCGTTCCTCCTGAGGTGTCTCTCCCTGTGTCCTCACGGGGCCAGCATTCCGTGTGGGTCTGAGTCCTAATCTCCTCTCCTCAGAAGGACACCCGATGACCTCATTTTAATTTAATGATCTCCCTGAAGACCGGCTCTCCAAATGCAGCCCCGTTCTGAGGTCCTGAGAGTTAGGGCTTTGACATATGTATTTCGAGGGACACCTTTCAGCCCCTAACACCTGCCGGTGCTTGTTATTGATTTTGCTTTTTCACTTATTCCGAGTCCTTGCTTTGTTCTTTTGGGGGGCTTCCCAGAATCTCACCCGGCCATTTCCCGACCACGTCCTGGCTCAGGGTAGCCACGCTGCTTTTGTTCGATTCTTGTGTTTGAGTCCACAGCTTCTGTTTTCCCCCTCATCTCTGATCCCCATCTCACTGCTTCCTTCCCTTCCACGGCCCCAGGTGACTTCCCTTCATTTATTTATCTTGGCAGGTGTTACCAGCTTATTTCTTTTATTTCCCCTTCGCCTCTGGTACTTAACACCAGACCATCTGTGCCAGTCTCACTGATTATTTATTCACCAAACATTTCCCAGCCCCTACTATGTGTCGGGCACTGTGCTGGCAAGGCCCTGCACTCAAAGATGAAGAAGACCTTGATGCCGGGCTCAGAATGTCACGGAGTGCTTATACCTATCACCAGGCACAAGGGAGGCTCTTGAAGTAGTGAGATTTGCAGGGTTCTCGGAGCCCGGCCGCATCGCCCGGATGCTTGGGTGGCACACACCTCGTGCCTGAGCCGTGCAGGGGCCCTACTCCGGGGTCCACGTGGGTACAAGAACCGCAGGGATCGCTGTGCATGGTAGATGTTAAATATGGCTTGACTGCCACAACCAGCGAGGGAACAATTGGTGGATGCCACCATTGTGGCAGCCATATCCAGAGGAGATGCGAAGAGGATTGAGGTTGCAACGTGATCTTGAAGGACGAGTAACAGCTCACCAGGGAGGCAAGAGGTAGGAGGAAACCCTAGAAAGAGAATCAGCAAAAACATATGCCTATGAAATTCATGGCAAGCTTCTGGACCAGCAAAGGGTCTAGAGCTGGAGAGACACATGGGGAGGAAGGAGGTGGCCGATGGAAGGCTGGGCGGGTGGACGGAGCAGGGCTGGGGAGAGCTCTATGCGTGCTCTGGGGAGCTGGCAGGCTCCCAGGTGAGGGGTATCTAGGATGGGTCACAGGCCACCTCCTGGAGGCACATGCCCCTCTTCCAAAACTCAGACCTGCCTCCTCTGCTCCGCCTGCACAATAGAATAGCCTAAGGAGCTTTCTGGAAAGCGGAAGACCTGGCCCCACCTTCAAAAGTTCTGACTCTGTAGGTCTTCAGTGGGCCCAGGTGTCTGTCCATGAGTGTCGTTTACAGGTGATGGTGGTAAATGACAAATGACATAAACTCCCGCTAGCTGCCCCCATCTACGTCCTTTGTCCCTAGTGATGCTTACACAAGGTTGCCCTTCAGAGGGATCTATCTGTTGCCCTCTGTCCTCCTGAAAGCTGAGCCCATTCTCTCTCCCTTCTGCCCTTTCCTGTGGCAGTCCAGAGGAAATGAGGACATACAGTGGGAGCCCCATGAACACTTGCTTCAGATAAAATCGGGGGCACATCCCCAGTCTCCCTGCAAAGGGAAGAAGTTTCTTTTAACCTTCCTAATCCTTCCGTGTGAGAACATCTCAGAATGTGACTGCTTCTCTTCCCACTCTTCTCCCTCTGCCTGAATGTTCTTCTTCGTGTCCTTCTACTTCCATATGCCCTCTGAACCTGGCTCCTAAGCCCATCTTTCTCTGGCCCACTGTGAGGGAAGTTTGTCCGTCTTTGTGTGTCACCTTGCACCAGTCAGTGGCTGTTATCGCCGGCCATGCTGCAGCCCTCCCCAGCTTCCCTCGGGGCTCTGCACAGTGCAACCTCAGGCCACGCCGCACTCCCCTTGCTCCCCTGGGAACTTCCTGACCTCAGCCTCCCCGGGTGATGCGCACGTGAAGTTTGTGCAACTCTGCCACCCCCAGGAAATACACTGGATCGTTCCCTGTTACAGGAGGGATGCACGGTAGCCATTATGTCCCATTTTAACAATGGAGAGATTGACTCGATGGTATGTAATGGATCTATCCAAGGCCACACAATGAGATTTTCTCACTCTCTTTCCTACTCTGGGTGCTCAGAGAATATTTAGCATTTCTCTGTCTTATTTATGAATGGTTTTCTAGAGGATATTCACCACGGGCACTGTTGCCAAAATGGAAATCCTTGGGGGTTTGGAGTGAGGGTGTTTATTTTCCTTTCTATAATAGAATACCCGCATAAGGAGTGGTCCACGCCGGAAGACGGGCAGCCGTTGTCAGGGCAGGGTCTGGGAAGGCACGGCTCCGTTGGGGAACTCCTCCAGCCATTCAGCAGACACCTTGCTTCCTGGTGGTCCTTGCTGAGCCCCAAGAAGAGCGATGAGCTCTCTGATGTGCCGTTAGCCCATACGCCTGACCCAGGCTCATTAGGCGAGACAATTACTCCTGGCAGGAGCAGGATTATCCTGTTGGAGGTGATGCATCTGGAGCCACACATTTCAGCACATCTGGAGAGTAGAGAAAAAAAATAACCCAGAAGCAAGGCATTGGTAAATGTCAGCTGTTTATTGACTTTCCTATTTGGAAGCAAAATACTAAAGCAAAACAACTGGAGTTCGACTCCGAAAGCCCACGGCTGGTGGCCGGCAGCTGTGGGAAAGTGGCCTGGGCTTGGAACCTGCATCACCTGGGTGGCTGAGCGTTTCCGGACTCTCCTGCCCGCGCGGGCAGAATCCTGTGATAATGAACTCACTGCTATGGTTACACTAAACACCAAGAGTGCGGGTTATTTTAATGGACATATTGCTTTAAACTGAGCGTTCGCCATCTGTTCAGTCCCTCATTTTGAATGCAAAAAGAACATATTTCACAATTACATCTGTAAGTAATGATATAAGTAATTTAAATGCATGTATATGTTCACACAATGCAGTAGACAGCTGGGATATCTCCCTCCCCGCCCCCCAACTCTTATGTTTCAGGCACAAATCAAGGGAGAATATTCACTGTTCCTGATATAGTACATTTTCCCGTTTATGCGAAGGAAACAAGGTTTTCTGCCCTCACTGTACCTAGGAGTTCAAGGCAAGCTTCATAAACTAGATCACAAAGTCATTTTTACGATGCTCTCCTTGTCTCCGTCCAAATCCCCCCTGGCTTGAATGACAGCTTGGCAGATGCGAGGCATTAGATCAATCCGTTTCAATAGATGTTCTTGAGGGGCCAGGTCGGCTGTGTGGGCCAGCCTTTCTTCCACTCCTTCCCCTGGAGACAAGCCTGCGAGAAGGGCCTGCACAAAAGGAGGATTCTGAGGCCAGGTAGCATGCCCACTGGATGGGACATCCAGGACAGGGGAGCACAGAGACCCTGCCAAGAATAGCCAGGTTGCTGGGCGGAGGCTTGGCACGCTCATGGGAATGTGCGCTCACTGGGGCTGGGGCTAGGGGTGGGGAGAGTGGGGGGAGTGGGTGTCAAGAGAAGGATGTCAGGAACTGGAGGTGCAGAGACGTTGCACCAAAGCCCCAGAGGTGGACGCCCCGGGGCTCACGAAGGCCATCAGCTCGTCATCGGGCCCAAGCTCAGAGGCGGGGTCCAGAGGATGATGCCCCAAATGTGGAGCACTGCAATGTAACTGATGCTCACACAGGATTCCAGGGTGACTTGGACAGGGAATCTGCCAGATGGCAACTCTGATATCGACTTTTCTCTTTTGAAAACTCGGTCTTTGAATACCAGCGTGTTATAGATAATGTGCAAACTGCGGTTGATTTTTTCTAAGAGATTTTTTTTTTTTACCCATCACGAACACAAACAAAAAATATTTGCTTTTGTGATGTCCCATGACCCTGTAAGAAGATAGAATTGTTTAAAGGCTTTTGCATTTTCCACATTCTAAGCAAGGAATGGAGGAGCTTATAAATCCTCCAGCGTGACATCATTGCCGTTTTATATCTATATACTCCATATTTTTTGTGCCCTCTTTTTTTGGCATCTGTGACATAGCTGACAGAAGTGGATTTGCATGGGGACTTATGTTACCATTTGCAAGGACTCCCTATAGAGATGCTTCCTGAGCTTGCTGTAGTTTTGATTTTTTAACTGCTTGTATGCAATGCATTTATTATTTTTTTCTCAGACAAAGGTGCTAGCTTGAACTGATGGAAGGTTTATTTTTGGAACATCATTAGCAGCTTAAAAATTTGGAAATGTTGTGCAAAGGGATAAATTTGGACTAAGAATTCTGCATAATACATTTTTATTGACTGTTTCTCACAAGGACCCATGAGAGAGGTCAACCCTATTTGCCTTGATTTAACGGATGTTATTGTGGGCATATATTTAGATAAAAAACTATTTATAATCTTGGCCATTAAAGGGCTACCTGCTTTTCCCCAATATTGATTTATTTAGAAGAACTTTTGCTTCTGAATTCATTGCTAATTTAGTATTTATTATAAACTGGATCAAAATTGCCAAGGAATTGCCTCCTCAAAAAAAAAAATTGAATTTACTGTCTAATTAGACAGTCCCCCACAAACGAGATCTAAACCACACAGAGTTCTAGACAGTGACAATGCAACCATTGCTCAGGGGGCTCTAAATCGAGTCGTAAATCGGTCCACAGTCAGCTTGCCATGAGTTTTCAGGTGAAGGTCGTCTCAAGATGGTTAGAGAAATGCAGCCATAAAAGTTTGCCAAATTTTCCACCTTTGGAAGGGAACTTGCTGATCACATGTCTTGCACAAATCCTCCCGGGTGCTCCATCTGCTGGTGTGGCCATTAAACGTATAGCTTTTTGCACTAGACTCTCCAGGTTGGTTGATCTCGTCTGCCTCAGTTTTCTCAGCTGCAGAATGGGAACAAATGGGAACACTGGAGTCCTGCGTGTGCATTACTTGGGAAAGTCTGCACATTATGAGGGTGGGCTGCCTAACTATTGGTCATCGTTGACCCATGAGGTGGGGAGCGTTTGTGGTGAGGAAGCTTGATGCTTCGTCACTGTTTCAACACTGACATTTTAAGGAATTCTTATCAAATCCAAAAGTTTGCCCTTCAGCTCAGGCACAAAGGAAAACGGGTTGTGCCTCTGGTTTGTGCGGGCTGCCATCAGTAACGGGTAAAGACGGCAGTTCCTGCGGCAGGACATGAGAATTCCATCTGGCTGCATGAGCTGTTGAAATGCAAGGTCCACATGCCGAAGACCTGGGGGAGGAGGTCACGGGTCCGCACAGAATGCTGGTAGAGCTGAGAGACCTGGACACCACGGCTGACATATTGCACCTGTCACTCAACGTCTGCCCACATTTGAAAAAAAGGCAGAAGCAATGTAATCAAATTAAGGAAGTGAATAAAGCAAAGAGTGTGAGTGACGGTGGAGGAAAGACTCAGAACACATTTCCTCTCTGTATTTTAGGCAAAAGAAAAAAAATGTTTTTTAAGACCTCCTGAAAGATGTCAGGATGTCCGCGCTCGGGTCAAGCCCAGGAAAATCTCACACTTAACATCTAGAAGGTCTTGCAGTGTGGGAGAACGTTCTTCTGGGTGAAACAGAGCTCAAACATCAAATTAGGCCTTTCGGATGTCATGCTTTCGACCTCAAGAGTGGTCCTCATGTGCTTTTAGCAAAGTGAGACAACTAAGCAGGAGTATTTGTGAGTTTGACAGTGACTAATTTATCAGTTTGTGGAGAAGGTAAGCCATCAACATGGGCATAACTCTTTCAGAGTGAATATTTGCCTTGTAGTTTAATGTTTGATTTGGAACTTACACTATATCCAGAGTATTTAACATTCTGGGTTTAAGTACGTTTTCTCTCTCCTGTTGTTGAATTGAGATGGGATTTTCTTTCTTTCTTTTTTTTTTTTTTAATTCTAAAACATAAAGGGAAGGTGAAAGAAATTTCTAAGCTGTGGGAAGAGCCAAATCCTAGAAATCCTGTGACCTCCCCTGAAAACACATAGGATTTGTTGCTGGCTTGAGGCCATGATGATAGCGAGCTGAAACGAGTTTATCCAGACATTCTAGCTGTCTGGCCTTTTAAGCCAGTGACAACAGAGGGCTTGGAGCAGGTGAAGTGTGAGTCCCTGTAGATGACAGAGCAGCTGTGCCTACTTACCAAGTGTGTCAGGGCTTGCGTTGAAGTCAGGAGGAATGATGGATGGCTGTCTGAAGGAGAACCCACACGAGATGGTGGCCCCACAAGGTCAAGGACCCATGGGCTTGAGTGCCCAGGGAGGGTGGAAGGGAAAACAAGCCAGGAACAGACTTGGTAAATACGGGCATGAAAAGCACACTAACAAACAGCTGAAACCCCCCCCAACACTCAGTAACCCAAAGCTGCCAGGGAGACAGGGCGCCGTGTAGGCCGTAGTGAGCCAGATGCAAGTTCACTGCTAGAACAAGATTCTCACTCAGGGACCCGAGTCGAGTGGGATTGTCTGAGTTTACTAATTAAGCAACCATTAAGAACACCTACATTAAATAGTGGATTCCATACGGAAATCTGGGGCTGCCTGCCACAGGGCAGCTTCTTATCTCCCACGGACACATCCATTAGTTTTCATATGGCAAATGGGAGAAATCCATGGGGCAGGATGCCGCACAGAGTCATAACCCACATCACCCTCCGCGTTCGTGCTGGCTTAAATATGTGTGGTTACGAGTGTGGAGGGCCATTTGAATAATGAGTTTAAGGGATTCGGTAAAGAGCTGTAGAGGGAATTTTAGTCCATCCTCCCCATGTAGACAGATATTCAGATCGAATGTAATGAGAATTTCACATACATAAAGGGAACAGAGGATGGTATTGACTTGATGGCATTCTTCTTTTGATGGGAATACCCACTGGTTATCTTAATAAAGAATGCTCTTAATGATCCCTAAGTATCTCATGTGTCCCCAGTTTTTAGGTTTTTTTAATATTTTTTTATTTACTTTAGTGGGGGAGTAGCAGAGGGAGAGGCAGAGAGAGAACCTGAAGCAGACTCCTCACTGAGTTTGGGGCCCGGCCCCAAGATCATGAGAAAAAATCCAGAGTTGGCCACCTAACTGACAAAGCCACCCAGGTGCTCCTTCAGTTTTTTTTCTTTTTAACAATCTCTGATTGTCTACACTCTTCTAGATGTATTGCACACCAATTTTAATACTGGTTACAGAAAAAAATGATATCAATGAAGTTTAAAGAATTTTATTCTTCTAGTCAATGGATTGGTACAATTTAGAATAGAAATTGGTGCAGATGAATTCAAATATTTATGCTTAACTACATGTTGTAAAGAAGATAGCTTCAGATAATTTTTGCCTTTGTTTTAGGCTTTGGTCAACAAAATAGGTCATAAAATTCATTCATCATTCAAAAATGCAGGTAGTGAATGTCCATCAATTGTAAAAGATCATTGATTGAACCCAATGTGAATGTGTGTTTGGGAGTGGGGTGGGGGAGAGATTGAGAGAAAGTACATTTAAAAAAAATTCAATGAAAATTGTTCTGAGATGGAATATTTTGGGTAGTATTGAGAGATCTAAATACAGGAATATTACCACTGAACCCAAATATGACAAAATGGTATTAGCAGGGGATAGAAAGTAAACAGATTGTTCCTGCCAAGCTGAGAGAAGCAAATAATAAACAAAATTATTGGTAAAGAGGAACGAGATTTCGAATAATTCATGTCCTGAGCAATAGAGGGACAGATGACATATTTTCCCAGTCCTGGCTCCTGTGTTGAATTCTAGGTCTGCAGTTGAAGAAGGGTTTAGTGGAGTGAGCCTCTGAAGGCTCCCTACATGTGGGTTGCCAAGAGTCCTTAGGATTGCAAAGGCCCTGTCCACTGTGGGTGTTGAAAAAGTCCTTGGAGGGGGCTCCTGGGTGGCTCAGTCAGTTAAGCATCAACCTTCAGCTCAGGTCATGATTTTGGGGGGATCGAGCCCCATGTTGGGATCCCTGCTCAGAGGGGAGTCTGCTTTTCCCTCTCGCACTCGACCTCCCCCTGCTCTTGTTCTCTCTCATGCACTCTCTCTCTCAAATAATAAATAAAATAGTTTTTTAAAAAAGAAAAAGTCCTTGGAGGTCGTCACTTTCTAATAACTAGATATTAGAAGATTGTGATCAGATGCTGAATATTAATTATATTAGTACCTTTATAAAAATACCTGCTAGCTCTAATTAGTCTCAAGATTAAAAATGCCATCAAAACCCAAACGGCCTCAGAAAAAGCATCAAGCATATATGTCTTTTATAACTTTGCATTATTACTAATATACCATATATGTATTATATATAGATATTCACATACCAACACATATAGCCATATTTATATCATATGTATACTTAAAAATGCTTAAAAATTTGCTGTGTGATTTTTTTTGTTCTAGTGATAGTTTTGGATGGTTCCTCAAACTCAGAGAATGAAGGAATTCCCTGTAGAACGACATCAGAGCAGGCTTGTACGTGAAGGTCCTGACAGCTTGCACTGGCCACTTTCCCTCCGTGCACACATCATCTGCTTGTGCCTCCCAGGTAGCCCGTGTGGTGGGCATATGACAGAAAGGCTTTCTCCCTAAGGCAATTCTTATAAATATTGGACTTGGCCATGTGGTCAAACAGAGCAAATACTGAAGATATTTATGCTTTTTGTTAGAATTTAGGCCTTTTAAGGGTACACTGAATGATTTTGTTGTTTGACTTTCCTATCCTGTGCTACTTCTGGCCAAAAAGTAACATTTCAAAGCAATGGGCAAACAAACATTGGATAGGGGCGCCTGGGTGGCTCAGTCGGTTAGGCAGCTGCCTTCAGCTCAGGTCATGATCCTGGAGTCCCGGGATCGAGTCCCGCATCGGGCTCCCTGCTCGGCAGGGAGTCTGCTTCTCCATGTGACCCTCCCCCCTCTCATGTGCTCTCTCTCTCTCTCTCTCATTCTCGCTCTCTCAAATAAATAAATAAATAAATAAAATCTTAAAAAAAAAAGACAAACATTGGATAAAGTACCTTTCTAATTTGTTCTATTGTAATAATCATTTAAAGAACAGAAGCTCTGCAGGGGCAGGTGTGCTCCCTTTTTTCACTGGTATACCATGTTTCCTGGAAAAACACCTCTACCCACGCAGCCCTCCATAAGGACTTGGAGAAGGAATGCATGACATGAGGTTCAGTGTACTCATTACCATGAGATCTGTGAAGGACATTCCTCTATAAGATGGCGCCAGGTAGAACTGGTTCAATCTTCCTCTAAATTTTGAGCCTCTGAAAACCCAAATAGACTTGATGTTCCCCCTTTACTCAAAGTAAGTACTTAAAAATATTTTAATTTTAGGTCATTCTCTCTATTTTTCAGTCACTTGTTGGGACCTGTGCCAATTTATGCTCCCTTGTGGGAGAGTCTCAAGCAGGCTTGAAGGATTCCTCAAGAGCAATAATGGCCCATGCTCGGCAGCATTTGGACAACCTCTGTGTCTTTCTCCAAGTTTCAGAAGTGGATGTGGGGACTGAAGGGTGGGCAGAAGAAACTCAGCGGGGACTGGTGAAATGGTTGGCTGGAATAAATACTGGACACAAGATCAGGGTCTTCAACCCGGGAGGTTCTTTGGCTCCCAAGAGCAAATGGACCACAGTGTACAACGTGTAAACTTGGGTAATAATAGCTTAATGTCTGCAATGGCTTTTCACACCCATTACCTTGTTCAATTCTTGATCCAATTCTGTAGGGGAGATTGAGCAATATTATCTTGGGATTCATAGTAGAAAGGAGACAGAAAGAGATTAGCTTGTTACTGTCCTTTTAGAGATGGGGAAAGCACATTTACTGTTTACTCAATATTTTTTTACAGAACATCTATTGTGGGCTAAGTTCGGGTGGAGGGTGGATAAAAAACTGTCTTTTAATTTGTTTTTAATTTAAAAATCAAGTTTATTGAGACAGAATACAGTTTAATTCACTTTTCTAGTTGCATGACTTTTCATGAATGTGTCTAATTCACAAACATTCCCTCTAACCCCACTGTAGTCAATCTTCTTCCCCACCCACCAGTCCAGGGACCCACTGATCTGATTCTTGTCCTTATAGTTTTACTTGTTTCAGAATGTCATATAAATAGACCATATAATAACATGTAGGCCTTCGTGTCTGGCTCTTTACACTTAGCATAACGCTTTTGAAATTCATCCATGGTGTTGCATGTATTAATAGTGGATTTCTTTTTATTGCTCTCTAGTATTCCATTGTGAGGATGTGCCATGAATTCATACACTGATCTGTTGATAGACATTTGGGTTGTTTCTCGTTTTTGTCAACTGTGAATACAGCTGCTGTAAACATTCATATATAGTTCTTTGGGTGGGCATATGTTTTTATTTCTCCTGGATGAGTCATAGAAGTACAGATTTAACTTTGAAGAAAGCGCTAAACAGGTTTCCAAAGTTATTACACCATTTTACATTCCCACCAGACATGTATTAGACTTTGTGTTGCTTTGCATCCTTAATAACTCTTGGCATGGTCAATTTTAGGCATTCTAATGAGTATGCAGTAGTAACTCTTTGTGGTTTAGTGTGGTCTAATGATGAATGATGTTGAACTTCCTTCCATGCACATATTTGCCTTCTGTATTATCATCTTCTGTAAAGTATCTGGCCAAATCTTTTGTTATTATTTTAAATTGGATTATTTGTGTTCTTATTATTGAGTTTTAAGAATTTTATTTTTTTAAAGTACATTTTGGACATGAGACCTTTAACAATTATGTAATTTGAAAATATTTTATCCCAAACTGTGGCTTGTATTTTAATTCTGTAAACAATTTATTTCAAAGACTAGAAGTTATTAATTTCAATGAATCCAATTTACTGATATATTTTTTTCTTTCATGGATCATGCTTTTGGTATTGTAATTAAGTACTCTTTTGTAGCTGAAGAACTGAAAGATTTTATTCTGTTTTCTTTTGAAAATTTTATAATTTTAGATCTTACATTTAGATACATGATCTAACTGGATTTATCTTTTTGCAAATAGTCTAAGGTATGAAAAAAAACTCTCTTTTTCAATATGGTTCTCCAATCTTATAATACCATTTGTTAAAAATTATCTTTTTTCTGCTGAAAACCAGTTGGCTATAGATGTGTATATCTATTTCTAGTCTATTTGTTCCATTGACCTATTTGTCTATCTTTAGGCCAATACCACATTGTTTTGATTACTATAGCTTTATAGTAAGTCTTGAAATCAGGTAATGTAAATTGCAGCTTTGAAATTTAGAAACCTTCTGTCAATTTCTACAAAAGACTGCTAATATTTTGTTTATAATGGAATATCTCTTCTTATATTGATAATTTATTTAATTTTTCTTAGTGGTAGCTTGTAGTTTTCAGTGTACCCATTTTGTATTTATTGACATTATTATAAATTGTTTTAATTTTAATTTCTAATATGTGTAGTTAATATATAGAAGTACAAGGGGTGCCTGGGTGGCTCAGTCGTTAAGCATCTGCCTTCGGCTCAGGTCATGGTCCCAGGGTCCTGGGATCGAGCCCCGCATCGGGCTCCCTGTTCCACGGGGAGCCTGCTTCTCCCTCTTCCACTCCCCCTGCTTGTGTTCCCTCTCTCGCTGTGTCTCTGTCAAATAAATAAATAAATAAAATTTAAAAAAAAAAGGAAAAAAAAGAAATAAGGCCAGTTAGTTAAAAAAAAAAAAAAATCTTAAAAAAAAAATATATAGAAGTACAATTGCTTTCTGTATATTTATTTCATATCCTGTGATCTAGCTAAACTGACTTATTAGTTCTAGTGGGATTTATTTTATTTTATTTTTTAGATTCTATAGGATTTTCTATATATATACTTTCATGTCATCTGTACATAAAGATAATTTTAATTCTCCCTTTCCAATTTGGGTGTCTTCTACTTCTTTTTATTGCTTTATGATTATAACAATATTGAATAGAAGTGATGAGAGTGAATATCCTTTCCTTGTTACTAATCTTAAGAGGAAAGTATTCTGTTTTCTATTGTGAGGTCTGAGATTAGCTATATATTTTAAATAGATGTACTTTATCAGTCTGATGAAGTTCTCTTTTGTTCCTAGTTTGTTTTATGTACCAGAATTTGGTTTTTCTTAGTAAATGTTTGTGCACATTAGAAAAAAATGTGCATTCTACTTTTGATAATGCCAATTAAGTCAATTTAGTTGATAATGCTGGTCAAGTCTTCTGTATAATTATTAATTTTTTTGGTCTGTATTCTATCAATTACTGAGATAGGGGTGTTGAAACCTCCATTTATAATTTGTCTATTTCACCTTGCAGTTCTATTAGTGTTTGCTTCATGTATTTGAAACTCTATTATTAGATGTATAAACATTTAGGATTCCTATGTCCTCTTAATGAATTGGTCTCTTTATTATTATGAAATGACCATTCCCGAACAACCTTTGTTCTGAAATCTACTTTGTCTGATATTAATATAGTCACTCCAGCTTTTAAAAAATTAATGTGTGTATGATGATTCTTTCTCCATTTTTAAACTCCTCCAATTTTTGTCTTTATATTTAAGCTGAGTTTCTTGTCAGCAGAATATTATTGGGTGAGTTTCTTTTTATTATTTAATCTGACAATCTCTGTCTTTTAATTGGAGTGTTAAGATCATTTATACTTAATATAATCACTGACATGGCTGAGTTTAAATCGACCATTTTGCCATTTGTTTTCTGTCATCTATTCATCATTTTTTTCCCTTTTGTTGTCTTCTTCTGTCTTCTTTTGGACTATTGGGCATTTTTATTATTCCATTTTATATTTTTTTTTGTTGGCATATTAATTATAATACTTCGTTTTGTTTTTCATGGTTGCGTAGAATTTGTGGTATACATCTTTAACTTATAAAAGTTTATCCTCAAGGGATATTTTCTCACTACACATATAGTATAAAAATCTTATAAAAGTATTATTTTTTTCTTGCCAGCTTTGTTGCCAGCTATTGTTGCCATGTATTTTATTTCTACATATGTTATAATTCTCTGACTACAGTATTATTTTTGCTTTAAATAGTCAATTATCTTTTGAAGAGATTTAAATAAGAAGAAAAATGCCTTTCATATTTACTCACACAGTAATCATTTCCAATAGTCTTTGTTTTTTTGTGTGTTGACCAGTAATTCTCCACCTGAACAATTTTTCCACCCCCAGGGGACAACTGATAATACATAGAGACTTCAGTGGTCACAACGGGGGAAGGGGGAGTGTTGCTGACATCTAGTGGGTAGAGGCCAGGGATGCTGCAAAGCAGCCTATAGTCAACAGAAATCCTCCACAATAGACTATTTTCTGTTTCAAAGATAAGTAGTGCTACAGTAAAAAAACCCCTAACAGATAACCAGATTTCCACCTGGGATCATTTTCTTTCTGCCTGAAGGACTCACTTTAACATTACTTATATTCAGTTGAACTGGTGATGAATTCTTTCAGTTTATGTATTTCTGAAAAAAAAAAAAATCTTTGTTTCATCACTGTTTTTTGAAGGCAATTTTTTTAAAAAGATTTTATTTATTTATTTGAGAGAGAGAATGAGATAGAGAGAGCATGAGAGGGGGAGGGTCCGAGGGAAAAGCAGACTCCCTGCTGAGCAGGGAGCCCGATGCAGGACTCGATCCTGGGACTCCAGGATCATGACCTGAGCCGAAGGCAGTCGCCCAACCAACTGAGAAGGCTATTTTTATTGGTACAGGCTCTAGGTTGGCCATTTCTTTCTTTCTTTTTGTTTTTTTTTTCTTTGCTTTTCTATACTTTAAAGATGTTCCCACACTATTTTCTGGCTTGCATTGTTTTTGACAAGAAGTTGGCTGTAGTGCTTATCTTTGTTCCTCTGTACATTGTCCCACAACTCACCAATGCTCTTGTCACTTAAAAAAATCTATTTTCTCTATGTGTTTTATTTTAGATTGTTTCTATCACTGTGCCTTCAAGTTTACTGTTTTTCTCTTCTGAAATGTCTAATATGTTGTTAATCCCATCCAATGTATTTCTAATTTCAGACACTGTGAAGTTTATCTCTAGAAGTTTTATTTAGACTTTTATTTAATATCAATGTCTCTATTTAATGTACTCAAACTTCCTCTAGCTCCTTTAACCTATGGAATATAGTTATACTAACTTTTTGTCCTTATCTATTGTTTTTACCATTTGTGTCATTTCTAAGTTTTGATTGTGTGAAATTTCATCTTAGTATTGGTCATATTATATACCTGTTTTGCTTGGCTTGTATTATTTTTTATTAGATACAATATAATGTAAATTTTACTGTGTTGACTGTGTTGAGTACTGGATATTTTTACATCCCTATAAACATTCTTGAGTTTTATTCTCAGTGTAGTAAAGTTACCTGGAAACAGTCTGATGCCTACCTCTTTTATATTTTTATCCCTTGTTAAGTAGGATTCGAGTAGCATTTAGTGTAGCATTTTCCCCAATACTAGCAAAGAAATCATTCTGAAAACTCTTCCAATGCTCACCTAAAATCATGGGATGACAGAAGAAAGTAGAATAAAATTTTCAATTGTGAAAGAAGAAAACTGTCAACCTAGAATTTTATATCCAGGAAAACTGTCCTTTAAGAATACAGGGGAAATAAATATATTCTCAAAGAACTGAAAAACTAGAAGATTTTGTTGTTAGAAGGCCTACCCTTAAATATTGACCAGAGGAAGTTCTTCAAACAAAGAGAAAATTTAAAAGAAAGGTCTTGGATCATGTGGAAGGAGGAATGAACAACAGAATGAGCAGCAATATGGATACATACAATAGATTATTTTTTCTCAAAGGCTTTCAGACCTTATTTCATGATTGAAACAGAAAATTTAACACCATCTGTTATTGAGGACAATGATTTTAAAGTGTGGGAGGTTAAAAAGACCTAAATGGAGGTAAGATTTCCCCCAGTTAAAGAGATACAATGTTGATACCAGTATCATCACCAGACTCTGATGTCACATATGTGTATTTTAAAACCAAGAACTACCACTACCAACACTATACAAAGAGATAAATGAAAAACACTATAAATAAATAGAGATATATTTCCAAAAGCTGTATAACTTATAGAAAGTCAAGAAAAGAGAAACAGGAACAAGGACTAGAGAAATATTAAACAAATAACAAAATGGCAGGCTTAGTCTCTAACATATCAATAATCACTATAATGTATATGGACTAACTGCAGTAATAAAAAATCAGAGATTTGTAGAGTGGATGTGGAGTGTTATTCAAGGCTAGTTCAGCTTTTGAAAATCCATTAAGGCATTCTACCATGCTAAAAAGCTAAAGAACAATCATCTCATCGTGTCAATTGATGCAAAAAACCTAGGAAACAAAAAACAAAACATCCACATTTGACAAAATGTAACACCATTCATGATTTTTAAAAATACTCTCAGCAAGTTAGAAATAGAAAGAAATTACCTCATCTTGATAAAAAGCATGTGTATGAAACACCAACAGCTAACATCATACTTAGTGGTGACTTAATTAATACTTTCCTCCTAAGATCATAAACAAGGTGAGGACATTTGTTCTCACCACTATTATTTTACATAGTACTGGCAATACTTTCCACTGTAACAAGACAAGAAAAAGAAACAAAAGACATTCATATCAGTGAAGAAGAAGCTAAAATGTCTCTATTTGAAGATGAATGATTGCCTCTGTAGAAAATCTGAAGGAATTTGTGCATACACATAAACTTATATGATAAGTGAATTCAGCAAGTTTGTAGGGCACAAGATCAAAACACATTTCTCTATATTAGCAATGAACATGTGGAAATCTAAATTAAAAATAAATACCATTTATAGTTGCCTTGAAGAAAATGAAATAATAAAGCATCCACCAAAAAAAACATGTACATGGTCTGTATCTGAAAGAAATCTGTATCTGATGAAAGAAATCAAAGGAGATTCAAATAAGGAATAAACCATACTACATTAATGGATTAGTCAAATCAACATAGTAAGATGTTACTTCTCCTCAATTCATCCTTGGGTTTAATGCAATTCCTATCAAAATCTCAGCAAGATATTTTGCAGGTATAGACAAACTTATTCTAAGATTTATGTAGAAAGGTACAGCTCTTGAATAGCTAAAATAATATTGATGAAGAAAAATAAAGTAAGAAGAAAAGCTATCCAATACCAAGTAGGAGTTGGTGGAGGGATAGACACATACATACTTGGAACAGAATAGAGAACTTAGAAATAGAACTGCAAATATACACTTAACTTATTTTTGAAGGTAGAAAAGCAATTCAATGGAGGAAGGATAGACTTTTCAAAAAATTGCTTGAACAATTGAACAACCATAGGCCATAAAAAAAGTGTCTTGACTTAGGTCTCACACCTTGTACAAGAATTAACCTAAAATGGATTATGGACTTAATGTAATACAAAAAATTATAGAACTTCTTTATTATGGATTTAATGTAATACACAAAATTATAGAACTTCCTTATAGGAGGAAATCTTGAGATCTAGGGATAGACAAAGAGTTCTTAGACTTGACACTAATAACTCAATTCATAAAAGAAAAAATCGATTTCTTCGTCCTTAACAAAATTAAAACATTTTGCTCTTCAAAATATTGTATGAAGAGGATAAAAAAACCAAACTATAGGCTGTTAGAAAATATTTGCAAACCACATATCCCACAAAGGACTAGTAACTAGGATATAAAAAGAACTCTCACAACTCCAAGGTAAAAGGGCAAGCAATCCAATTAGAAAATGCACTAAAACATGAATAGACATTTTACCGAAGATGATATTATAAATGGAAAATAAGCATATTAATTGATGTTCAGCATTATTAGCCATTAGGCAAACACAAATTAAAATAATGAGCTGTCATTACATGCTTATCAGAAAGGCTAACATTAAAAATAGTGATAATATCAAATGCTGGTGAGGATGTGAGTCATACATGCATTGTTGTGGAAAGGTAAAATGGTGCACCCACTCTGGAAATGAGTTTTGCAGTTTTGTTTTTCTTTTAAAGCTAAGTATATAATTACCATACAGCTCAGCAATTGAAATTTTCAGCAGTTATCTCAAAGAAATGAAAAAATGTTCATACAAAGAGCTGTACATAAATATTCACATTTCCTTTATTTTTTTAATAGCCCCATACTGGAAACAGTCCTGATATCCTTCAATAAGGATATGGTTAAACAAATTGTGGCACATATATCTCATGGAATGCTACTCCTCAATAAAATAAACAAACTATAAGTACATAAAAGAACTTGGATGAATGTCCAGGTAATTATGCTGAATGAAAAAAGGCAATCTAAAACGTTACATACTATATGATTCCATCTATATAAACATTTTTGAATGACAAAGTTTTCGAAATGATAAAATATGAGTGGTTTCTCGTGGCTAGATATGGAGGGGGAAGTGAAGAAGGGGTAGGTGTGGCTATAACATGGCCACAGCTGAGACCCTTGTGGTGATGTCTGTTCAGTATTTTGACGGTGGTGGTGGAAACAGGGACCTACACATGTGATAAAATTGTATAGAACAAAACACACACACGTGAATGAATATGAGTAAAATTAGCTAAGTGTGTGGTAATTTGTTACGGAAGCAATAGGAAACCAACATGATACCATATGATTCTGCATGAAGTTAAGAACACGTGAAAATCATCTGAAGGAAAGCAGAACAGTGTGTGCCCATGTGGATGGGCAGGGATTGGTCAGGAGCATGCATGACAGAATTCTCTGGTGTGATGGAAACACTTTTTATCTTGACACAGTCTTGGGTTACACAGATGTATGCATTTGTCAAAACTTATCAAACTGTACACTTGAGATCTGTGCATTTCAGAAAATGTAAATTACACCTCAGCAAAAAAATGATCTCATTATAATTTGAAAATTGGATGAAATGTTCTGAATATTTTATAGCTAAATGAAGTCTGGTAGAATTATTTCTCTAACTCATAATGGATATCAAATTCAAATTTAAATGCTTTCACTCAAATTGTTAATATTTGTGTAATAATTTTGTAGTACCAAAATATTTAAATGAGAACTAGGTGGTGGTGAGGACCAAGTACCTGCTTGCACTTGATTTGTGGTTCTTTGATGCATGGGCTCTTGGTTTTCAGCAAATTACTTAGCATCTCTGAGCCTCAATTTCTACCTTGACCAAAGTGAATCTTAGTGCTGACTTTGCAAATTTATTGTGAGGGTAAAGGAAAACATATGCAAAGCTCTTAGTATATAGTAAGTCTTCAAAAGGCTGGATGGCTCTTGTTATTTCAAATCATAGGCATTTCTGACAATTATGTTATGACATAAAAATTAATTAATCTAATGGAAATCTAATGGGGAATAATAGGTGAGTAAAAACTCTTATCCTTAGGATTATATTGGCTCTTCATCTTAAGATACCATCTAGTAGTGAGAATGTCTTATGGTCAACTATAGACTTCCATAGACAATGGGATTCCCACTCAATCCATTTTGGGAGTTGCAAGTAGTCATGAAACCAGAGTGTTAAGTGAAACTCACAGTTAACAATGGGGTAGTTCAAATAAAACATGTCACCACTGCTGGAAATAACAGAACATATACTGGGACTCTGATAGAGGACAATTGGATGTCCACAACTGTTATAAAATAACTTAGCCGTCTATGTGTGAAAAGAAGGAGATACATTTTGCTGCTTCAGACTCTGGCCTGTTGCAGCGTAGACTGGAGGGTGGGTCCTAAACCCTCCGTCCTCAAGAGTGGTCTCTTAGCAAACTCCCCCTGCAATTGGGCCATTCTCAATTGGAAAGCCAGCAAGCAGGAACCTGTCACCTGTTTCTCTGACATAACTTGGCAAGGTCACTGTGTTATCATCAAACAGGAATATGACTTGCTAACTCCAACCAATATTTTATATTTTACTCCAATTGTAGGGAAATACATCATAGTGTCTAAAACACCTGACTTATTTAAATGGGTTGCACACTTCCCTCAAGGAGGGCCGGTCCTTTAT
Source organism: Mirounga angustirostris (assembly GCF_029215605.1). Lineage (NCBI taxonomy): Eukaryota > Metazoa > Chordata > Mammalia > Carnivora > Phocidae > Mirounga > Mirounga angustirostris. The sequence goes on along the minus strand of NW_026991722.1, from coordinate 3,517,025 downwards.
GAATGTCTTGGAGTTTCAAAAAGCCCACCAGCCTCACAGAGACACAGATATTCATTTGCAAACTCCCCGCTTTGCTGTGCCTGCATGGGCAGTTAATAAATATGCTGAATCGGAGAATTAGAATATTTTCCCTCTATGTGAAATCAGGACTAGAAAAGAACAAACAATGGCCATTTCTTGTACCACTAATTAGCTACAGAATGAGGCATTTACCCACAGATGTGTCTGTGGGTCGGTCTCAGCACTGGTTTCAAGACTTCAATCAGCCTGTGACTCACAGTTAGTGAGAGAAACGCCGCTGAGGCCGTAGAAGAGGAGCATAAATATTACCTGTCGCTTGGCATCATAATTAACTGCATGCTTCAGATATTTCTTTCATGTCTGCTTCCACAATAGGTAATATAATTTACTGTTAATAGGATTAAAATGTCTTTTTTTTTTTAAATAAAAAAGGTAAATACTTCAGTGGTTTAAACTGTTTTCTATTTGTTTTGTACTGATACATATTTTACTGCAGGCTATCTCTTTATACCCTGCAGAAGAAAATAATGAGGAAAATTGGAGATAATTTATGCGGTCCAGAAGCAAAAGCTTTTCACGATTATTATTTTTGCTTTTGCTCAATAAAAAAGCAGTCTCTTTCCATGAAGCATTGGAGGAAAGCCGTCCTGACTCCCTAGCTGTGGTGTGATTTTAAAGATCTGAGGGAAAGGAAGAAAAAAACCCATCATTGCGTGAAGACAGGAAGTTTACCCTGGAGAATTAATGCTAGCAGTTCAGAAACCTCCAAACAGAAGAGCACCCGTGTTCAGGCTACTTTTCAGAACTGATAATTGAGAGAAAGGGAGGCTTGCTTAGATTTTTTTTTTAAAGGCCGTTCCATTTTCTATCTCCCGTGGCATGCTCAACACACTGTCACGGAGGCTGACACAAACGAACGCAGGTTAGGAAACTCATTACAACTCTGAACTTGTGCAATGTTCCAACGGGTCAGAAATTAAAACCCATAACCTGTGGCATGGTATCTCCCAAAGAGCCAAGTTTTAATTGTATCTGCAAAGGATGAACCATTGTTTAACGAGACAGATGTCTGAATATAAGATATCATGCAATGGAACATATGTAAACACTGATAACTCTTAGAAGGGGATGGGTGTGCTGGGTGGGGAGGGAGAGGATTTAATTACAGATCTAGGGAGAATGTTAGGGATAAGCCAGCCCACTCTCCTCTTCTTGCAGAATACTTGCTCAAGGTCACCCAGCCACCAAGTGGCAGAGCCAGGTGTAGAATCCCAGTCTGCAGACATCCGCTCTGGTGCTTTTCCCATTACACGATACCGAGTCCAAGTGTCTCTTTGGAAGTGATCTCGTCTTTCCAGTCCTTACAGCCAAGCGGAATTTGGCATCAACCAGTGGATGTGCTCACTTCACTGCCGATCTATCTATTGACGTTTCATTAGGGAGCCATGTGCATTTGCCAAGGATGAATGAGTTCATTAGCACTGAGACTAATAAACTTTAAAAAGTTAATAATGTGAATATGTTTGATTTGGAATTATGCACACAAGCATTAGGAGTTACAAAAAAATGGCTTGCTTCATATGCCCAGGTTTCTAATTTCAGTGGTGTGACAGACTTGTCTCAGGCTAACCCTCATTCTCAAGGAATATATATTGTATCCCACCCTTTGTCTCCTCAGCAGTGTCTCCAAAACAACCAAAATTAACAACAAAAATGAATAATAACACAACAAAATCGTGAACCTCAACTATCATTTTCTTTCCCCACTGTTTTGGTTTATAATCTTATTGGACTCTACCCCTTATTCTGTTTATTGATTTATTTACTGAGAGATCAGGGATGGTGGTGATGGAGTCTCGATCTGAACAGTTCAGGAGGGATATTTATGGTTGGCCTCACTAGGACACTTTTTTGAAGGGTAGGCAGAACTATCCCAAACTACCACAATTGCCCCGACTCAGGCAAATACTGAACAATTTGGTAGTGGCTCTGAGTTGGCGATGCTAAGTACGTTAGATCTTCCCTGCTCTGCTGCTAACACCTGGGTGGTGGGAGCAGCCCCAGGAGGCATCTAAGTGAACCCCATGGCATTTCGTGTGGGGAACATGGAGGGGATTCTTGGGATATGGTACTGTCCTCAAGACCAGCACAGGGCCTGCTGACTGTGCCCCCTGTCACTTCTAACCCAGCACACGGCTCTGCCCAGGGGCAGCCCACGTGGGCTCTGACATCAAGTGAATTGGAGCGCTGCCAGTTACCAGCAACATACCAGCAGCAAGTTTCCCAACTTCTCAGAGCCTCCGTTTCCTCACCTGTAAAATGAGGGGCACGTTAGTACCTGCCTCAGAGAGTGGAATTGTGGGCAGGAGGAGAGACAATTTATCTGAAGCAAATGCCACCCGGCCGGGTCTATGGAAAACACTCAATAAATTATTATTATTACAACTCCCATCATCACAACCACCAGGAGCCTCTTAATTTGTCTGCATCCAGACTCTTGCCCTTCTGTTCTCCCAATGCACCACTGCTGAGCTTAATTCATCTAGAGCACTCTGGATGAATCTTATTTTGTCACTCCGCTGCTATAAGCTTTACTCAGCTGCCCATTGTGATGCAATGAAGGCCAGACTCACAAATCTGGTCTGACATTGTGCGGTATGTGGAATACACTGTGGGTGCACAGCATCCGTTCCCACTCATTCATTCACTCGTTCCGTGACCCTTCAAATGGGGACCAGGAACCTGCCAGAGCCTGCATCCTAAAGATGCCCTGATTCCGTAGAGTATTTCTGCTGCGGAGTCAAATGGATTACCTATGATGATTTTGCATTTGCACCCCTGCCCAGCCCACCTCACCCAGCTCTGTGCCTTCTTGCCCTCCATCCACTGTCTCCCTTTTGCTTTCTTCTCCCAGCTCCTGTGGGGAGGCGAGGCCCCCTCCTGCACGGCTCCCTGAGACACAAGCTGGGGAGCCCGTGTCCTCTCCTCATTCCTCCAAACCTTGCTGTCGTCGATGTAGTACCAGCTCTGCCAGTTCCAAGACCTTGGGCGCTGCACCATCCTGTTTATCTGCTGGTCCCCATACCTCATCAAGTTGCTTCTTTGCTGAACTGTTCCCACTTAAACTGTCTTGGGTGTGTCTTCTGTTTCCCACCTCACCACCCCGTTCCCAGGAGCCTCTCTTGTATGTCCCCCTCTTTCAGAGAAACTTTCCCTGTTTTTCTCTCTGTCAGTTCTTTGCCTTGACCAGGACTCAGCTCAAGGGGTGACTTCTTGGTGAGATACTCCCCACGCACAGGCCTCCCATGTGACTCTGAACTCATGGCTGTTCCCCTTCTGTAGTTCTCACCCACAGTTGATCAAATAGAGCTCCACAGCATCTAACACGACCTAGTGTTGTGATTTTGCTATTGGATAGTTCACTTTCCCACGTTTATGTGTTAACTCTGCAACACGGTGGTGAGCTCCCGGGGGCCAGCATCTGTGTCTTCTCATCATTCTCTTGTTCACCGACCTGTAATTATTAAGCACCATCTGTTGTCCTAAACTGGGCTGGTCACTGGAACACAGTTACCAACAAGATGATGCAATTTCTGCCCTGCGCATCTTCTGTTCCGGTAGGGAGTCAGGCATTGGGTTGTTGATTATAATGCAGTAGGATGACCATTTTGATAGGTATGAAAATGAATAAGAGGGAGCTCTAACCAAGTCTTAAGGAGGTAATGCAGAAGAGACCTGAAGGGTAGGGACAAGCCTGGTGAAGACAATGGTGGGAGGAAATGAGCGGTTGGGTGAGCCCCATCAGCTCAGTGCAGCAAGGGCAATGGGAACCCAGGGAACCCATGGGAAGGCATGCACAGGGAGGCACATGATCATATTTGCATTAAGAGATAGATGGCTGCACCATGGAAAATGAATTATAAGGGCGAAGGGCAGAGGAGCCCCTGTGATGCTTTCTGAAGTAGGACTAAGATGGTGATGGTGGCCTGACCTCAGGCGATGGTGAGGACATTGCAGTGATGTGAATGGAGCCAAGAGCCATTTTCAAAGGAGAAGAAATAGGTCTGACTCTCTGGATGACTGATCAGACCCACAGGGTGAGGGAGAGGGCACCTCAGAAGTGATTCTAAGGTTTACAGCTTGGACCACCAGGTGGAAATGCCAGGCAATGAGATATGGAACCCTGGAGAAGAAGGTTTCAGGAATGAAATGTCTAGTTCAGTTTTTGTACATGTTGAATTTGTGGGGCCTATGAGACTTCCAAGCATAGGTAACCAGCAGGCAGATGGATAAATGAGTGTGATGCTCAGTGGAGAGTCTGAAGTAGAATTTATCAGCATAGATTAAATGATGTAGAAAATGTCACTGTATTAACAGCTGTCCCATAAGATTCCCAAGAAAGGCACTGGGTTTATTTAGAAAGAATTCTTTGAGAGGCCTGCATGGGTTCCACATTAAAAGCTGGAAGAACCCGGCCATGGGCAGAGCTGTCCCCAGGGCAGAGAAGGCAGCGTGCTTTGTGTCCTGGCCCTCCCCTTGGGAGATAACCCTTCCAGGTTACCCATATCTGCACACTCAGTTCTACTGGGGTTTGGAGAAAACACTCATCAAGGGACAGTGCATCACACACACATTGTTTGCTGCCTAACTGAAGAACCAGAAGGATGGTAGCTAGAGAGAGGCATGAAAGAGGAAGGTGGGAATTTGCAATAAATCTTTGGGAGGGCTCTGGACCCCAGGTGAAATTGGGCCACACATCCCCAGCCCATTCTCATTATCGAGCTCCAACCATGGGCTGAGAGCTTTTATCCAGACTGAGGAGAAAACAGTGAGCAAAACAGATAGGCTCCCTGCCCACATGGAGCTTGCATTTTAATGGATGGTGTATCTATGGCTGTGTGACTAGTTATCAAAATCTTAGCAGCTCAAAGCAAAATCCATTTATTGTCTAAGTGTCTGTGGGTCAGGAGTCTGGATACCTGTTAGCTGTGTTCTCTGCTCAGGGTCTCACAGGCTGAAATCCAAGTGTTGGTCAGGCTATGTTCTCATCTTGGGCTTGGAGGCCTCTTCCAGGATCATCCTGATTGCTGGGAGAATTCAGCTCTGCCGGCTCCTTCGGTCCTTGACACATGGCTTTCTCACAACATGGAGGCCCACTTCTTCAAAGCCTGCAGAAAATCTCTGCCCAGTCTGCTATGGCAGGCATGGCTCTCCCATGGTGTCTTTAAACAGAAATACACATAAAGCAAGGCTGTATATGGGTTGGTGGATGAAATGCTGTGACAAGAGAGTTGCAGGAACCTAACCCTGTATTTCTCCTAGAAGCAATGCTTCAGGTTTTGCTAGCCCAGCTGCCAAGTTAGACAACTGTATATAGACTTCACAGAACCACCGTGAATAGTAAGTATCAACTATATTTTGTTGTGTTCTCTCTGTTGTCTAATAGGTTTCACATATTGGTGTTTAAGAAAGTTTTCACCTAGTAACAGAAGCGTGGAATAGCAGTGGTCTCCACACATTGCCTACAGACTCCGTTCAGTGTGGAGAACTGCAGAATGGGGTGGAAAGGGAAGAAGGAGGAGGGTGGCCTACGGCAGCAGGAGCCAGGTGACCGCCTTTCAGATCCCCACTCTATCACTTAGTCTGCTTGCTCTCTGGCGGATAACTGATCTTTCTGTGACTCAGTTCACTTAGCCATATTATGGGGACGGTCTTAGCATTTATTCCTCACCCTGTGATAGGATTAGGGGAGGAGCAGTATGGCACACTTAATCCAGTGCCTGAATGTAGTAAGGATTAATAAGAGCTGCTGCAATTTAGACCAGGTTCTCAGAAGAATGGAGGGGTGGGTCAGCAAAAAAGGGAAAGCCCGTCCCTGGGTTTCTGTAGCGGGAAATCCAGTTCAGCCGTGCAGGAAGTAGAGAGAGACTCGGAGCAGATGCTCTGTGCAAGAGGAAGATCACATAATTAGCTTGTGCTTCACCGTCACGGGTTCTCCTAGGAACCAGGAAACCACCAGGCAGATGTGGATGGAGGAACACTTGAAACTTGCGTTCAAAAGAGTCATTAAAAATGAAAACATGGCCCCTAGCCTCACTTTCCTATAAGAAAGTATTTAATAAAGGAACTTGGTTTCCTTGCTTTTGAAGCCTTAAATATTGTCTTTCCTACCTGGAAGCATTATCTTACCTGGGAACTAGGAACTGTCAACTTCATATTGATCTATTGCCAATGAAGAAAACGAAGGGCATCATTCCTTCCCATATTGACCAGCAGCTCTCCTCAAATAAAACAATTTGTTCTGCAATTGACTATGTGCTCAGCATATAATCAGGTTTTTTCCTTTTAAAGAAAAACTGTAATGTGATCAGAGATTGACGAAACTTTTGTTTTACTGGGTTCCTTCCTGGTGGAAATGTAATTTAATGGGAGCCACACAAATCTTTAGCAGAGATGTGTAGCCAATATTACTATAGTATTTTTTAAAGGATTTTTTTTCGTATTGCCTGGGATCCTCTGTTGATCTAATTTCAGAAGACTCCTGAGACATAGCTTAACTCCCATACAGAAATGGCTAAGCCTTCAGAATCTACACAGGCTGAAACAGTTGTTAGAAACCCCTGGATTTCCATTTACCGAAATGGGTCTGCCAAAGTTATTAAAATATTGGTGCTATTGTCCCAGTATTTATCAACTTGAGCATGCTTAAGAATCATCTGGAGAGTTTGTTCAAACAAAGCTTCCTGGGCCTCACAGGCAGAAATTCTGATTCAGGGGGTAATGGTGAGACCTGAGAACATGAATTTCTGACAAGCTTGTGGATGCTGCTTGTCCAGACCACACTTCCAATTGCAGTGCATCAGGACAAGTGGTCTCAGGAGGAAGAGCTCACCTCCGCCTTCTTTACCATCGTATCAGCACTGCCCACTGCTGCCTGGTGCATGTGGGAGTCCCATTCGTTCTTGTGGAGAGACTGAAAATGGAATGATCTGAATCAGCAAACTTGTGGTGATGAAATCGGCCAAAAAGCCTAGACCGGAAGGACCAGAAGCTATTGTTCCGATTGTTTCTGGTGCATGTGCCTATCCTCTGCTTTACTATGTGCATGTGGGTATGTGTGTACGTGTACGTGCCCACGTGTGTCCACGCTGGTGGAGCTGCAGTCAGATAGGCAGAAATCAGATGTTGGCGACCTTCTCAAGCACTGAATCACTGATTCTGCTGTTTTCCCCCTTCTATTTTTCATTTCACTTGGGGGCCCTTACACAGTAAACACAGTTAGAAGGTTTCAAATCTCAGTGCCTGACACGTTAATTCATAATTTGCCATCATCAGCACCTTCCTAAGAATAACGTTTGCAGACTTCAGGCATGGAGTTGGGAGATAATTTGCATCTTTCGTGTTTGCTGGTTAATAGACCCAGGTCCGTCCTGAAGGAATACCGTAGGGTCCAGCTCTGGCAGGAAGGGGGAACCACAATATGATGTGGAACACAGCATGGCCAACTGGCAGAAAGCCAGGAAATTTACTAGCCAGTGGGAAGAGGCTGGTTTCCTTTCAAGACAGCTTTGCTTGGAACATCTTTTCTAAGAGTCTCATCGGATTATGAAGTGAGACTACAGAGAAACCTATTTCCCTTAAGCAATGTGTATACTGTGAATGTAGCACTGCAAAGAATCTTGCCAAATGAATCGGGAGGGAGATTTTGGGGGAAAAGGGGCCAATGGTTAGAGACAGCCTCGTGAGTATATTTTTCTCTGTATTTTTTTATATTAGACATGGCTTGATGATGGCTATGCATTTCCATCCTTGTCTGCATAGTTGTGGAATTCCCATTTTGGTGTTTCTTGTGTATATGATACACATCTTGCTGCTTGCTGGATGTGTTCTCTATTATAAAATACAAATCCAGTCCCAGCGCTATAGAAAACAAAAGCTGTTTTGATGTAAATAGTTTGAGACTCCTCGGGAGTACTGACATTAACCCCACTATTAATAACACACAAACCTCACCCACAGGGAGCAGTTGGTCAAAGATAACCATTCTGCATTTTGCTAATAGAAACCTGGTCAGTGGGCTTCTTGGGTTGCTTAAGTCACGCCTAGGCCAAGTTCAATCTTGCTTTAAGACTTCGGTGCAAACGGCTTCTCCCTCCCTCGACCCTTTCATATCCTGGTAGAATGTGTGTTGCATGGTCCTGGAGACAGCGAGTACACTATGATGACAAAAATCTTAGCTTGGAGTAAAGAAGACTTGGATGTGAATCTCTGCTCCTCTTCTGACAGCTGGGCAGTGTCTTCAGCAAGAAGCTGAATCTCTGTGTCTACATGGCGTCAACTGCTATAAGGATTCTGAGCTTCTTCATGAAACCAAAATATAGGATGCTACAAGACTGCAAAGCAAATGGGGGCAGAGCCTGGGATTTGGGTGGCCCTGCCTTTCATTGCTGGTGAGTCTGCTTTCTCCCTCGGTGCCCCTCACCTTCACAGGTGGGCCTTCTGCCCTGCCATGGTCCACCCAACAGAAGACGTAACAACTCACTGTTCCCAAGCTTTACATATCTCAGTCCAGACACACAAAGAGAGACTGATTTGACTTTTTCAGGCCCAAATCAAATACGTTTCAGTGAAGGACTCATTGGTCAGCTTTCCCCTTACACTGATCAGCTGTAGCTGGTGTCTGGCACATTGTAATATGGCTACTTCCACTGCAACCATACAGGTGAGGGGCACTCAGGTGACTCTTGACCAAAGGACTGTGTGCAAGCCATGCCATGGGTGCCATGTTGTGAGTATCCAAAGATCTTATAAGTATAATGTTTTACAACACCTCAATGAACAGTGTCCTTTATTAAAAAGACTAGGTATTAGGAGGGGAAAGGAGAAGTGTTCAATAACCAAAAACAGAGCCAAATCTATGGTTTTAAAACTTGCAGACAGATCTCTTTAATCTTTAACTTTATCTTTCCTGTATCCTTAGTCTTTAACATTATGACTTTGACCTATCTCACTTACAGAGAAATTACAAAGAGGTAGATGTTGAGTTAGCTAAAAATTAAAGATTTTTCTGAGATTACCCAATCTTGTTGTTAATAAATTTGCTGTCTGTGTCCATATGTAACAGTCGGTGGCTGAAATGTTCACTGATGAGACACAAGGCAGGGCAGACTTGGTAGATTCAACTCCATTCTTCCTCATCATCCCTCCCATCTTCTCGCCTCCTCTCCATCTCCCCCTCCTGCCTAGGAGTGGACAGGACTGCAAGAAGAGGGCTCATTGTGTAAAGTAGTCCAAGGACATCTCACTAGGAATAATGGAATGGAATTCAGCAAGGGACAATTTATGCTGAATTATAAGAGAAATTTCCTAACAGCAAGATCTATTAGACTGGAGAATAAGCTCCCAAGGGAAGTAAGTGCCATTGCTGGAGTCATTTAAGCTCTGGCTCAGGTCCATAAGTACAAATAAATTTGGTTGTCTCATTTTATTCTCCATTTGTGTGGAATCTGCATCACCACTGAAAAGTTAGGTAGAAAAGACATCAAATAATTGGCTTAAGGGAGGTCTGGCAAACTGGAAAGGATTTATCCCTCATTTTCCTGAAGAGATATGTCTCTTCAGGAAAATGAGAAACTGAAAAAAAAAGAGAAAAAAATGCTTTACCAAATATATATTTGGTAGCCCTTGTAAAGTCTCATCAATTAATTTTAGGTTATTTCAGCAGGTGTCTCTGATGTCTTCAATATGTGGGCCCTACGGCTCACTTTCCCTGACCGTACCACTTCCGGTGATGTCCAAAGGTCAACAAGCTGAGAAAGTGAGCTGAGAAAGAACTGAGTCTCTGATCCTGGCTGGTGATGTCCCACCAAAAGTACTGCCACTCTGAAAGTCAGAGTCCCCACCTTGTGCTGTCTCTCTCCGAAGGCCATGACCTTTGCCTCCATCTCTTGGAAATGGGTAGAGACAACACATCCAGAATATGGAGTCAGGAAATGTTCTCATTAATTATCACTCAGGTTATGATTTTTTATGAAATGACACACATAATGCTTATCTCTTAAGCATTTTAACATAATGGGAAATATTTTCAGAGCTTTTATACATTAGCAAACCTCCTAGATAATTTAAGGCAGTCTAGTCTACCAGTTAACCAGTTAAATCTACTGGGCACCCAAAAGGTAAAAGAACTTACCAACGTGGAGAAATGGAGGTGGATCTGCCTCATTCATTTGCAGCTTTCTACACATTTAACAAACTTTCACCAGGAAGGTAAAATATACTCATGTAACCATATTCTTGAATATTGGAAAATTCCTTCTGTAGAATTTTTACCTATTTGTTTCTTAGGATTCCTGGAAGTGTCAGAAACACAGGGAGATGAAGAAAAAACCAGCTACCTTTCTCATTCATCAGAGCTCTTATTCTAGAATTGTGCTTTTGCTAAGTGTTTTTATTGATTAGGACACCAGTTTGTAAGCATGGGCAGAAATCCAAAATAATAGTGGGGTAAGCAAGACAAATATTTCTCCCATGTAAGTTTCTATGTTGATGTGGCTGCTCTAAATGTGGAATTATCAGGAGCAGGCTCCACCTTGTTGTTTTATGTCCCCAGAGTGGCCGGCATGGTCCACCCTTCATGACCTGGCCCCATGGTTCACACCTTCTAGCTACCATTTCTGTGTTCCGGAGCTGGAAGGGAGAACAACCAGAAGGCCATACACTACTCCTGCCATATTCCTTTGGTCAGAGCTACTGGATATGGCCATACCTAGCTGAAAAGTAGACTGGTAGGCAGCATAATTTTTATTCTGTATAACCGTGTGCCTAACCAAAAATTCAATTACTATAAAACAAAGGGACACTTCCCAGTCTTCCAACGGGTTATGGAGACACCATTTTTGTTTGTTTGTTTGTTTGTTTATGTTCTCTGGAACCATCAGTTGGTAGGGTGGCTAAAACCATATTTTATAATATTTCTAACATAACTTAGTGGGGGAAAGGTATTAAATCATCAATTGCCACTTTTTATAACATTAAATAAGGTAGTTTTATCCCAGAAAACCAGAATTCTTCATGCTCATGGATTGCCAGACCAATTCTTTCAGTGTTTTGTAATGATATTCTCAGATAAAAATGTGCATCCGGTGCCTTGGCCATTTAGATACAGCTTTCCTTTCTGTATTTTACAACTTCTGTTTCAGGAGTGAGAGCTGGGATTTAACCAAGGAAGTACAAATATAATAGGAAGTACAAATCTGGCTTTCTAATAGTGGGTCTGCAGCTGCCGGAACTGTAAATACATCTGTTTTCGAGCTGTTTGGTACAACAAAGTATCCATTATGATGATTTGACATAAATTCTAGCATCTCCTTCTGGGGCTGGCAGATCAGTTACAAAAACTCAGGTAACTGAAGTTATAAATTTGCTAAGCTTCAGTTAAATGAAATTTCATTTAAAAATATAGTTTCCTACTTTTTCGTTATTTAAACAAGTGTATTGAAGTCAACAATATCTTAATTACAGGGATAAATGGTAGGTGTATTGGAGACATGGATTATTGATGGACTCACTACAAAATACCCAACATTATTTCCCAATAATCACATAGTAACTGCCTGGTAATTCCATTAAGCACAATGGTAACTGTTGCACATAGGACAACATGGCAAATTGCGGGAGTCACTGCTTTAAAATCTCCTCACAAAAGGAATGCATCCCCCAAGCTTGTTAGTGACAGAAGAGTGAGCATGAGGAAATAGTGAACTACACTCAAACCAGAAGTGACCTCGTAAAAGTGCTCGATGGCTCTAATCAGCATTTTTTTAATTTTAATAAAATACAGATTGATAGTGCTGTAGAGAAAAGATTGGCTTCCAGAAGACTGTATTTAAGGATTATTATTATCCCCAAGGGCCCCAGCACTGTGTTGGGGTAGAAAGCTGACGAGTATGAAATCATGCACAACTGGGTTCAGATCCCAACTCCAACTTAGCAGCTATGTGAGTGAACCCCTCTGGGCACGTGAGAGGGGGATAATAATACCTAGAGTGCTATGAAGTTTCAACTGATAACAAATGTGCAGCATCCATCACATGGCAATTATTTCTAATACATGTAAATGTACCCTATATCTTATTGACAATTTGTTAATGTTAAACAGTAGTATCTTTAATTCTTACAGCCAAGGAGTTGTCCATAGGAGTTGCATAACAATTGTTATGATTTTGCCCAACGAGATGTTAAGCAGGAATTAATCTTTTCATCAAAAGGTGTTTAAAATATTGCTCCCATTACCACAATACACAGATTCTGGGGGAAAACAAAGCAGGGAGAATCGGCAGAACCAAATACCGAGAGGGAGAGCTTCAGGGCTGGCCAAATGGAGGGAAGGGAAGAAAAGGTCTGTAGAGACTTATTTATTGGGGATTGCAAATTTCTGCTGTTGCAGAGCCCACAGCAATTGACAAACAGTGAGGTGGAAGCAGGAATCCAAGGCTGGAACTGGGATGAGGGGCTCATTAAGGTGTCTACTAAAGTGAGGGCAATTAAAGGGTTCTGGTTGGGATGGAAGAGGTTATCATGACCTTAGTCTTGCTGGCTTAGGATTCTCACAATCATGTGGTCAGAATAATGTTAGAGTCCCATTGGAATGTTTTTATGGTTTGTTGGCTATAATCATGATGAAGTCTTATGTATAAAAAATATACATGTTTCTAATTCCAGCAAGGGGGTTCAGTTATTCTTGATATATCCTGCTAGAGTCTGAATGTTTGTATCTCCTCCCTAAATTCATTTGTTGAAATTCTAACTCCCAAGGATAGTATTTGGAGCTGGGGCCTTTGGCAGGTGATTAGGTCATGAGGGAGGAGCCCTCATGAATGGGATTAATGTCCTTATAAGAGAGGTCTAGAGAGCTCTCTCACCCCTTCCACCATGTGAGGACACAGCAAGAAGTCTGTGACCCAGAAAAGGGCCCTGACCCACCAACTATACTGGCATCCTGATCTCAGATTTCTAGCCTCCAGACTGTGAAATAAATTTCTGTAGTGTATAAACCACCCAATCTGTGGGACTTTGTTATAGCAGCCTGGATGGACTAAGACAAATCCTTTTCCTATTTTTATAAAGTACAAAGTTGAGAAAGTCCTCCAAGATGGGAAAGCTAGGATGGTACCTCCTTTTGCAGCTTTTTCCTTAACTGGTCTTGTTTCCATTGGAATGTGTTCTGTGGAATGAGAAGCACTATGCTAGCAACCACAGGCCCCCAAATGCAGGGGACAAAAGTTCTCCCTGCTGGTTAGGGGAGATGGTGTAAGCATAAATTACTAAAATACTAGGAAGGATTTGTCACCATTTCCTTTTCCCAAAGTGTCTCTCTTACCATATTATCCTGGCCAATAGCATTATCATCCTTATCATTTTTCCAGCAGGATTGAGGGAATTCCCACGCAACTGGCTCAGCTCCCATTCCCTCATAACCAAGGACACGTCAAGTCTGGTTGTTTTTACCTTCTTCAAATATCTTGCATCTGTTCCTTTTTGTTCCCATTGCCGAGTCTTTAGTTCAGGGAGAAACCACCCTCACATATCTCGGTGACTCCTTCAGCAGCTGACTGGCCTCCATGCCTCCCGTTTTAACCAACTCCAACAACTTATCCAGCATCGCCTTTATAAGAGGTAAGTCACATCATGATTTTCCCCAGTTAACACCCTTCAGTCAGCATGGCTTAGGAGCCCTGGATCATCTGACCTCTGGGCTTGCAAGTTAAGTCTTTGCTGTCTGGGCTGCAGCCTAGACCTGCCATTCATGGAAAGTCTATTTGTCTCTCTGTCTCTCTCTTGCCTCTAAGCCTTCGTACATGTGGTTACATCCTGGATAATTCTAACAAATGTTTTTTGCTCTCATCTTATAAGTGGCTTCTTCTGGAACTGTACTCGACTCCTGCAATATTAGGTTAGGACCCTCCCATACAATCCTTTTGTATTTTTTTATTTAGCCTAATTATCGCCCCTAACTCTCTCTACAACAATTATCCCATTATGCAGGTGCTCTCATTGGCTAGACTGTATGCTCATAGAGTCAAGTGCTATGGTCATTTCCAATATTTACCATCACCTAGCACAGGGCATTGCCAATAATCACGATGGTTGAATGAATGGGTGAATGGGAGCAGATGCATTGGCAGTGTCCTAAGAGCAATGTGGATGAAATGCTAACTCAGCATAAGGATGACTATTTCCTACTGGGGGTGAGGAGGGGTGGGCATGTGGTGCCTCATGGGTAGGATGGGGGGGCAAACCCAGAGGTTTCAGTGAAATAGGAAGGGCGCGTTCAGTGGTCAGTCAGGAATGTGGAGATAGACAAGAGGTCTAGACTTGTGATGTCAGCACTTATTACCCCTGGAGGGTAATAATGCTGCAGAGTAAGTGAAGTATTCATGGCAGAGGGGAAGCGGGTCAACATCTAGTTGCGAAATACCTAAATTCATCAAGTGGGAGGGGAGAGCGTGCAGAAGAGAAGACAAGAACTGATAGTAAAAAGTAAGAGACATGTGCGTGTCGTTGAAGCCAAGGGAAGAGGAGTGGTGAAGAATTCAGAACATACTATCAGTACAGTGATCAGAAAACAGAGGGAGAAATACTGGAGGGGTAAAAGAGAGCGGGGGGAGCGGTGGGGATAAAAATACGGATTCATTTTGAGATGGAGGGAAGGCTAGTACTATCTTAATATAGCACACCTTTTCTTTCTGTAAAGTAGGAAGTAAAATTATTTGACAAAGTTCAAGTTTGAGGGGAGTGTACAAGGCTCTGAGAAGTTACCAGAAGTGTTGATGGGGAGGCCATGGAGCTGAGTGTCCTGTTGATGACCAGCAGTAGACCCCATGGAGGCGGACTGCATCAGCTACGGCAGAGCCATTTGCATGGCTCGCCAGCAGGTCACTGGTCCTGGTGGTTGAGGGGACAATCCAGGGGCTGGTCAGCCTGAGTTAGGGCAGGTCCAGGAGGCCAGGCCCATAGCCCAAAGGGGTTTGCTCAAGAGCCACAACTTTATATAACAATGTACCCATGTGCTAGTGGGTGAGGACAAAAGAGTTCTAGGAAAAAGTATTACTTAATGTTTAAATCAAAATAATGAGGTATTCTTCTATTTTCAACATTTTTTATTAATGTGGGCTGGTTCATTTCCACAACTGTTTGCCTTCTTAGAGAAAGCATCATTCCTGTTGTAATTCTTCCTGTTACTGGTTTGTATTCATCTGCCTCGCTGTGCTATCAGTATGTGTTGATAATGTGCATTTTATAAGTCTTTCAGCAATGTATGTTGGTTCTTCTGGTCTCCAAGGTATTATACTTAAATGTGATATGTTAACTATGCAACTCAATTTTATTCCTATGGAAAACACGTCCGATACACATTTCCTTGCAATTTAATGTTCTCGAAGCATATTTGTGACCCAGCGTGCTTCTTTATGTTGACATATTGTTCATCGAGTTTCATTAGTCAGATGATATGTCACATCACATATGGAACATGAGGAAAAGTGACATTAATGACAATCTGGTGACATTCAGTACTCTGCAACACATCAGGTTAAAAATAAAGCAGGAAAAAAGGTCTTTCTTATTTTCAGTAAGGTCTTCCTTTTTTCTTTTCTTTCTTTTTTTTTTTTTACTCTTGAAAGAGCTGCTATGTGTTTGGATCAGGCAGTGATGATTATTGGGGAGGTTTTGTGGGTAACTGGTGATGTAGATATCAAGACCCCTGCATTTGTAGGGGAAGAGAAGGGGGATTTCTGCTGACGTGTTCACTGCTTCTCAGACCTCGAGGTGTCCAAACCACTCGAGGATGACACCTCATCCTGTGTGTGTCAGCTTGTCTGGCACTCGGCTTAACAGAGGGCTGGTGCCACGAGAGGTAGGGCCACCCCAGACCAGAGCAAGGTTGTTCCACTGAGCACAAGCAAGGAAGACAAGCGTGAGTTCACAAAGAAATCCCTGGCACATGGAGTATGGGCTTTCTTTAATGTGAGGGCTCCAGTCTCTGGGATCAAGTGAAGCAAACCAACAAAGCATGGAGACTTCAGCTGCGGGCTACCCAGTCCCAGAGTCAGAGTGCGGGGAAGTAAAGGACTTCTGGAACATCTTCCTGGAGAGGACATTCAGTTCAGTACAGAGACCCCAGACTCTGGGGACCCCGTGGGAAAGAGCTGCCCCTGAATGAATGAATGAATGAATGCACTATCATCCAGAGGATTTCTGTGTAAAAGAACATGACATCTGGCTAACTGGAGATTGGAAAGTGAGTGAAAAGAATAGAACATTATATTCTGAATGTAAGTCAACCCCTTAATTTTCAGGTTGTGTTTAAGAAAATGCAGAAGTAAATTGAGCTCTGCATTTAAAATGCAGGTATACTGTAATTTTCTACTTTTTAAATCCATGTACCTCATTCTGATACTGTATTTATATTCATCACAATGTGGTTTGGACAGCCTTTAAACAACTGGCGGTTTGGATTTCTGAATGCTGCTTTGAAGAAGCAGGTTCTTGGTTGTGTTTACTGCTCTTGACTACTGCCAAGGAAACGCTAACATGCTCCCCACACCCCTCTGCTCCTTCTTGGCGGCTGCGTCGTCTCCATCGTTTCCTCCACCTTCTCATAGGAGATGGTGATAAATGAATACTTGGATTTTTCTTCACTAGCCATGGATACCGACAGATAGGTCCACTTTATACATTCGGTTGTAGCTGCCAACCTCTGTTTTCCCCTTTTCTTAGAGATTAGAGACTTGAGATGAAGAGGGACAGGAATCAAATCATAACCTGGAGGTCCCTGCGCCTTCGTGAAATTGGTGCTTGTGTCAAGGCCCTGTGGTTTGTCACTAATGCTTTGGTTCCATTTTGAATCTCTATAGTCACGTGCAAGTCATCTGGGGGGAGTTAGTTCAAAATCATGCTTGTCTCTTTACATTTTGTTTGTTTGTTTAACATCTGCTTCTTGTTGACAGCCTCTTTGATGGCTACAGACACCACAAGAACAATAAAAACGGTTTTTAGGGGGAAAACTTAGGCCACAATAATATGTAATTTAATTGATTATAAGCAGAGAAATTATAGACTCAAAACAAATACTAAGCTAGAAAAAATAATATTGTGTACTTCTGTGGTTTGTGCTATTCCATAGCTGAGTTCGAGCGTTGCATTATCAGAACCTCTGAGTCGTCCTCCCCCGGGTATGCTTGTTCTCTAGGGTCGCCGTAACAAATTACCACAACCTGGGGGGTAAAACGCCGGACAGAGTTCAGGAGGCTGGAAGTCTGCATCAGTGTTATGAGGGCCATGCTCCTGCAGGAGAGAATCCTTGCTTTGTCTTCCGGACGCTTGCCGGTAATCCTTGGCATGCAGGGGCTTGTGCTGCCTCCCGTCCGATCGTCCTTTCCTTGTCATGTGGCGTTCGTTCCCCGTGTGTCTCTGTCTTCCTGTAGGGACACCAGTCACACTGCAATCAGGGTCCACCCCACTCCAGTGGGACCTCATCTTAACTAACTACCTCTGCAATGACTCTATTTCCAAGTAAGGTCACATTCTGAGGCTTGGGGGTCAGGATAGGGGGACACGATTCAGTCCACGGCACTGAGTGCTCTGCTCGTCCATCCCTATGAGCAACAGACCTAGGAGAGAGCAGGTTCCACTTACCCTACGACATGCAAGCTCTCACTGAGCCTGGCAGGTATCCACATCTGCCACAGTTCTTGATGGACCCTAGGGTCCACTGGTGTCAAGATCTTTTGATTTCCAAAATAACCGAAGTCACTGAGTTCAGAAGAGTTTATGGAAAACTAATAAGTGCATAGTGGATAGACTTGTTTATAAGTTTACAAAACAGTTAGACTAGACATGCAGGTAAAGACTCACTTATCCTCAAACCTGGGGGCAAGTCCTATTCATTCCCTGTCCTTTTCTCCTTCGCCATGGGCAGGTGGAGGCTGTCCAGGTCTCCCGCTTCCTGGCCTCTCCTACACCGACTGCGCAGCCTCCCCCACTCCTGCTTGCTTCTTGGTGCTGGCTAGGAGGGGGGGACCTAGAAACTGGTTGCGAACAATGTTCCCACCCTAACTACCTCTTCTTTCTGCCATCCTGACTCTTCCCTTTCATCCAGCTATACCTTTCTACTTTGGGCAATGTCAAAACCATGCTGACTGCAGAACAGGGGACATGTGCTGACCTTCCCCTCACCAGGACCACAGGTTCTGTTCACTTAGAGCTAGTGTTCAGCGTTCCTTCCAAGAAAACTAAATAAAACACAAGCAAAGCATAAAACAAAACAACAACCAGATAAATTTATTTATTTATTTTTAAGATTTTTATTTATTTATTTGACAGAGAGAGACACAGTGAGAGAGGGAACACAAGCAGGAGGAGTGGGAGAGGGAGAAGCAGGCTTCCTGCCAAGCAGGGAGCTTAACATGGGGCTCGATCCCAGGACCCTGAGACCATGACCTGAGCCAAAGGCAGACGCTCAACGACTGAGCCACCCAAACGCCCCATATTTTTTTTTAAGATTTATTTATTTATTTGAGAAAGAATCTTCAAGCAAACTCCCTGCTGAATGTGGTGACCTAGATGGGGCTTGATCCCAGGGCCCCAAGATCGTGACCTAAAGTGAAATCAAGAGCCAGCCACTTAACCGACTGAGCCACCTAGACACCCCAACAACCAGAGAAATTTAAAATATGACTATTTCTCTTCTTTATGCACAGATCTATAGGATACTGGGGAAGGGGTTTATAGTTGTTGTGACTAGGGTTAGGTCTTTTAAGGACTTCTTGTCCTCGGTGAGTGAGCTCTATCTGCTATGTCGAGGTACACTGGGACAGATATGAACTTGCCACCATGGGTCATGGGCTTTCACTTGCCCAAGATAGGGCCAAAGGAACAGAGCAGGTGGCTGACTCTCACTGCAAAGGTGAGTTGGGACTGGCCAAGGGGATGTCTATAACCCCAGTCAGAGTGTAGCCAATGTGGCCAGCATTGGCCAGAATGAGGTCAGAGGTTCCAGGAAGTGAGAACTCAGTAAGGAGAATCCAGGGCTGGTGGACCTCAGAATAGGTCAGGGTCACTGGTAGTTCTTCCTCACTGGGCTGTTTTGCTTCTAGGGTTGACCAGCACCCAGTGGAGCCCCTGCTGTTCCTAATGAGGAGCAATGGGACATCTGGGCAGTATTGGGATGGGAGAAGCTACATCTTGGGGTACGGTATAGGATTTTAGTATTATACACCCAAAACGTTCCAGTGTCAAAAAAAAAAAAAAAAAGATTTTTAAAGGTGGTTCACAGTTCACTGGGAGTGCCAGAGCCACCTCCAGGAACAGTGCCCGAGCTCATTGCAGGGACTTGTTGTAGCAGCCACGGTCCCTGTCCCTTGGCTTCAAAGATCTCAGGAGGGAAGTGTAGACACACCTTAAAACATTGCCTCCAGGGCGCCTGGGTGGCTCAGTCGGTTAAGCGACTGCCTTCGGCTCAGGTTATGATCCTGGAGTCCCGGGATCGAGTCCCACATCAGGCTCCCTGCTCAGCAGGGAGTCTGCTTCTCCCTCTGACCCTCCCCCCTCTCATGCTCTCTCTTTCTCTCATTCTCTCTCTCAAATAAATAAATAAAATCTTAAAAAAAAAAAAAAAAAGAAAAAACATTGCCTCCATACCTGTCAGTTGGTGGGTTCCTATGCTTGTTGTGGCCTCTACCTAGCTCCCTTTCCTTTCTGATTGGGGACACCCACGTCACTGACAAACACACATGCCAGCCTATGAGGTTTTGGGCTTCTGCTTTGTGAAGGTGGGATGGTGTTGTAGCTAAAATTAAGGGAGAGTGGACAAAGACGTTGGGTCCCAAAGATGAGAATCATCCTCTGCAGGGGCCCCTCCCCACCACCCCTACTGGTTGCATGACTGTTTAAAATTGCTGCTATCCATTTCAGGTTGGTCTGGGAACTGAGGCCTCATTCATGGGCACTTTTAAAAGCAGAGATAGAGAGAAAGAGGTGTGAATAACTTTGGCACCTCATAACTACTGCCATAGGATAGTACAGGTAATCCCTGATTTATGAGAGTCTCAGTGCCAGAGTGAATTTGTGATTGAATTATTTAACATCTAAATTTATTTTCTTATAGAAACAAAAATATACAAGGCACACGTTTCCTTAGCCAGCCCAGATATATTCATCTAAGCCACAAACTGACAAGACAGAGTTATTAATACTAATCAAATCATAAGATCTATATTTATATTATAAACACGTATAATGTAGTTATGCTGTAGTTATGTTATATTATTTTATTCTCTGTTTATATTCTGGGCCAATCCCAATCAGCAGCTCAGATTTCTAGGGAAGACTTGTTGCTCAGTGTGAGTGAGATGAAGAGACTCTGGTGCACACACCCACCTCCGCTCCGTGACCTGCTGATGTTGCTGCTCCTCTGGGCTGAGTTCCCCCCGATCTCCATATGACACAGCTGCCTGCTAAGAGTAGGGCGGAAGTGCCATAGTCCTTATGAGACAAGCCTGACGATGTGGGCTGGAAGCTCAGAGCAGGCTTCCTAGACAAAGTGCTGCCTGCAGAGAGCTCAGGCGGGTGAAAGGGCCATGCCAAGAAGTCGGTGTACAAGGGGAGGCACAGCAAGTCCTCTCTGTGATGGAACCGCCCTGCCTTGTTTGTTGCTACCTTCAAGACCTGGCACAGGGCCTGGCATCTAGTAAGCACTCAGTGTGTAGTTTTTGAATGAATTAACAGATTTTTTTTTTCCCCTTTTGGTATATTCTTACTTTGGATATTTTGGGATCATTATGAAATCAACTGTAACCATGTATCTACCAGCCATTTTCTCTATAAGCGACATCTTAGACATTTTGGTGTAGACATTTTGGTGTGGATGAGGTCTTTCTCAGGAAGCAGAGTGAGGGACAACTGAAAGTATGAGCTGGAAGTCTGGGTCTACTGGATGTTACTCACACTTGAAATATAAAACCAGTGAAGGGAAATGCAGGGAAAACTAACGTAAGAATTTTCATGGAAGCAAGCAGGGACACCACAGTGCCCAGAGGTGGTAAGTGCAAGTTACAGCCTTGGGATTCACTGCGGCAACAGGAACTATAGGCCACCCACTAACCCTCTCTTAATATGTCCCCTGAAATGGTGACCAACCATCCTTGTGGGGATGTCATGCAGGATAAAGTGAGATTACTTCAAGTGGATTCGAAAGAAGCAAGGGGTGGACTGTAATTGATATTGCCAGTGCTTCTCGTGGATTCCTGAGTGCCTTCCCTATGGGCTCTTTTCCAGCAGGGGATGTTGTGCCTTCAATGACCACTATCTACAATACTTCTTTGGACGACTGTCCTTAGTCTGCTGGGACCATTTTGACTGTATGTGCAGATAGCTGGAAGTACCTAGGAGTTTATGTTCCCTTGATGCAGAACTTAGCTAATGACTGCGATGTACAAGAGTATGAAAATCCATTCCCTTTGCCTTAGATCAAGACAACCATTAGGTGTAATTTACACTTCCTGATCATCCTAGGGATCAGGCTGATGCTACTGGCTGCAAGATTTTGCCTGAAATCATACCCTTGCCTGGCCTTTCCCTATCCTACCCTGCTTTGTTCACTCTCATCAGCTTCCCTGGGACCACTTCCCTCACAAGCGGATCATTGCTTATGTGGTCTTATCTCAAGTTCTGCTCTGGCAGGCATGATCTTAGCCAGAATGTAAGATCCCAGGAGGTTGAGATAGTTTCTTATAATGCTTGGTTTTCTAGTCATTGCATGCAGCACACACATAGACAAAGTAGACCACATTAGAGTCTCAACAAAATTATTGAATCACTTTAATAAACTGTAAGTGATTATATACCTATATATAATTTACAGAAAGTGAAATATTTGCTTATTAAAACTGAAATATAATTTGCCCCTTTTTTTTGCAAAATTATGGGAAGCTCTTCTTTTTTTGAAATCTTCATTTTATTTTGACATTTCCAGCATGATTCAGATACTACTCATTATGAAGGGTCCATCACATTCTTGTTAAGGTGAAGAATGACACATAAAGAATACCTTATGGCAATAAAATTTATTTTTAAAGTAAAGTTTGATTTTCAAAGATCTCCCAGCATACAAATGAATTTCCCTTTCCTCTTGGCTATCATAATATTCACAGGAAATTACAATAAGATGAATCATTCACATCAGTCAGAAACTCATGATTTTAAGATCTCATACAATGCCTCTGATAAGATAATGTATAAGGAACGAACATAATTGAAGTAGCAGACAAGACTCTCTTTGATAAAGATGACAAACCCTCACATTGCAAATATGGAACCCATCATTCACCGTGCCATTTCTCATCCCAAACATACTTAAAAGGTATGTTCCTGACTTACTTTTGTTTCAATGGTACATCTGGGTGATGAAACAGAAGCTGACCTTCTGAAAACACGGTGGTTTTAGAAAGCAATATGGAACAGAAATGGTTTTGGAAAGGCAGGTGCACTACTAAGTATAAGGAATGCCAAACATGGGCCATGTGGAGAAGTAGGTAAATGTTGAGAGATGTTCATTGGCAGAATTTTTATGAATGCTGTCATAGAGTTCTCTGGCCTCCTGGGGTCTGTGCACATAGGAGTTTGTCACTTCCTGGCCCCTCTGTGACCGGGTATCATCACATGATTAGTTCTGGTCAATGCAGTGTGAAGAGAATGCTCCCTTGAACTTGATTGGAGCACTTGCTCACCTGTGTGGACCCCCAGAGCTCTCTCCCCTTCTACTGTGGTGGTGGGTGTTTGAGATTGTGTCAGCCTGCTGTGGAAAGGGGGAAATAAAATGAGTATGGCCCCACCTTGCACCTATGAAAAACATATCATGTGAGTAAGAAATAAAACTATACCGTCAAGCTATTGAGACAATGAGATTATGTCTACAGAATACCAGCCCATCCTGCCTGATAGGAAAGGGGATGTTTACCTTCTATTTTCCTTCTGACCACCCTTTCTTCCACAGCTCCTTAGCCCTCTACAGCTTCTCCAATCAGTCTTCCGGGCTCCCACAGGTCCTGTCTCTTTTTTACCCAACCAAAGCACATTGAGAAATTAATTCACACCAAGGCACGGTGAGACTTAATTTGAGGCTTTTTTTTTTTTTTTAAGCAGGGAAAAAAACTTAAGGTACATAAGTAAATAATGGATAGTGAAGATTCAAGACTGAAAAAATGTGGCGAAAAATTCTGGTATTGTTGCAAAAGTCTCTGTACAATCCTTAGGATACTGTTTCTACCATAAGCCCCAGGACAGCATTGGGATTAAAAGCATGGGCTCTGGATTAGACAGAACTAGTCTCAAATCTTCTATCAGTGTTTTGACATTAGCAAAACTATATACATTATCTAGTTCTCAGTTTCCTCACCTATAAAATAGGGTGACTACATGGAACTTATGGTTGTTGGTAAGATTTCATGGAATTAGTGGCTAAACACTTTGTTGAGTATCTAATAGTAAACTATGAATCAATCTTTTTTATTATTACTCTCACTATTATTCTCCACATAACTAGCTTTCTGCTCCTTTGTCTGGTTAGAAACTTACAGGGTGTTGTTGTTAATATTTTTATTAAATATTTTAGGAATGTCCCTTCTTCCCCAGTGGTAATACTGAGTTCCCTTATCCTCATTCTTCTCCTGTTCTGAAGAGGAGAATCAATCCTATGCTTTTTAATCTGTAGTCTATATGCCTTATATTTGCATTATTATTTTTTTTCTTCCATAGAGGACTGAAGACATTGCCCCTATGTCCCCTGGTCATCCTCAGCACTCAAGCTGATGACACAGTTTCTCTGGTCACAAGATGGCTCACTGTGGTGTTACTCAGTTTTATGCCATCCACTAGCCAGAAAATGAATCCACACAAGAATCTGAGAAGGAAGACAGTTTCCATTCCATTCTAAATGTATCTATACTTCACATCTGCTCTACTTGACCCTGGATGTGTGCCCACAGGATGGAAGAGTAAGCGGAATCAGGCTTGATTTTCATGGAGATTCAAAGTGATTCTAACACTAGGGTTAAGATTTTAAACATGGGGGGAGATTGTGGAGGGTTTCAAATTATCAAAACTCAGACTGTGAGTCAGAAAAATCAAGGTTTACTCTCTCTTACTGGCTTTGTAACCTTGAGTAATTCAATTCTGTGAGTTTGAATTTCTTTACATTTTTACATGGAATAATATTTGTCTTACAAATATTCTAGGTTTTCTTGGGTATCAAATGGTATAATATTTTGGAGTACCATGCAAATTAGGCAGTTATAATAACACTTTTATTTCTAGGGGAGCTCACATTGTATGAGCAGCAAGAGGATGTTGGGTTGGGTGTGGTTAGAATCATGTGAATTCTAAGTCCCATTCTGGTTGTTTCAAGTCAGAACATTAATCACTGTTTCTAAAAGTTTTAAATTTAATTTAATCATTTTCTATTAAAACAACTCATTGTCACAGGCTCACAATTTCCATGGACAATTTTTTTTTCCCCCAGTGGTTCCTTCTTTCAGATATAAGAGTTGCTCTTAACCAGTGAACTGAAAACCCATATAATGTTGGAAAGCCTCACAAGGGAAGAAATGGGACCACTGTGCATATTTGAGGAGTATTTTCAAATTAAAATATCACTGAAACTTATTTTAAAAAGCAACAGATGAGTTTATTGTCCTCTTTACTGAGGACTGCCACACTCTAAAGTGACTTTCCTTTTACAAGAAAGGTTTTTTAGTTTCTGTGTGTGTGTCTAGAATGTTGGCCAAACCACAATTGAAATCCATGAGAGACTATTCTTTTATTATGACCTAATTCAACACAGATTTAACTAATCTAAAGCCTTTTTTTTTTTTTTTGGTTTGTTTTTCAGAACAATCCTAATAAATTTGCACCCAAGCCAAACACTTCTGTGTTTTTAGTCGAACAGTGGTGAAATATTCTCTCCAAATTGGCAGGGGCCTGTGATGACAACATAAGACCCTGGCTAAGGGGACATTAGCAATGGTCGTGGGAGCTTGTCTTTCATAGGACTAAAGATGAAAGCAGAGGATTTCTCAGCTGTAGCTTCTTGTTGAAGACCAAACAGAGACCAAGGGGCATCTCTGCAGCAATGTATGATTGGTGATGAAGAAAAAATCAGGAAACAACAGCTTAATGCCCATCCCTCAAGGGGAGGCTGGGCGATCATCCCATGATATCCATGGACGCAGTAGATGGGCCATGCGTCCCCACCCACCCCAGAGTTCCCATGCTTGGTTGGAGGGAGCGTCACAAAGGCCAAATGGATTCTTAGCATATTTTACAGTATTTTTGAAACAAGTTTCCTTTTTCATTCCCAGTCAATCCGAGCTCTTTGTATATATTTTTCCTTCGTCCCAAAATCTTTCTGGAAGGGCTGCTGGGGGTGAGTTCACAGGTCAGTTCTTTTCCTGATTTTCTTTCCATTCTCATGTATTTGGAGCGTCCTTCAAACTTCCAATTTGAATGGAAATAGAGCTGGGCAGCTGGGATGTTTGTATTGCCCACAAGAATGCCCAGCGCAGCGTCTGCTGTGTCAGACCTGGTACATCACAGTGGTCTCAAACCTACAGAAGGAAACTGGCTAAAGCTAGCCTCCTCCAAGTGCAGTGTGGTGGGTGAACGTCAAAAGTTCATTTGCCCAAATCCACATCCTAAAAGAGTTTGCACCCTTGAAGACACAACCCACCCCATCAAAAACAGAAAACGCTAAAGAAACATAAGATGCAAAGTCATCAAAATAATGTTCATATTATTTTCACCAAGAAAATAGCATCTTTACTTGCTGGTCAGTTTAATCATTTAAGGTTAGAGGCATGGAGTTAGGAAAATAAACTTGAACCCTGGCATGGCCGTGGTTCTGCCAGTCTTGTGGTCAAGGTGAGCCCCATTTTTCATGGCTCTGGGTGGACACAACCCCGTTCCTCTCCAGCCCTCTGACTCAGAGTCCCTATTTGCCTCCGTTCATTGTCTTTTCATCTGACCCCAAAACACCTTTTAAAGCATTGCTACAAAAAGTAGGCATTGATGTTTTTATTTCTGTTTGTTCACCACAGTATTTGTCGTCTTCATATTCCCGCCAAAATTAAAAGAATAATTTCTTATTCTGGGACTTTTGCAGGGACCAAGCCTGGCCATGCTGGAAGACAACCGCATGTTTGTGAAAAACATGAAGTGAGTGGAGATCATGGCTGAGGAAAGAAGGGAGGACCCTGAGGGTAGCAGCAGGGGAAAAGGGGACATTTTTTTTCAGATTTACAAGGGGCCAAAACCCATGTGGCCAGGAGCCATGCCTTTTTGGAGTGGTGCCTAGCACATGCTAAGGCTTATGGGCACGGATGCTCAATTTGCTTTGGGAGGCTGGCCCAGCCCCGGCATTTCTGCTCTGAAAGCAGCTCCTGGATGGCTTGGCATGGGCAACACAAGGGACTAGAGCATCCCAGGGGAGCATCCTGGACGGGGTGTAGGTGGGGAGACCTCGGGATGGCCAGGCGGAGCATCCTGCCTGCCATCCTCAGAGTTCTGTATACTCTGACATTTGGACAGTGATTGCATACTTTTCACACATTCTGGTTTTTTTCTGATCAAAAACGCATGCATATCCACCTAAAATTCATGATATATTTGAAAAAAACTGAAAATTAGAGAACAATTGAAAAGTCATTATGAGTCTCACTTAGAGACAGTGAGGGTTAGCATTTGGGTGTATTTCCTCCTAGTCCATCATTCCATACATAATGTATATAAGTCTATCTATCTATCTATCTATCTATCTATCTATCTATCTATCTAGCATCTAGCATCTAGCATCTATCTCTTCATAAGTGAGATCACACTACTGAAATCCATCTTCACATAAGATAATAACAAGAACATTTTTCCTTTATTAAAAATAGCTACCATTGGCAGCCATATGATATTCCATTATATGATTTTAGTTAACCTATGTTTCTATGATACCTTTTTCGGCTCTTATTGCAGGTGTGTGGATGTCCCGCCAAGAGCCTAAGGAGCCAGCCACACTTCACTTCCACAAAGGACTGAGTACTTCACTCAGGGTCCAGACTGCAGTTCTTAAAGAGGGGGATGGTCTGTCACAGGTGGCATCTTTCCCTTGGGTTTCCCTCTTTACCTGCCGTGGACCCGTGCTCAGGTTGTGGGACAAAGGGGACTGTGGTAGAGCCTTAACAGAAAGGTTTCACATGTGGCTCTGTAAGACCTGGATAATAAAGTATAATCCAAAATGGTAAAGATGATCCTATTTCCTACTTCTCCTTAGCACTCCTCCCAGCCATGACCCCACGGCACAATAGTACCTAAGAGGTCATTCTCTTGCCCACAACAATGCCCAGCGCAGTGTTTGCTGTGTCAGACCTGGTACATCACAGCAGTCTCACACCTACAGGATGAAACTGGCTAAAGCTAGCCTCCTCCAAGTGCAGTGTGGTGGGTGAACGTCAAAGGGCAGTGGCGGACACAGGAGCACAGAGTGGGCATAGCCGTCTCAACCAGCAGCCACCCCCAGCTGAAGCAGGACACCTGGTCAGAGGACAGGGATGCTGGCAGGAACCTCAGTAGCCAAGAGAGTAGAGTTGAGACAACTCTTGATACCTGGAAAATGTCTTAAGGAGGTTCCAGAGAAAAGGGACAGATATAGATGCATACAGATAATTGAGTAGATGAGTTCAGAAAGCAAATGAGAGATGCCACTTAGGACTCCCCAAAATAATGGGGATAGATTTTGCTCATCACTAGAATTCTGCATTAGCATGAGGACTTGGATCAAAGATGTATGAATTAAATAAATGGCTCTGAAATGAACATCTTTGCGTAGACATTTGATACTTTCAGGTGCATTCTTAGGAGTAAAATTATTGGGCCCAAATAATGTATTTATTTAAGGCTCTTGCTTCATCTTATTGTTTTCCAGAAAAATACCCATTTACAGATTTCCAAAATTTTGAGAGATTTTCGTTTTGTTACACCCTCGCTAGCCCTGGCAGCAGGACTGGGAGAAACAGACAAAAGGGAGAATCTAAACGTGATGTTAGCAGGAAGCAGAAAGAGGAGAGCAAGCATGAGCTGAAGTCCTGGGAAGGGGGTGGAGACCAGCACCAGGACCCACTGACCCAGGGGACAAGGTTGGCGGTGGCTCACTGGTGTGGTGTGGGCTCACCGTGGTGGGCAAGGGGGCCTGAGTGGAAAGGATGTGAAAAGCTAACCTGTCATAGAAAGTATGTACCCCTACCCTTATTTGCACTGGAGTACAATTTCTTAATTATTCAGAAAATGTCTAAAATCAGATACAATTGAAATACTTTGTGTACGCAGTAAATTTGCAGAATGAGCATCCGCTTTGGACATACCTGATTATGTTTTGTTTCCTATGGCCGCCATAACCGATCACCACAAACTCAGTGCCTTAAAACAGCAGAAGTTTGTTCCCTCTCAGTTCTGGAGGTTAAAAGTCCAAAGTCAGCGGTGTTGGTAGGCTCAGGTGGAAAATCCTTCCCTGGCTCATGAGACTCCTGATGGTTCCCGGCAACCCTTGGCCATCCTTGGCCTTTGGGGCCCTTTTTACAAGGACACCAGTCACTGGATTAGAACCCATCTCAATCCAGTCTGACCTCATCTTAGTTTGATGGCATCTGCAAAGATCCTATTTCCAAATAATGTGGGTTAGGACCTCAAAGGGTCTGTGGACGTGGGGCACACTGCTACTCAGTAAGACTATATGTACATATTTCCTTCATTTAGAGAATAATACCACGTTATTTATATCGGTGTAAAGTCTTCGTAGGTAGGGTCTCCTTCTTTTAAAAATATGAAAATATTTCAGTAGGAGCTCATATTACACACGTGCAAGAAAATCTCCTTACATGCAGCCCAATAATCAATGATAAGATAGGTCCTTTTTTATCACAACTAGTATTTTTATATATTTTATTTCTACCTATTTTTATAGAAACTCTTACAAGGAATAAGGAGGGTCTGTATATTGTGTTCTAAGCCACACTCAGCAGAGTGCTGTGCGCACCTGGGCTTTTATTATAAATTTTTAACACCATGATAAAAACTAGTTCCAACAAGGCATGCAGTTATTTTCCTCTCATGTTCACGTTGCCGATTCTGCATGGTGAGCTGCAGACGCGTCCCTCATGTTTCTGTTGTTGTAAGCTTCCTTTGGCTTTCTGCATTTTTCCACGTTGATTCTTACCTTTTTCTCCCCATCTGCCCATGTGTCGCACCCACATTTTCTTGCACAATGCATGCTTTATCGCACTCCCATAGATGATCCTTACCTTCCCTGGCAACTCCATCGTGCACGTTATTGGGCTATGGGGCTGGGAGACAGCTCTCATGGGATTTGCAACTCTGAATCCCAGGCAAGCGTGTGGGCGACCGGTGGCTTCGCCCCACAGCCCTCGGTCTTCTCCCGCCTGTGACAACCGGCTGCTTCCAGCTCTCGTTCTCCCCTTTGTCTGTTTGGACAGTCTCTCTTGGAGAACACAGCGTGACAACCATTTCTGGCTGTCAATAGGGGGAGATGACCCGCCATCACTCTCTCCTCTTTGTCTTTCAATAGACACTATCCTTACAGTTGGTTGCAAGCACGTTTTACTCCATTCTGGTAAGTGGGCTTTGACCTCCCCTGCCACTTTGGCCAGAACGTGCACTTGGACTGGGGGGTGGTTTTCTCACACCCCTGGTTTCCATTTCCTTCCTCCCAGCCCTCCCCTTGTGATTTTACTTGCAAATGTTCCCCGATATGCTAACTACGGTAGAGCACCAAAGAGCAGGGCGATGGTGTCCCGTGCGATCCTGAGACAATCTAACAGCTTGCTTATGCATCTATTTGGCTTGGGTGGAAAATTAGAACAGCTTTAATCTGCTCCCAGCGTCAAGCAGGGAAGCACTCCCTGGAGTGTGGGGTTGGGAGCATCACGGCAGGCTCTGATGAAGGCGGCCTGCTGTGCTTTCAATACAGGCACCGCACGCCCCTCGCAAGGAGGGTGCTGGCTCGTCTTAAAAGGAGCATGTTACATTCGAGGGGGAACCATCTTCAGGCTGAGCTGTCCCAGAGCTGAGTCGCTGCATAATGGAAAAATACAGACAGGGGATTTTTTTTTTTCTGGGTGCCCACATCAGTGTGGATAATTGAATTGAGGTTTTTAAAAATGGACACGTAATGTAATTCGGTCAGATGAGCATTTTAGATTTCAGTAATTAGTACTGAGGGGCTTGATGAAGTGTAGGAGGTAGGAGGGAGGAAAGTCTATTTTAGGAGATTAGAGTGATAAGGCCTTTGCATGTTTTTATCAGTTCATGTAGAATTTGACATATGGTAAACAGGAAAAGATAGTATTTAAAAACCCCATAAATATACAGGGTTGAAAAAAAATACCAAAGTAGAGAACGAGAATGCCTGCCAGCACCACTCCCCTTGGCTTCAGTAGTAGGGTAGCATAAAAGGGCTACATATCATTGTGAGAACCAGATCTAGTAATACAGAGAGTCAGCAACGTCAAGGCGAGCGGACATGAGGCTCTGGGTGCACGTTAATTAATTCCAGCCAGTCGTGCCCAAGTTCTCTGGCTCCATTTTGCATCTCCTCCTGGTCTCTATATTTAGAACCATGAACTTCCATAATACTACCCACTCTAAGAGAAGCCAAATTCTAGGTTGACTTGATTTGGCACATTCTTTTGTTTTATGGCTTTCTGTCAAAACCCCCAAATTAATGCAATGTTATGTTGACTGTTTTGTTTCTTAATGCAATGAAGCTGTCTTGAAATTACAGTTAGATAGAGCTTTTTAGAAATTTGCATTGACATCATAATCATATCATAATAAAATGTAATGGAGCCTCATATCTTTGCATGGACATGTCTCTTGTCAAGGTATGGCATTAAAAGAGCCTTTTATGTGATTTTTAATGTAATTTTTTCCTGAAGTATTTTTAAAAAGTGTCAAGGCAAACATAGTCATCATACACAAATAACATTTGCCTCTGTCACTTAAAAAATATCCTACTTAGATATTTGATTTGCTATGTGATGAAACAGTGTTTTGTTTTATTAAGTTTTTCCCCCAAAAGTTTGGAACCAAAAGTAAGGAGATGTGGATCATAATCCTAATTCTGTTGATACTCATTGCCACTCACTGTTCTCCAACACTTGCCCTAACTCTGAGGCTTATTGTGAGCTTCGAGAGATATTTGATGAGAAAGTGCTTAGAAAAGTTAAAAGTATTAAGAAAATATTAAACCCAGAACAAAGTATTTTTGGTAAGTGAGTAATAATGGCAGTGTAAAATAGTTCATTTTGACTGGAGCTAATTCAGTCTTACAGGAAATTCTAACTATATATCTTCCAAGTAAAAGTTTCCATCTTTCTTCAAGACAGGAAATTGTACCACGATGAAATATGGGGGAGAAAAGATTTTATTTTTAGTCTTAACCAAGTCATGCTAAAGCATTGTACTAATATTCAACAGCGTCTTCACATTGTGTGTTTATGGAAATCACTACACAGAACAGGGGGTAGAAGCAAACGCATATTCTGTATTTATTTACCTAACATGATTATAGCCAGCAGGATCATCTTTCATTCGTCCTTTTTCCTTTTTTTCTATTCTGGAAGGGGTTAGCCAAGTTTCCTTTGGTTCAAAGGGAAAAGAGCCTTCTTGCAAAGTCTTCAGAAGGATGCATCTAATATTTAGTGCCAAAGAGAGAATGAACGGGCTGTTCAACCCACTGTAGTCCTTTTGCATCATGGCAGCGATGGATGGCTAGTGATACCTGAACCAGTGTGGACCTCCACCTTGGGCCAAGGGGTGAGGGTGGAACATTCTAGACAACTCCAAGGGGTCTCATCCTCAGCACATGCCTCTCACAAGCTTCACATGTGGCCTTTCCCCCCAACTAAGTCATTTCTCAAGCAAAATAGTGTAGGTAGAACATATGATGTTCCTTTTCTAATTTCCAAATGTTTTTGAATCATTATGATTATGTGTGCAAGTTATGCATTTTGTGTATGTTGGTTGCCAGCAGGTTGTAAGAGTTAGAGTTCTAGTTGTTTTAAGATAAACAAGTGACTTGGGTCTTGAATGCTGAATGGAATCTCAGGTAATTCCATAGACCACGGAAAATCATTTTCTCTAGCTCAGGAGAAGCCTGAGGTGACCAGAAATGAACAGCTCAGGAAACTAATAGGAAGTTACTTTGGAAAGAGAAGAAAGTGATAGAAGCAGAGAAGCATCACTCATTTTGGGAGGAGGCGGGCAGAAGGAGAGGCAGGCTTCAGGGAGCAAGCTGGGCAGAGGCTACAGAGCCAGATTTGTCTCCTTGTTGATCCAGGCTGGCTGTGCGATATGATCAAGGGAGAGGGTGAACTCCAGCATCATGGAAAGTGGGAGCAGTGGAGTTTAACTGTAACAAAGAGCTCCGATCTTTGAATGATTTGCTGGACTGAATTCAGAAATATATATTTAAATGGAAAAAGCAGCTGACTTAATTTAAGATGGACACATTTTTTTTTACCCTCAAATTGTATGAATTTGATGAACATTGAAATCTTAAATTAGGAATTAGATTCTCAGGTTATATCTGCATGATATCTAAGCATCTGATCAATTCCACACATTCAAATTGGTTTGATATCTACAATTAGTTCAACAACTTATTTTGACTTGACTAGCTTGTCAGTTGTCTTTAAAAACACAGATTTGTTTTTTAACAATTAATTTGTCAATTAAAGTTGTGACTGCATTCCTCATGAGAAAACATGCATCCCTAAAATTAACATTACTCATTTATTCACAACAATCCTGTAAGTTTTAGGACCAAGCGCCCATATTGGAGCATTTATTAATTCAGAAAATGGTATTTGTTGAGGTTTGTTATATGAGGCACTGGATAATCTTAAGAGACCTATACTTATAAATCAATATTCACTCGGCAACTATGCTAACCATTTTGTACTTTTAAATTTAATTTTGAGACATTGTCAAATAATACTTTATAATTGGAAAATAGCCTATAAACCCATACATAAAATTATATTAAAATCATAGCCCATGCAAATTTTTCCAAGGATCTATCCCTGATTACTTATTACATCATTAAGAATCAACAAAATTCACTGATACCTTGATACAATTTTTAACGTTTTTGTGCATTTGTGTATATATTTTTTATTTTAAACACATTAATACAAATAGAATAGTGCAAAAAATCTCCATGTGTATCTTTCACCCATCCTCAACAACTATCCACCAGTGACCCACTCATGTCATCTATATCTTGTACCTACTCTTCTCTAAAGATTTTTTTAAAGATTTTATTTATTTATTTGTCAGAGAGTGAGAGAGAGAACACAAGCAGGGGGAGTGGCAGGCAGAGGGAGAAACAGGCTCCCCGCCGAGCAAGGAGCCTAATGAAGGACTCAATCCCTCTCTAAAGATTTTTTAAAACTTTGCCTGTAGAGGAATTATAATATTCACTCATTCTTGCCTTCCCAAACTCCTAGGAACAACAAATCTACTTTCTGTCTCTATGGATTTGATGACTCTGGACATTTTATATAAATTGAACCATAAGATATGTGGTCTTTGTGCTGGCTTCTCTCACTCAGTATGCTTTCTTTTCTTTTTTTCTTAAAAGATTTATTTATTTATTTATTTGAGAGAGAGAGAGAGAGAGAGAGAGTGAGAGTGAGCGAGCATAAATGGGAGGGGCAGAGGGAGAAAGAGAAAGGATCTCAAACAAACTCCCCACTGAGCACAGAGCCTGACATGGGGTTTGATCTCACAACCTGATCACGACCTGAGCCAAAACCAAGTGTCGGACACTTAACTGACTGAGCCACCCAGGTGCCCCAATCGCTCAGTAGGTTTTCAAGGTTCATCCACATTTTAGCAGGTGTCGGAACCTCATTCCTTTATATGGCTGAGTAATATTCCACTGTGTGGATGGAGCACCTTTTGTTCATTCATCAGCTGATAGGCATTGGGGTGTTACTACGTTTTGGCTGTTGTGATTAGTGCTGCTGTGACATTTGTATACAGGTTTTTATTTGAACACCTGTTTCTAATTCCAATATACCCATAAATGAAATTTTTGGAATTTTATACAGGATGTTTTATGCTTAAAAACATATGGTAATTCTATGTTTAACTGAAAAGGAGCCATCAGACTGTTCTCCACAGTGGCTACATCATTTTATGTTCTGGCAAACCTCGTGGAAGTTTCCAGTTTCTTCACATTCTCACCAACACTGTCTATTTCCCATTATGATTTCTTTATTATTATAACCATCCTAGTGGATGTGAAGTGGTATCTCATTGTGGTTGTGATGTACCTTCCCTGATGGCTATTGATATTGAGTCTCTTTTCATGTCATTATTGGCCATTTGTATATTTTCTTTGGAGAATTGTAGAAAGACAATTTAGATTCTTTTGTCCATTTGTCAATTGTTAAAAATGGGCAAAATGAGTCATTTGTTGTTGTTAATTAATTGATTTAAAATGGGCAAAATGGGCCATTTATTTTTGCCCATTTATCTGAAACATCTATTTAAATCCTTTCCCCATTTTTTCATTGGGTTGTCTTTTTATTGTTGAGTTTTAGGAGTTCTTTATATATCCTGGATACTTGGCCCTTACCAAATATAGAATTTGCAAATATTTTCTCCCATTCTGTAAATTGCCTTTTCACTCTTTTGGTGTATCCTTTAAAGCACAAAAGTTTTGGGGCACCTGGATGGCTTAGTCGTTAAGTGTCTGCCTTTGGCTCGGGTCATGATCCCAGGGTCCTGGGATCGAGCCCCGCATCGGGCTCCCTGCTCGTCAGGAAGCCTGCTTCTCCCTCTCCCACTCCCCCTGCTTGTGTTCCCTCTCTCGCTGTGTCTCTCTGTCAAATAAATAAAATCTTTAAAAAAAAAAAGCACAAAAGTTTTTATTTTGATGAAGTCCAATTTATCTCATTTTTTCCGCGGTTGCTTATGCTTTTGGTGTCATGTCTAAGAAACCATCGATTAATACAAGGTCATCCAGATTTATGCTTAGATCCATTTTGAGCTTATTTTTGTATGTTCTTGAAGCAGGAATTCAACTTCATTCTTTTGCATGTAGATATCCAGTTGCCCCAGCACCATCAGTTGAAAAGACTGTTCTTGATTAAAACTCTTCAAAGTGTAGGGATAGAGGGAACATATCTCAATATTATAAAAGCCATCTATGAAAAGCCCACAGTGAATGTCATTCTCAATGGGAAAAACTGAGGTCAGGAACACAACAGGGATGCCTACCTTCACCACTCTTGTTCAACATAGTACTAGAAGTCCTAGCCTCAGCAATCAGACAACAAAAAGAAATAAAAGACATTCAAATTGGCAACAAAGTAGAAGTCAAACTCTCACTCTTTGCAGATGACATGATATTTTATGTGGAAAACCAAAAGATTCCACCCCAAAATTGCTAGAACTCATACAGCAATTCAGCAATGTGGCAGGATACAAAATCAATGCACAGAATCAGTTGCATTTCTATACACTAACATTGTGACTGAAGAAAGAGAAATTAAGAAATCAATCCCATTTACAGTTGTACCAAAAACCATGAAATACCTAGGAATAAACCTAACCAAAGAGGTAAAGGATCTGTCCTCTAAAAACTACAGAACACTTATGAAAGAAATTAAGGAAGACACAAAGAGATGGAAAAACATCCCATGATAATGGATTGGAAGAATAAATACTGTTAAAATGTCTATGCTTCCTAGAGAAATCTACCCATTCAGTGCAATCCCTATCAAAATACCATTGACATTTTTCACAGAGCTGGGACAAACAATCCTAAAATTTGTATGGAACAAGAAAAGACCCCAAACAGCAAGAGAAATGTTGAAAAGAAAACCAGGGGCTCCTGGGTGGCTCAGTTGGTTAAGAGACTGCCTTCAGCTCAGGTCATGGTCCTGGGGTCCTGGGCTTGAGCCCCACATTCGGCACCTTGCTCAGTGGTGAGCCTGCTTCTCCCTCTCCCTCCGCCTGCCACTCTCCCTGCCTGTGCTCTCTCCTTCTCTCTGTCAAATCAATAAATAAAATCTTTAAAAAAAGAAAAAGAAAAAGAAAACCAAACCTGGGGGCATCACAAAGCCTGACTTCAAGCTCTATTACAAAGCTGTGATCATCAAGACAGTATGGTACTGGCACAAAAACAAACACATAGATCAAGGAAACAGAATAGAGAGCCCAGAAACAGACCCTCAACTCTATGGTCAACTAATCTTCAACAAAGCAGGAAAGAATATCCAGTGAAAAAAAGACAGTCTCTTCAATAAATGGCGCAGGGAAAATTGGACAGTCACATGCAGAAGAATGAAACTGGACCATTCTCTTACACCATACACAAAGATAAACTCAATATGGATAAAAGACCTAAATATGAGACAGCAATCCATCAAAATCCTAAAGGAGAACACAGGCAGTAACTTCTTCAACCTCGGCCGCAGCAACTTCTTGCACGACACATCTCTAAAGGCAAGGGAAACAAAAGCAAAAATGAACTTCTGGGACTTCATCAAGATCAAAAGCTTCTGCACAGCAAAGGAAACAGTCAACAAAACAAAAAGGCAACCCACGGAATGGGAGAAGAGATTTGCAAATGATGTTACAGATAAAGGGCTGGTATCCAAAATATATAAAGAACTTATCAAACTCAACACCCCAAAAAATTGAATAATCCATTCAAGAAATTGACAGAAGACATGAACAGACATTTCTCCAAAGAAGAAATACAAAGGGCCAACAGACACATGAAAAAATGCTCCACATCACTTGTTATCAGGCAAATACAGATCAAAACCACAATGATATACCACCTTACACCAGTTAGAATGGCTAAAATTAACAAGACAGGAAACAACAAATGTTGGGAAGGATGTAGAGAAAGGAGAACCCTCTTACACTGTTGGTGGCAATGCAAGTTGGTACAGCCACTCTGGAAAACAGTACAGAGTTTCCTCAAGAAGTTAAAAATAGAGCTACCCTACAACTCAGCAATTGCACTACAGGGTATTAACCCCAAAGATACAGACATAGTGAAAAGAAGGGGCACCTGCATCCCAATGTTCATAGTAGCAATGTCCACAATAGCCAAACTGTGGAAGGAGCTAAGAGGTCCTTCAACAGATGAATGGATAAAGATGTGGTTCATATATACAATGGAATATTACTCAGCCATCAGAAAGGATGAATACCTACCATTTACATCCATGTGGTTGGAACTGGAGGGTATTATGCTAAGAGAAATAAGTCAATCAGAGAAAAACAATTATCATATGGTTTCACTTATATGTGGAATATAAGAAATAGTGCAGAGGATCATAGGGGAAGGGAAGGAAAACTGAATGGGAAGAATTCAGAGAGGGAGACAAACCATGAGGGACTCTTGACCCTGGGAAACAAACTGAGGGTTGAGGAAGGGGAGGTTGTTGGGGGGTTGGGGTAACTGGGTGATAGACATTAAGGAGGGCATGGGATGTGATGAGCACTGGGTGTTATATGCAACTGATGAATCATTGAACACTACATCTGAAACTAATGATGTACTATATGTTGGCTAATTGAATTTAAATTAAATTAAAAAAAAAGACTGTTCTTTCCCCATTGTATGGTATTATCATCATTGTCAAAAATCAATTGATGATGGATGTATAGATTATTTCTGGACTCTCAAATCTATTTCTTTGATCTAAGCCTTTTCGTTAAACATTATATAAATATGTATTTTCTTAACAAAAGGCATCATGAGCTCTTTGCTCATTGAATTTCCAATTCAAGTTCAGCACAAGATTTTTGCTCAAGCTCATCTGTAACATCTGTATCCTCTGTCTCTAATGCTGACCAGTCTTGTTCTTAGTGGCACCAACATAATGATTCATTTGCTTTATGTGACTATACAAATACAAGAATTTCAGAATAACAATATAAAAAGCACCACCAATAATATAACACCTAAAAACATTTTTGAAATATACATTCACTAGTAAAGAATTCCAAGTTGACACTTTTTAGTCTCAGTACTTTGAAGATGTCACTCCACTACCTTCTAGCTTACATGGTTTCCAATGAGAAATGTCCTGAAATGTCCATTTTTGTTCCTATTCATGTAATGTGCCTTTCCCCCACTGAATTTAATATTTTCTGTGGGTTTTTTTTTTTAAGATTTTATTTATTTATTTGAGAGAGAGTGAGAGAGAGAAAGAGCACAAGAGGGGGGAGCGGGAGAGGGAGAAGCAGACTCCCTGCTGAGCAGGGAGCCCCATGCGGGACTCGATCCTGGGACTCCAGGATCATGACCTGAGCCGAAGGCAGTTGCTTAACCAACTGAGCCACCCAGGCGCCCAATATTTTCTATTTATCCCTGGAGATAAGCAATTTGATTAAGATGTGCCTTGGTGCAGTTGTTTTCATGTTTTTTCTGCTCTCACTTGTTCACCTTCTCAGATCTATGGGTTTATAGTTTGAATCAAATCTGAGAAAAACTTGCAGTCATCATTTTTTCAAATCTTTCTTCCTCATTTTGCCCCGTCTCTGCTGGGAACTCAAATGACACTCATATTAGGTTGTGCTACTAATTAGCTCACTGATACTCTTTCCATGTTTTAAAGATTATTTTTTGTATGTTTCATTTTGGAACTATGTTGCTACGTCTTCAAGTTTGTTAATCTTTTCTTCTGCATGTCTAAAATGCTGTTAATCCCACTCAGTGTATTTTTTTAAAAATCTCAGGTGTTTTTATCTTTAGAAGTTTAATTTGGATTTTTAAAAATGTCTTTCATGTCTTGATTTCAGGTTTTCTCTAGCTTCTTGAACACACGAAATAAAATTATAGTAATTCTTTTAATGTCCTTGTCTACCAGCTCTATCATCTGAATCATTTCTGGGTCAGCCTTGATTTGTTTTTTTTTTCCCAATTGTGGACTGTATTTTCCTTCTTCTCTGCATACTTGGTAATGTTTTACTGAAAGACTTTCACTGTGAAGTTTTTGTGTTTGGGTGCTGGGTATTGTTTGTGTTCCTAAAAATATTCTTGAGCTTTGTTCTGCTATCTGCTTAAGTTACTTGGAAATACTTTGATCCTTGTGAACCTTGCTTTTAAGCTTTGACTGAGAGGACTAGAGGGCTGTTTAATCTAGGGTTATTTTTGCCTTACTACTGAGGCAAAAATCCCTCCTAAGTACTCTATCCAATGTCCATGAATTATGAGATTTTCTACTCAGGCTGATGGGAACAGGCACCATTCCCAGTCCTGAATGAGCCTCTAGGATTGTTCCCTCTTATCCTGTTGAGATGTTTTCCCCTCAGCCCTGGATAATTTCCTCTCATGCATGCAATGATCAACACTTAGCTGAACACTCAAGCAGGAGCCTCTGCTGAATACTTTATGTCCCCTCTCCAGACCTATGGGGTTCTCACTCTGTGCATCTGTCCTCTCTGCAACTCCATCCTGCAAATTCTAGCTGCCTTGGCTTTTGTGATAGATTGAATTATGATCACCCACCCTTCAAAATGTCTGAATCCTAAGCTCCAGAATCTGTGAAGATGTTACCTAATATGGCAAAAGAGACTTTGCAGATGTGATTAAACTAAGGATCTTGAGATGGGGAGATTATTCTGGATTTTCCAAGTGGGCCCGTATAATTCCACGGGTCCTTATAAGAGGAAGGCTAGAGGGTTGGAGACAGAGGAGAGATTCAAAGATGCTATGCTGCTGGCTTTGAAGATGGAGGAAGGAGCAGAGAGCCAGGGAATTGAGGAGAGCTCCAGGAGCTGGAAAGGACAAGGAACAGATGTTTTCTTAGAGACCCAAGGAAGAACACAAACTTGGTGTCCCATTTTGGACTTCTGGCCTCAGGAATGGTAGATAATAAATTTGTTTTGTATTAAGCTGGCATAGTCACAGTGATTTGTTAACCCAGCAATGGGAAGCTAATGCAAGCGCTTTAAAGCCCCTGCCCCATCTCTTCAGCTCGGGAAGACCACCAGGCCCTCCTGCACTCCTCTCTAGGCAGGAAGCTAGGATGAGTTTGCTGCTCACTACGCCGATTTCCCAGCCCACGGAGGTCCTGTCCTTCACAGCCTGATGCCCAATGTCTTGAGCATCCTTTTATCCAGCGGTTCAGCTACCCCGACACCCCATCATGGCCAGGAGCAGGAATTGCCCCTCTGTATGCCTATGCAGCCAAGTTAATAGACAGTGAGATTCATTTAAAAAAATATTTCATTTCTATGTTTTTGGTGCTTTTTTATTGAATTTTACTTAATAATGTAAAATGTTTTAAAAGCTATTCTATTTTATTTTAAGATAAAATCAGAGAGGGAGACAAACCATAAGAGACTCTTAATCATAGGAAACAAACTGAAGGTTGCTGGAGGGGGAGGTGGGTGCTGTGGGGGGATGGGGTAACTGGGGGATGGGCATTCAGGAGGGCACATGATGTAATGAGCACTGGGTGTTATGTGCAACTGATGAATCACTGAACTCTAACTCTGAAACTATTAATTCATTATATGCTAATTAATTGAATTTAAATAAAAATGAAAAATAAATTAAAGCTATTTTAATTTCTAGCTTATCTTTATTGTACAAGATAAAGTTTTTGAGTGCAAGAAATATATTTACTCTTTTTCTTATGTCTAAATACCTAGATCAAAGGAGAATAATCTTCTATTGCTGAAGAACATCAACACTCTAACATGATGCTAACACTGGAACTTATGAACGAAGACTCTTCCTTTACAAGAGATTTGTTATCCTTGCAGCTACTTAGAAATAAACATTTCTGAAAATTTTCCATGTTCCACGGATAAAGTATTTCTACATTAATAATAGCAGATTCTACTCTCTTTAGCAGAAATATCATTTTAAAGTCCTTTTCTGGTGGCTCCTGGGTGGCTTAGTCAGTTAAGCATCTGCCTTAGGCTCAGGCCATGATCCCAGAGTCCTGGGATTGAGCCCCATGTTGGGCTCCCTGCTCAGTGGGGAGTCTGTCTCTCCCTTGCCCTCGCTGCTCCCCCTGCTTGTGCTCTCTCTCTCAAATAAATAAATAAAATCTTAAAAAAAACTAGAAAGTCCTTTTCTGTGCTCAGCAAGACCACAGGGCCAGGGGCGCCTGGGTGGCTCAGATGGTTAAGCGTCTGCCTTTGGCTCAGGTCATGATCCCAGGGTCCTGGATCAAGTCCCGCATCGGGCTCCCTGCTAGGTGGGGAGCCTGCTTCTCCCTCTGCCTCTGCCTCTCTCTCTCTCTCGGACTCTCATGAATAAATAAATAAAACATTTTTTAAAAGACCACAGGGCCAGCTTGGTTGGTATGTTTTGCTTTGTCTTCTCAGTCTGCCTCCATATGCCCAAGGATGCTCTGACCGCTTTGATGAACTTGCCCAGGGGGTGCAGACATGTGATAACCATCCTGCGTGTGTCACTAGCGGACTGACTCATACATCTCAGTGTTTGTGAAGGTGCCCCAGCCCTCTCGGTTGAAGCATCAGGGACCCGTAAAGATGACGTCAAAGCATGAGCATCCCTGATGCATTTCCACATCATGACACCGAGCTTTATTAACTTAAGTAACTAGAGAAGGACCACATGAAACTGTGTGATTGCATGAGGAAGTAAATACTGATTTTGAAGCAAACACAGTTCCAGCTTTATGTGATTTCAGATGCTAGGCTGTTTCACTCATACACCCTCAGTATTCTTATTCCCTAGGTGTTTGTTTTTTTTTAATTGAAGTTTGGAATATTTTCTGATAAAATAAATATGCATCTAGATATTATACCCTGTCTTTTTGCTTTTTGGGGGGGAGAATGCACAAGACTCTATCAGAAATTATGTGCAAATGGGAATAAAGAATTAATGTCATTTTCAGTACACTAATATTGTTAAAATGTTCTAAACAATGTTCAGTTGAACATTCTACAAGTAAATGGCAGAAAGCAGTAAAATGCATTACTGCTGTTGATCTAACTGAGAAATTGCTTCTCGTCCATTCAAACCGTGGGCTTCTTCATTTATGCTTTAGGAAGAATGAAGAACACTATTGCCTTTGGAAAGTAACAGAAAAAGGAAGATATATCCTTTCTGTCAGATACGTTATGTACATGTAGGCATTAACCTCTATTTGTGGTCTGCATACCTCTCTGCAACCAGTTTAGGGATGCCTCTCTTTACAGTGTGTTTCATTTATAATCTGATGGAATCCTTAGAAATTAGCTGTTCATGCTCCTGTCTTATCATGTGGTTCACACTCTCATCTTGTTTGAAAGTCGAAGTTAGACCTTCATGGCACCAAAACGAATCTCTGATCTATGCAGCTCTTAAATGATGCTGAGATGCATGATATTAATTTCTTTCTTGCATGAGTTTTAATGTTCTTGGAAATTTGTATGACAAATTGTTCTAAGTGTAATTTTCAACCAATAAGTGAAAGTCTTATGTAAGCTTTTGGATCAGTCTATGTGCATTACATTTTTTGCAAGATCTCACTAAAATATTGGTAAATATGATTTTTGAATGCATATTTTAAAATTCGCTTGCTCTTTTGTGCTCTTATTTGGAAAATAACCTAAAAATGAGTTCTCTTCTTTTCCTTAAACATAAATTTTAAACTATTCATTACGCTCTTTATGTTTTTCTCTCCTATGTTGCACTAGTGTGTTGCTTTAAAAAATGATTTTAGTTTTGTGTATCATAATTTTTGTCTATGATAACTTCTTTTTCTTAAAAAACTTCAAAACACATGATAACATTTTAGTTTCTTTTTTTTTCCAACTGAAAATCTCTGCAAGCTACTTACATAATCATCTACTCATACTACCTTGGTTATCAAAACAATGTCATGTCAATTGTACTACCTATATCTTTACCATTAAACAACTCATTTATTATTATTTAACACCATGATCTTCTTGGAGTTTCTCAGTTTTCATTTTATACTACAATACTGAGTTTAGAGTCCTATAAAAAAGAAAGAAATTGGAGAAATCTGAGTAGAAGCCTAAATATTATTTGATGAGAAGGACTCGTGTAGAAAGCTGGAGTACAAAATATTATTGAGCATTTTTAAGAGGAGGGCATCACAATAACAAAATAATTTCCATCAGTACAGGGATGGGCACCCCCTCTAGCTCACTGTCCCCTAAATCCACTCACGTGTCATGGTGTACACACACACAAGACATCAACGTGCTCCCCTGTGGACACACATGTCAGCATGTACCAGAGAGCCTGCTTTGGGTAGAACGTTGGCGCTCCGACAGTCCACCTGTTATAACTTTAAGTTCCTTCCTGCTTGTTGTCTTTCTTCCATGATTTCCTCCCCGTGCACTATTCGAGGGATTATTTTATTTATTTATTTTTTTTAAGATTTTATTTATTTATTTGAGAGAGAGCACATGAGAGGGGGTAGGGTCAGAGGGAGAAGCAGACTCTCCGCTGAGCAGAGAGCCCCATGTGGGACTCGATCCAGGGACTCCGGGTTCATGACCTGAGCCAAAGGCTGTCGCTCAACCGACTGAGTCACGCAGGCACCCGAGGGATTATTTTAATTACATACTAACTAATGTTATGGTGGGTTCAGAGATAAAAAAAAAAAAGAGAGAGAGAGAGAGAGAGAGAGAGATATTCACTAGTTTTTGTGAAAAAGAAGGAACAGGTTTAAATGACTGAATGAAAATTTTAAGTTAATAGCAAAAGAACCTTCCAACCCACAGAAGTGGTTTTCTTCCATTAAAGTTGGGATATTATTGTCGTCTATTCTGTCCTGATACCACACCATCGCCCATGGAGGGTGAGAACAGGAGGTCTTCTACCTCATCACGGA
The DNA here is from genome assembly GCF_029215605.1 of Mirounga angustirostris. Classification (NCBI taxonomy): domain Eukaryota; kingdom Metazoa; phylum Chordata; class Mammalia; order Carnivora; family Phocidae; genus Mirounga; species Mirounga angustirostris. The sequence goes on along the minus strand of NW_026991722.1, from coordinate 3,473,025 downwards.
AACAAAAGCTGTCCTATTTACCTTCATATGATTCACTTATTATATCATTTGTTTTGCTATTGAACTGTTCTAGAAATCGGAGAATTAAGGCTTCTGACTCCTAGGGTGTATCTGGGCAAATCAGAAAGTGACAGCTTCTCACACTGGTGAAAATTGGAGAAAGACAGTCTTCTATCTAGACTGGAGCATTGTCATGTCAGGGTGCTGGGGACAGCTAGGCCAGATCTCATCCTCTTCCTGCCCCTTCTCCACAGAAACCCTCTGCAGAGCACAGCCTGTGGAAATCATATGTCGTTAGGAATAAATGACAGGCGGCACATACACTTGTTCCTGCTGAATTTTAGTTTTCATGGTGCCATTTTGCCATATTGTTAATAGTGACTAAATCCATCTGTGTCCCAAGTTAGAATGGGCTTTGCGGTTAGGGCTTTCCCCCATCATTCCTTTCTTATCCTCTCCTTCACTACTCTCCTCTCCTCTGTGAGCTATCATCAACAGCTTAGACCTTGGCGCTGGTGGAGAACTGTGTGGACAGAACGTGGATGTGGTCCTACAGCAGCCCCATGAGTATAAAGAAACCCCGCCTCTTAGCCACACCAGTTGACACATTTTTGCTCATTTCAAAAGCTAAAAGGCATGATTACACATTGAAATAAATTAATCCCAGGCCAATTCTGGAAAAATCACATGCAGGCCACACTATTGAATCTCCTTTTGTGTTGTTGTTGTTGCTGTTGAAGCCAAAGTTTGAGTGATGAAGAGCAGCACCTATGGTCTTCCCCAGCTCAGGGTGCTGAAGGGCACTTAGCAGAAGTGCCAGAAGTAATTCATACAGTAAGAGGAAGAGCTGTGTCCAAAACTGGAACCAGCAGCTGGCGAGAGACATGATGTGAGGATTACTTTGTTGACCTTTGTATTTTCCTCTGTTGAAAACAGCCTTAATATGTTTGTTAAACACTCAAACACTCAAACAGTACAAAAAAGCAAAAAGCAAAACCTACCACACGTGAGACTCTGCCACTTTGAAATGACCATTGTGGACACCCAGGTACAGACTCTTCCAGAACCCTCTGTGCATACATGCACAGACACATACTTACTGACCTGAATGCATGTTGTACATGCACTTTGATTTTCCATGTCAATAACTAACCCCTTAGGTTGCAAAATTAACATAATTGCAGATTTTTAAAAATAAAAATTATTGATCTCTCTATTTCTATATCACCATTTTGCTGTGTTAATTGCTAAAGCTTCAAAATTTATTTCAATAAACATTTTTCCCCGAAGCTCTCAATATTGTAAGTTCCAAGAATGCACATAGAGAATCTTATGTAGGATATTTTCTTCATTTGCCACAATCTTCATAGATACCTACATGCTACATTTGGGAACTGGCACATTCACCAGAAAATGGCTCTGTTTTTCTTTTGTAAATGTAATATTTTCAATCATTCCTGCCCTTACAATAGCCAATTTTATTCTCTTCCCATCCTTAATTTCTTTAAAACTCTTAATAATAATAGATGAATAAAAATGTTAAACAAATATCAAACCAAACCAAAAACAACAAAAATGGAATGTGACTGTATCATTACAAGCTATTGTGGAAAAAAATAACTATTTTGTTTTCTGCAAAAACCATCACATATTTTGATGACATTTTGTACTCATTAGTTTTAAAGTGGATTTTATTCCAAAAATAAAATGACCGGAGTGATCAATATGGTAGTATTGTGAATAATTTACTAAAGGCTATAAAATAATGTGGAGTCAGTGAGAGAACACCTTTCTCAAATATTTTAAGAATTGGGAATGAGGGGCACCCGTTAAGCATCTGACTCTTGATTTCGGCTCAGATTGTGATCTCAGGGTTGTGGGATTGAGCCCTGTGTTGGGTTCTGTGCTCAGCACTGAATCTGCTTGAGATTTTCTCTCTGCATATCCCTCTGCCCCTCCCCCCACTCTCTCTTTCTCTGTATCTCTCTGTCTCTCTCTAAAATAAAAAAAAAAATTTGGAAATGAGTCATGCTCTGTACTTTTCTGTCCTTTTAACAGAATGTAACATTCAGGCATACAATGGGATTCTATTTTAAACATGGACAAATTTTAGGATAAGAGATTAATTTATAAATAAAGTTGTGTCTAGGGAACTCAATGATACCTACTTTAATAGAGCAGGTAGAATAACTGCCCAACCAAAGATGAGGTATTTCACTCTGCTGCACAGACCGCCCTTTAGTATCCCCTCCTTACAGAACCCTCTCTCCACCTGAGAACTGCTACCTGTCTCCAGACCCAAAATGCAACCATCAGGCCACATGGGGGTTGTGGATGAGGTCAGAGAAATTGTACCTGGAGTGACTCCTATTATAATGGCAGATTTCTTCCAATTCTCAACAGCCCAGCATAGGAACAGAGAAAGGAGATGTGTGGATTGATCTAAAATTAGATGCTTGTTTGTTTGTCTGTTTTCTTGGGAGATGCAATGGAAGGACAAGGAGACAAGACATTTGTGCACTGGCAAGAAGTGGTGAAACAGATAAAGTACTAAGTGTGGGGCACACAGGAGGGAAAGCAAGGGGAGAGCAATAGAGGTTTCAGATATTAGGAATAGGTAAAGTCAGGATAGAGAACGTGCTCTATAAAGAGAGGAGGTTTCGGTGAGAGGGCGGGATGTCTGAATTTAGGATTTCAGACGTGGAGTTGTTCTGCGTGAGGGCATGACCTGGGTGGGGATGCCGGGGAGTGAATGGTGCCCCATGAGCCTTGCAGGAGGATGGAACATGGAGTGGAGATCGTGATCTAGAAGTGGAACTTTTCTGTGAGTGCAGGAGGCATGCAAAACATGCTCCTGCCACTTCAGGGCCCACAGAAGTCTGGTTCCATCCTGGCATCAAGCTGGAGGTCTACTTCTGGTCCAGACTCAGGGCCTCTTGATCTAGTGACCTGTGATCCATGACGTACAAAAACCAGGTACCTGCTCGCCCCCTTTCCCAGTCAGACATAGAACAGTGGGACAGGGACAGGACACTCCTAGTGAGCACTCGCATAGCCAAACGGGGATGTGGCCGTTAGTAAGCCAGTAAATCCTGACTGAGCTCAGCTCAGTACTCGAGGGTGATTCTTGCACACTCACAATTAATTTGCATACTCCAAATTCTTCCAGACATCTCAAGTCAGAATATCATTATTAAAGATGCCTTCACCTCTTCTGGATTTTTGCACTTAAAAAAAAAATTGTATTTGATAATTGCAAAGCAAATTCCTGGCCCACATTGACCCTGCTGAATAGGCTGACCATGTGACTAGTACAACTTGCACAGGTAAGTGGTTTCTGTGAACGAGCGAAGTCCAGCATCATATGCCTCCGACGCTCCTAAATTTGACATGTTTAAAAAAGAATGGTTTTTAATATACAAATATTCCATCAGTATATTGCATGCCTAAAATGAATACGTTATATGTCTATTGTATCTCCATAAATAAGAGAGTGATTTGCAGTTATCAGAAGAATAATTTCCATGTATCACAGGGACCTGGTAAATGCCACAGCAGCCCCCACAAGGGAAAGATCAGTCCCTGCGGCTTTTTCCCCTCCGGAAGTCGTCCCAGCATCTGTTTTTTAGTGATATGATAATATTTTACTATGATACTGTAGCTATAAGTGTAATGATAAAATGTAGTATTGCAGCAGGTATCTTTATAGTTTAGCTTCGGTATTTCACATTGACTCACTCTTGGGCTGATGGAAACCCGTCGTTCACTCCCGGTGGTAAGACACCCGTCGCTGGGGAGGAAACCAAGTCGGAGTGCTGGTGAGCGGACAGGCAGAGGAGAGCCCCTGTTTGTGCTTGCCTCTCCTTTTCCCTCCTGCTTCCCCGAGCCTCCAAAAGCCGCGTGCGTGGGTGTGTGGATTGGATTACAGCGCAGGGTAAGAAAGTCATTACAGGGAACCGGCAAAAATCTAATAAAGCAGATCTTGTCTTTATCAGACTTACTTATTTCGAGTCACCGGATGTGCTGATAAGCCTTGGCCAAGTTTTGGAGCTCTGCCTGTGTAAATGTGTCTTCATCCCTCCTGGAGGTTGCGAAGGGGTTGAGGAGGGGACCCGGGCAGGGAGGGCTGCGAGGAGCTGGACCACAAGCCCAGGCAGACGCACAGGGGCTTGGGCATATGGGCAGGGGGAGTCGGTTCTCTGACTAGAACTTCCCTGTTCGGTGCCCGTGGGGTGGGTTCTGAGCGAGACAGGCTGGGGAGGGAAGCTGGGCGCTGTGCCCCAGGCCTTCGAGAGTAACAGAACTGTGAATCCCCAAGGGGCAGGTTGTCCCGGAGCGCGGTGCGCCCTTGGAGATTCACAGCAGCAGAGCTGAGGCTTACAAACAGGGTAATGAAAGTCACGATGGAGTGCAGCTCCCACCCCAGTGAGAAGTAACTAGCCCCAAAGGTGCCTGGAGGAGGGGCTTCCAGGGAATGCAGGCTTTCTAGGGCATGAAATATAATCCTAAGGAAAAGAATTGTATTGGAAGTTGGCTCTGTTACAAAAAGTAGGATGCTTAAAAAAGTGATCACTTTTTGACATCACGTCTACAAATGGCTTTTCTTCAAGGGGAATAAAAGTGAGTAATCTACCCCATGCCTCAAATGCAGCAACACGTCATGTGCAGATAGCGATCTTTAAAAAGCAATCTGGTGTTCTTTCTCTTTCAAACAAAAACTTTCTATCCTAAAAAGATTTTCCAAAAAAGGTTCTTCCTTGTGCTGCTTGGGAACTTCTTTCTGCCCTGCTTCACCTTGGCTCCTGGTTGGTTTGCGTGGTGGGAGGACATAGCAGTGAATAAACAAAGATGTCCCAGCCCACACAGAGTGGGGAGCATGAACTTGCTTCCTGAACCAGAGCTGTGTTCTCAGCTTCTCTTTTCCCTCTGTTCCTCACACCCATTCCTGACTCCAGAGCATTGTGTTCCAAACAATGTTAGCAGTATTTACAAGGACTAAAATGTGTATGAGACCTCCCATGGCTGCTCAGTGTATATCAGCACAACTGTACCGTGACTGTCCTGGGAGGGGAATTTTTGAATTTCCTAATTCTATCCACTCTCCAGAGATAAGGCTGCACTAAAAAATAAATAAGTACAAAATTAACAATTAAAAAAATTAAAAAAACTTGAAATAAAATTATCCTAATTATAAAAGCTATAGATTTACTCACACTTTAAGTATTTATCAAGTGGTCCCACTTTGAGACTGGGAAGACTTAAGCTCTGGAAAGAGAAATGAACTAAATAGTGTAGGGAAAAATTTGTGTTTTAGTGGAAAACTTTAGATTATGTAGACTCTAGAGGAGTCTAGAGGAGAACCTTCTGAGGTATTTGATTTTCATTCTGTGGGAATTATTTTACAACTTCTGAATTGTAGATACTGATAGCAATGCAAAATAATTCTTGTCAATAGACTCAGAAATTCTGTCTAAAGAAGTTCAATTGAATTATATCTTCTCCTTGTGGAAAAACCAGTTTTGCTTTCATTTGCACATTTATCCCAATGTTCTGTCACTTCATAAATATTTATGTTTTTAAAATTTATTCTTTGAACTGGTTATGATATCTGCTTGGATTTCTCATTGATTAAGTAGAATATTTAACATGTGTTCATTTTCTATCTGTTGTTATAATTTTACCTTTTATGAACTTGCTTTATATACAGATTTTGTCCTCAACCTCATAGAGCAGAAAACTTGTGGAACAAAGAAAAGGAAAAGAAGTTAAAAAACCAGATAGCCCTTTTTTTTTTTTTAATGTCATGTTAGTCACCATACAATACCTAATTAGTTTTTGATATGGTGATCCACGATCCATTATTTTCATATAACACCCAGTGCTCCATGCAGTACGTGCCCTCCTTAATACCCATCACCGGGCTAGCCCACCCCCAGTCTCCTCCCCTTTAAAACTCTGTTTGTTTCTCAGAGTCCATAGTCTCTCATGGTTCATCTCTCCCTCCGATTCCCCGTCCCCTTCAGTTTTCCTTTCCTTCTCCTAATGTCCTCCATGCTATTCCTTATGTTCCACAAATAAGTGAAACCATATGATAATTGACTTTCTCTGCTTGACTTATTTCACTCAGCATAATCTCCTCCAGTCCCATCCATGTAGATGTAAAAGTTGGGTATTCATCCTTTCTGATGGCTGAGTAATATTCCATTGTATATATGGACCACATCTTCTTTATCCATTTATCTGTTGAAGGGCATCTTGGCTCTTTCCACAGAATTTGTATGGAATCAGAAAAGACCCTGAATTGCCAAGGAAATGTTGAAAAAGAAAAACAAAGCTGGGGGCATCAAATTGCCCGATTTCAGTCTCTATTACAAAGCTATCATCATCAAGACAGCATGGTACTGGCACAAAAACAGACACATAGATCAATGGAACAGAATAGGGAGCCCAGATATGGACCCTCAACTCTATGGTCAAATAATCTTCGACAAAGCAGGGAAAAAAATATGCAATGGAAAAAAGATAGTCTTTTCAATAAATGGTGCTGGGAAAATTGGACAGCCACATGCAGAAGAATGAAACTCGACCATTCTCTAACACAATACACAAAGATAAACTCAAAATGGATGAAAGACCTCAATGTGAGACAGGAATCCGTCAAAATCCTAGAGGAGAACATAGGCAGTAACCTCTTCGACATCAGTCACAGCAACTTCTTTCAAGATACATCTCCAAAAGCAAGTGAAACAAAGGCAAAAATGAACTTTTGGGACTTCATCAAGATAAAAAGCTTCTACACAGCAAAGGAAACAGTCCACAAAACAAAGAGGCAACCCACAGAATGGGAGAAGATATTTGCAAATGACACTACAGAAAAAGGGCTGGTATCCAAGATCTATAAAGAACTTCTCAAACTCAACACCCAAAAAACAAATAATCAAGTAAAAAAAATGGGCAGAATACATGAACAGACACTTCTCCAAAGAGTACCTACAAATGGCTAACAGACACATGAAAAAAATGTTCATCATCATTAGTCATCAGGGAAATGAAAATCAAAACCACATTGAGATACCAGCTTACACCAGTTAGAATGGCAAAAATGGACAGGGAAAGAAACAACAAATGTTGGAGAGGTTGTGGAGAAAGGGGAACCCTCTTACACTGTTGGTGGGAATGCAAGTTGGTACAGCTGCTTTGGAAAACAGTATGAATGTTCCTCAAAAAATTAAAAATAGAGCTACCCTATGACCCAGCAATTGCACTACTGGGTATTTACCCCAAAGACACAGATGTAGTGAAAAGAAGGGCCATATGCACCCCAATGTTCATAGCAGCAATGTCTGCAATAGCCAGATAGCATTTCTAACCTGATCATCCAGAGTAAAATCACTGATAATAAATCAAAGCCCTGTGATATTGCAATGAGCATATAAACGTCGATTTCTTTTTGTAGAATTAGACTTCTTCTGCACACAGTGGTTTGTGCCATGTTTTATTTTTATTTTTAGCAACATACTAACTAGTAAGCCTTCTTGATATATTCATCTGAACTCCAGTTTGCTTTAGAAATCAGCCTAAAGTAATTGTGACTCACTCTGAAACAAAGATGTCATGTGGGCAGTATGGTCTCAAAGGGAGGTCTGGATCTGCAGGAGACAGGATCTAACAGGTGCAGTAAACACAAGGGCTCTGTAGGCAAGGATGGTCTGGTGAAAGGTATCAACACTCGGCAGGTACTCAACTGGACTTCTGCAAGGACCTTATTTTCTCTTTTGTTTTCATAAAACTGGTTGATTGAGTTCACTCAGAAGAGGGGCTTACTGTCTAGTTTTACATGTGGGATCCACTTCGCTGAGCGCACAGACATGGGGTACGTGTGGAGTATAGGAACACAGGCACGGTGGAGAAGTCCTAGCATGTGCCCCATGGAGTGGCCGTATCATTCAGAAGAGGACAGTTTGCTTTCGTGTCTGTTCTGGTAACTAGCAATGCAGCAAGGCCCATGATGGGACAGTTGTCAGCCTCAAGGGTCAGAGCAGTCCCCCCAGCATTCCCACCTGTCTTTCCAGAAACCAACATAACGTTTTTGGTTTATTTGACCCATGGGAATAACATCAGTGCATGTTCAATCAGAGAGTATGGTTGTATCCAAAATGTCTTTGCCTTCCTTAGGTGACTAATGTGGATCTGTTATTCCAGATGGATCTAAACCCTTCTCTGGGTTATTTTCAGCTTTTGCTGCTTCTCAGAGGTATTGGGCTACAATTTACCTGCTATGAGAAGTAATATTCTATCTCCCCAACCATTCTTTCAGATTCAAAAATTAAATTGATGTTCTCGTGTCCTTGGATTCCGGGAGTATCTGAGTTTACTCCATCCATTTCAGTTAGTATTCTAAAGTCCATATTGTATCCATCCTTTTACTTTTATTTTTAGGATCACTCTTTTCTTTGTTTTATGGTGAATTGCAACACGCAGGCATCTTTTTGCTGTTAGAAATAGGTGACCACGTCTTAGTCACCAGGACACGTCTCATAAAACCTAGCACACTGCCTGCATGTAATCAATACACAACGGTTTGCTGATTTAAACTGATTGATTGATTTGATAATTAGTATTGAGAATCTGCCTTCCTCTTTCCAGAATGAGAAGAGCTTTCCTCAATTCTTTATTTCATGTTTGCAGAGACACTTCTCTTTTTAAAGACTGAGGTGTTCCAATATCAGCAGAGGCCACTGCCCAATTGCCCCTGGGGGTTCACCCCATTGTCCACCACCTGGCCTTCACAAGATGCAACACTTCAGCCAGGGCATTGGGCCAAGGCCACCAAGCCCCACCCCAGACCCCCTTTCTGAGCCTGGAAAACAGAACAGCAGAGGTGGAGGCTGTCCCACGTCCACTTCTGTAATTGCTAAAAACAGGACAGGGTGTGTTGTAAAATGCACTTTCTTCACTTTTAAGCCTGACTTCGAAAATCCCAAGTACCCCTTGGAGAAAAAAAAAAATAATAGAAATTTTGGAATTACTAGAAGCACTATATAAGTTTCCTTTGACAGAAATGTATTTTTAAAAGAAAGCTATCCATGGTTCTAGCCACTTGCTTATTTGGAAAGGACTAGTTTATTTGGAAAGACAAAAGAAGAGAAAACACGGAACGAGGATTAACTGCGTTTTGTTTTAGAAAATGACTTATTGCGTTTGCCGTGTGCAGATCCATGTGTAGAGATCCATCGAAGACCCCGGGAAGAAATACGCAAAGGATATGCTGGTGTGATGTGGAGCTCTTGATAAACACACTTCTTGGTTATCTTCAGTGAAACAACCCCTTCTCACGCAGCCTTGTTGACCGCTCCCCCAGGGACACAGGGATACGAGGACACAGGGATGCTCCTGTAGGGATCGGTGGAATCCAGATGGCAGTGAGCTCCACCCCTGTGCATCAGCGGTGCTCTGCAGACACGGGGAAGACGCGGTTCTTCTGAAGTGCACACAGAGGTAGCCACCAGACATGGTGCTTCCTGAGTACTCTGAGCCCTGGAAATTTTGAGACTGCCAAAGGTCTTCTCATTAGGGTACTTTGCACTGTTGCCCAGCCATTTGGCTGGAAGATGCAGACAGAATGTAAAACATTGTCTTGCAGGTGGATTAGTCCAGGTGTGGGGATTAGTGCCTTCAGGTTGGTGGCAACAGGCTGGGTAACTTGAGCTTTGAAATTCACTGGGTTTCACGATTTATGCAGAGATCGAATCATTATGTTGTACACCTGGAACCAATATAAAGTTATATGCCAATTGTACCTCAATAAGAAAGCCACCAATGTGTTAATTTGTCCTTGTTCCAACTAAACTTTAAGGAAAGACAATAAAAGTTAAAAAAAAAAAAAAGAAAGAAAGAAAGAAAGAAAGAAAGAAAGAAAGAAAGAAAGGAAGAAAGAAAGAAAGAAAGAAAGGAAGAAAGAAAGTCACTGAACTGGATGAAGACATTTCTTTCTTTATCCTGATACTTAAGGTTGATACTCAACCTTGCATCCAGAGTGGACTATTTCTTCTTGAAGTATTAGGATCCACCACACCAAACATTAGGCCCTGGCCAGGTGTGTGCACTCACCAGGTATAGCCGGCAGACATAAGGAGCATGGCCCCAAGTCTTGGTGGGCGGTGCGGGCTTCAGGACTCGGTGGAACAAGGCGATGGCACATCTCAGCCGGGCCAACCCCGGCAGATGGAGGCCTCGTGGAACCCGTCACTCGCAGCGCCCTATTCTTCATGCTCCTTCCCAACTGCCTCTCAAAATTCAGCTGCGAAGATCTTTAGCTCGTCTTTCTCCTTTCCCATCGCATAAGGAAGTCACTGATCCTTGCTCTCTCCTTTTGTTATGGGTTTCCAGAAGGAAGAAGGATGGGAGGCAATCCGGGTGGATTGGGAGGCATGCCCGCCTATCACATTCATCACCGCCGCCTCAGACGGAGTGTTAAACGCCACCACCACCGAGAGCCCCTCTCTGCTCTGCTCTCCTCGCTCTCTCAAGTTTTAAATTTCCCCAGCTAGTGTAAAACTTAATGAAAGCCCTGGAGTATACAATAGCATTTTGAAAACAGGAATTTGTGACTGCTGTGAATCATCACTCACAGCAGGGACCCAGAAATGTGAATTGTAGGAGGAACACACAGAGGCCCCTCTCTTTTTTACTGGGAATTTATTACAGGCGGGTCATTATTTACAATGCACCATTCACATCCTCTAAAGAGCCAATAAACTGGCTGCTGAATATGCATTTTGCTCTGTGGTGAACACAGATGTTTCCAGCTAATATCCATTTCATTTAATTTCTTTTCTCCTTTTTTTTTTTTTTTTTAATTCTATCTTGCTATTTCTGTAGCAGCTGGGTAACTATTTGCCCGTCTTCGGTTTGGGAATCACTCCTCATATTTATTATCACTGGTGCCATTCACGTTGCTATACTTAAGGGTCTGTCAGCATTTCCATTAAAAGCTACTGTTTCTGTAAGTTCAAAACCAAACTGGTAAAGTTTTCTGTGGTTTAAATGTTGGGCATATGAGGTCCCAGCTTGGGATCAAATCACTTTAACAAAGTGCAGAAATAAAATCAGTTAGGACGTTTTAGTGTTATGGTTTTGCAAACCAAATGAAGGGGGGGTGTGGAACATTGATTTCAAAAGCTATTTTGTTGCAATACTGCTTTATTCAACTAAAATGATGATGATGTTGATTAATTATTATGATTTTGCCGGTCATCTTGAAATTTTCCTAAGGTTTGGTGGAGAGAGGTAAATTGGCGGTGGGAACTGAATGACTACTCTTAGAAGCAGATTTTAGGTCACTTAAACTTCAGGTGACAATTCTACCTTAGAAGGACCTCAGAGTCTTTCCAACAACATGCTGAGATGTGTGTCCTGTCTCCGTGCGGTACTCAGCCCAGCACCTGTAACGTGGTAGATAGTCAACATGGTGATCAATGGAGCTCAGTTGGAACTCTATTGTCTATATCAGATATTTTAGCACTTAATTTTATTTACAGAAGCACCACTATTTCGTGCAGTAACAGTGCTTTCCTCACGGACAGAACCTCTTTCTGGCAAGGACAGTAAAACAACAAACTAGCAAACATGTCTTAAGCTCTTGCCACATGCCAGGTGCTCTGCTGGGCATTATCGTGAGTGCTTTTTTGTTCCTCCTCACAATGACATCATATGGTATAGAAGATGCTGGTGTTCTGTTAACTACAGTGGGGACACCTTTCCACAGGGCTAGGAGCTAAGAGCTAGTAAATACTTGCGGACTTTTTACTTTTATTTTAATCCTTATTTACAAGTCATATGAAGCCAACCCATTTACTCCACAAAAAGCAGGAATATTAACAAGAGAGGCGTCTCATGAGAAACCCTTGTTTCTGACTTAAGATACTACCATTGGCCCTGAAGTTCTCTTTTTACTTTGAAACAAAAAGAAATAGCTACGCCGGAAACAACCCAAACGGTGTATAAGAACCTCCTCTCACTGCAGGTGAACGAGTTAAGGAAATACAGATTTCAGTTTTCACACAGTTTTTGTACTTCTTTACCAATTCATTTCCTAAGCCAAGTCTACACGAAGACGCTCAGCTTGGGCGTGTACAGAGGCCATCTCTCCGCAGGCATTCCATGAGTACTGAGATTATTAATGCAGTATTAATGGAGGATTAATGGAGGAGGTCGTTCTAAATAGTTACCGCAGAGGGAGGGAACATTGTGCAAATTCAGATGTTCAAATTATTCTGGACTTAAGATCATCTTAGCCCTCATTTTCATAAGAAATTGAAATAGCTCTTTTAACTTGATTAAAAACGGTCAAGTTTACATTTAAAAACATCTAATTTATAACTTTCACTGATATTCATTAACCTTGAAAAAGCCTTTCAGATTGAATTATATTTGTGGAAGGTCTTCCAATGTATGTTCTTGAGATAATCAGGGCTTTTAAAATATCTCTTCCATTTGAGCGATGGCCTCTAACTTCTGTCTTTGTGTCTCGGATGGTCTTGGGAGCAGGAATAGTCTTTTGTCTACACTGTCTCAAATGTCTTCCTCACCTCAGGGAAATTTCTCATTTTCTGTCTCTGTTAAGCAAACATCAGAAACAAATGAAAAAAAAAATCCACTCCTACACCAAAAATCAAGTTAAAGTAACATTAATGAGGTGGCTTAAACCTCCAAATCCCAGGGTGTTCATTGACTGAAAACTGAGATCCCATCCTTCACCCACCAGGACATACCTGGACATTTCCCAGGACGGAATTCTCTAGACTAAATACCAAATTCACCTTTGGTAGGAAACTGGATAGCATGGGGTCCCACTCTGGAGATGGCCTCTTTTTCCTTCCTCCTCCTGTTTCTCCAGCCCTCTGACTCTCCCTATCTCTTTTCTTCCTCGTTCCTTACTCTGTCTTTTTCTGTCTTTATGCTCAATGTTACCAAGAGAAAAGATTTACTTAGTCACTCTTAATTAATATGTATACATGTATTAAAGGACAGTTTTGTTCAAGTGTTTTCTTTTTTTTTAAGCTCCTTTTAAACTCTCCAATGATTTGGCTTTTCAAATTTTCAACTCTATAGGCCATTAATGAAGTCTAGGAGTTAATGATGATAGCAATAATGTTTCTTTTAAGAATCTTGTAATTATGCAAAAACTCAGTAGGTGGCAATTGACAGGTAATAGGTACAAACTGGAAACAACCGAAATTTCCTACAGTAGGTGAGTGGTAAACAAACTTTGGTCCATCCACCTGTCCCAATAGTGCAACAATAAAATGAAACAAGTTACTGATATACATAGCAACTTGCTTGATCTCAAAGACAGGGTGGTGAGTAAAACAAGCCAAATGAGGGGCGCCTGGGTGGCTCAGTCGGTTAAATGTCTGCCTTCAGCTCGTGTCATGATCCCAGGGTCCTGAGATCAATCCCCACCTGGGACTCCCTGCTCAGCAGGGAGTCTGCTTCTCCCTCTCCTCCCTGCTCACTCTCCTCCCCGCTCATGCTCTCTCTCTCTAGAATAAATAAAATCTTAAAGAAAAACAAAACAAAACTAACCCAAGCCAACTGAAAAAGTTATATATTATATAACACATATACCTTTCTGATACACCCAAATGATAGCGGGAGGTGGAGAATTCGAAGTTGTCAGGGGTTAAGGATGATCAGGGACGGAATGGTTTGGCTCTAAGGGGGTAGAAGAGGGGAGATCTGTGTGGTGATGAGCAGTCCTGTGTCCCTGCTGCGGTGATGGATATACAAATCTGCACACATGATAGATGAAGAGGGTACACACACACACACACACACAGTACTAATGCCGATTTCCTGGTTTCAATGTCACATGATAGTTTGGGAAGATGTAGTTCATAGGAGAAGCTGGGCAAAGGGTACACAGGACCACCATATTACTTTTACAACTTTCTGTAGATTTATAATTATTTCAAAATAAATAAGTTATAACACACATGCACAAACCAAAACTCAACATGATGTTTAATGGTGAAGCACTGTAAAAATTCCCATTAAAATAAGGAATAAAACCATTTCATTTGTTATCAACAACAATCTCTTAATTCATGCAGGAGGTTCTAGCTGGTGCAGAGGAAGGAAAAAAAATATTAGAAAAATTTTTTGAAGTCTCTACAATTATATACCTCTAATACCAAATTAATTTAAAAACATCTTAAAATTTAAAAAAAAGTGATGTAAGGTTAAATAAATATAAAAATGCTTTCAAAAATACACTGGTAATAAGAAGCTTGAAATACTTACCATAAAGAACATTCATAATATTAATCAGAAGAAAATGAGTGAGTCTAACCTTAAGAAAAAAATTAGTGAAGTAAATGTATAATGTGACCCTTAAGCAATAAAAAGAGAATTTAATGGAATATTTAATGGAATACAGGTTACATACTGTATGATTCCATTTATATAACAAAAAAGAAATAAAATATATATGATGTTTCTAGATAGCAAATTATCAGTATAAATATAGCAGTTTTCCTCAGTTAAGTTTTAGTGTAATACTGAGGGAATTTGGGGGTAGACTCAACCAATGATCCTACCATAATCTGACAAATAAATAGTGAAAATGATGTTTGACAGCTTTATTGAGGTATAATTTACATAACATAAAATCCTCTCATTTTAAGTGTACAATTCAATGACGTTGAGCGTCTTTACAGACTTGTTCAACCATCCCCACAGTGTAGCAAGAGCGAGGGGCATGTGCCTCCAGCCACTTTGGCCAGGCAACCGCTAACCTACTTCCAGTTGCTGTGGATCCCTGTTCTGGACATTTCTTTAAATGGAACCATAGACTATGTGGCCTTTCGTGTCTGACTTCTCTTACTTAGCATAATGTGTTCAAGGTTCATCCCCACTGTAGTGTGCATTAGAATTCCTTTATATGGCTGAATAATGTTCTGTGATACATGGGTATACCACATCCCGTTTTTCCATTCCAGTTGGATGGACATTTGCGTTGTTTCTATTTTTTTGGCTATTATGGCATTTGCATACCAGTCTTCTGTCAACATATGCTTTCTTTCTTTGAGTCGGTGCTGAGGAATGAAATTGCTAGTCGTCCGAGAAATTAATGTTTAACATTTTGAGAAACTGACAAACTTTTCCAAAGTGCCTGCACCATTTTGTGAAAATGATTTTAAAAATGTACCAAAAAAAATGATGGGAAACAATCTATCAGATGTAAAGCTAATATATTGTATTTATTATATTATCTAAATATATAGTATATATATTATAAATCACATTGTAAAACTAACATAATAATTAAATGAATTTGTTAATCTACAAAAATATGCAAACAGATTTGTAGAAGAGAATATAGTGTCCAGAAAAAGACCCTGGAATACATCAGATTTTGTGGAAATCTGTGGAAACGATGGATTGTATAACTCAATTGTGCCACTAACTTGGCTAATTGGGAGGGAAAATCAAGTTAGTGTCCCTCATCGCTGTATATGCTGACTTAT
The DNA here is from genome assembly GCF_029215605.1 of Mirounga angustirostris. Lineage (NCBI taxonomy): Eukaryota > Metazoa > Chordata > Mammalia > Carnivora > Phocidae > Mirounga > Mirounga angustirostris. The sequence goes on along the minus strand of NW_026991722.1, from coordinate 3,457,495 downwards.
GTTTTCATGACATTAATAAGTTAAAAACATAAAAAGACACCAAAACACAAGATGTTTTTTTCTGATGAGTTATATAAAATTATTTTGAGAAGGTGAAGAACTTCCAAAGAATAAATAAAGTAAAACAAATAAGAAAGGAAGTGAGTAATAAATTTGACTCTCTAACAATTTATATCATCAAAGCTATTTCAAATATCAACAAATGTCATGTACAAAATTATGACAACTTAGAAACTAGGAAAAAATGCTACCTTGATGACAACAAAATACCAATCATAATAACACAAAGACAGTTTCCAAATCTGTAAGAAAAAATACTAACACCCTGTTTTTAAAAGATAGCAACTTGCGGGGCGCCTGGGTGGCTCAGGCGTTGGGCGTCTGCCTTCAGCTCAGGTCATGATCCCAGGATCCTGGGATCGAGCCCCGCATCGGGCTCCCTGCTCAGCGGGAGGCCTGCTTCTCCGTCTCCCACTCCCCCTGCTTGTGTTCCCTCTCCTGCTGTGTCTCTCTGTCAAATAAATAAATAAAATCTTAAAAAAAAAAAAAAGATAGCAACTTGCAAATTGCAAAATAAATCCAAATTGAACACAATTATATATTAACAGAGTTCGTCTCTTTTGTATTAAATTAAAAAACATATTTTTCCCCTATAAAACAGGCATATATCTGTTGGTAAATTTTGAGGGGCATACTTCATCCTGGGGAGGGTGCAGAAAGAAGGACGTTTCATGCATTTGGGATATGGGGCATTTCATGCAATTTGCAATATGGAGACAGTGCCTCAAGAATGTTCTCTCTCTTTAACTCAGTAATCTCACACCTAGGCACGTACCCTTAAGAAATTACCAGAAATGGGCGCCTGGGTGGCTCAGTTGGTTAAGCGACTGCCTTCGGCTCAGGTCACGATCCTGGAGTCCCGGGATCGAGTCCCCCATCAGGCTCCCTGCTCAGCGGGGGGTCTGCTTCTCCCTCTGACCCTCCCCCCTCTCATGCTCTCTGTCTCTCTCTATCTCATTCTCTCTCTCAAATAAATAAATAAAATCTTTAAAAAAAAAAAAAAAAAGAAAGAAATTACCAGAAATGTGTTCCAAGGTTTATGTACAGGGATAGTCACTGCAGCATGATTTGTGAGAGAAAACTAGAAATTGTCTAAATATCCAAAAATAGAGAAACAGAAAGAGAAATTATGGTACACGCATTGAAAAATATTTCATAGCCCTTAGAAAGCACACTTTCAAAGAATACTTCGTGCTCTATTAACATTCTTACAACATAAGTTTATAAAACACAGTGTATAGTACTGTGTATAGAATGATCTTAACTTTATAAAATAAAATTGTATTTCCATTCACCTTTATTTTTCTTTTAGATCAACTATAATAAACATAAAAACAAATTTTCTAGAATATAACTCTGGCCGTTTCTGGGAGGAAGAATTATGGATACATTTTACCTTCTTTATATTTTTCTGCATTTTCCAGATTTTGCACAATGAACACGTGTTGCCTTTCTACTACAAAAAAAAACCCCAAAAGATTGTGGGGGGAAAAGAAATGCTCATTTTGCAAGCTCTTCCTAAGGCATACGTGCTTTTTTTTCTTTTTTCCTGCAACCTTCCTGGAAAATTACAGAAGAAAACGAGCTATCTTCAAGCCCTGACAAATAAAGAAAGGTACAAAGCACAAATAGAATTAAGGTGTCACGGAAGCTAAATCGAAGTTTGGCTGGAATGGAAAGGCATGAGGAGACCAGGGGAGGGACCCAAGTCGCCACACGCGCGTGCTTACGCTGGGGGGGCATTTTTCCTTTCCGTGTGTTTGTTATCTGTTTGCGGACCATGTGGCTGCGGCCTCCTCGCCGCTCTTTACGTACTTCCTTCTGTTCCCGTCCCCGGTGTACACCAGCCAGCCCGCGTGGACGGGCTCCTTGCTGCGGCGTGCGCTCACACGGCACACCGGGGCGCGGCACGCTCCAGGCGCGCTCGCATCGCGTGCGCTCCGAGCGGTGGGCACCCCCAGCAGGCACCCCGCGTGGCTCTCTGGGGAGAGGCCCTGCTTGCCCCTATAGGTCTTCATTAGCCGGCCAGGCTTGTGCTCCCCGCACTTAGAGTGCTAACCACACTTCGTGGGAATGAGCTCCGGCTCAGCCGTTCCCCGAGGCCAGCGATATTTAGTAAGTGCAAAGCACACAGTTTAACCAGGCCCTCCAGCCTGTAAATCGCAGGAAGGCCAATAACTCACGGAGGGTGAGGGGAAGCGCGCGGGGGTGTTGGCTGTGTGCCTGGGGGCGCGTTTGATGCGGACCCCGGCCACCTGGCTCAGAACCCGGGGCCTCGGCCCACGCCAGGCGCTGGCCCTAATGAGCCTAAGTGTGACCCCCTGGGGGCTGAGGGCAGAGGGTCTGGGTCATGGTCTCCACTCTCGGAAGAGATCCCTCGGGCCGCAGAAAGCAAGGCTTGTGTCCATGTTTGGGATGCCTTTTCTTCTCTGGGGACAGACACTGCGTTTTTGCTTCAGGTGGGACTCCCCTTGAAAGACGCCTGCTGATGATCCTAGGCAGTCACGGAGGGACTGAGCAGTCAGGAGCCCAGGCAGGTGTGGGAGGAACTGGGAAGACCCTCCTCTGATGCTCTGCTCCAGGGTCACCCCACCACCGGGTGACCCCAGGACTCTCGGCCCCATCTGCATCTCCCACCGCCCTGCTGGTCAGAGCCCGCGCCACACAGGCTCTGATTGTGGGAGGGGGAGCATCTGATGGGAGGGCTTCCCTGTAGCTGTACTAACAACGGAAATACATTTTGAAAAATCAGTTTTAATAAAGTCCCAGCCCTGACCCCAGAAACGTAAGTATTTATATTATTGACTTCTGTATGGGGTAATTTGTCAGAAGGGGGAAAAAAAAACAGTCTTTCTGCTCTTGTCTTGAGACCTGAGGAAAAAAATAACTAAAATTAGAGAAACTGGGGATATAAACGCAGTGGGTAGAATAAAGCAAAATACCTCTGGGGTGTTCATCTGCCATGGTAGTCATTTCATATCTCATCTGTTATATGGATGTGATAGTTTTTTCCTTTCTGATAGTATCATTATGTAGAAGCTACAGATTCAATTCCATTTACAAGTCAATGGTGTGAGATTTTACGACGATTCTTTTTTAGTGGGTTGATTCTGTATGATCCTTCTCAGTAAGAAAAAAAAAAAAAAGATTTAAAAAGCAAACTTAAGTGGCTGCCTTTCTGAGCTCTCCAAAGAAGGGTTGGAACTCATTGGACATTTTTTATGGCAGGTCTTTGGCTTTATGCTCCTCGGGAATGCCTGGAAACCAGGTCTGGTTAGCCTCGCTTTCAAGGAGACAATAATTTGTAAATTTAAGGGCCTGGAGCCTGCAGCGCACAAACATTTTGCAGGCCGTGTGGAAGAACTGTGGATCCAGTTTTGAAATGGGAAGTAAAGTGAAAAACATGGAATAAAGAGCCCTTATTAGAGACGGGTGTGACTCCGTCTAGGGCAATGACAAAGGGTTTATAAAAGGTAGGTAATTAAATTCCTCCAACAGATAGACCAAGGTAGGAGCCTCCAGAATGAAAAGCAAGCAAACAAACAGAAATCTAGGAACTGCGGGATTTCAAGGAAAAAGAAATCACATTCTTCATGGAGGGAGGTGGGTGTCACAGGAGGAATCCACCCCCCCCCCCACCACCTTCAAATGCTTGTGTTGAATCCTGGCCCTCAGGATACCAGAATGGGACTGCATTTAGAGCCAGTCACTAAAGAGGTAATTAAAGTTAAAATGAGATCCTGGGCTGGGTCCTAATCCAATATAACTGGTGGCCTTATAGGAAGAGGAGATTCAGACACAAAGGTACAGAGGGAAGACAACTTGGACAGGGCGACATAGGCTGTACCCAATCCAGGGATGAAGGCCTGGAGCAGGCCCACCCCACAGCCCCCCGGGGAAGGCTCTCAGCTAGCCTGGAGGGGAGCTGGGGGGTTGGGTGCAGTCCCAGATGCAGCAGACCCCCAGGAGTTCTCTGGGGCACATTTCGGAGCACCTGAGTCCCTCTGCTCCCGAGGAGAGAAACAGATGCCCTCATGGCTCTGGTGAAAGCAGGCTCACAAATAAATTGTGAACCTGAGGGATGAGATCAGATCTATAGCAGGGAAGTGCACTGAGGCTCCCAAGAAGGGCAGGAGAATTCCTCCTTGAACAGGGGCGAGTGCCTGGGAAGGCTCCTGGAGCCTCCTGGAATGGGCAGGGGCAGCCCTGCACCCGGGAGACCTGGAGCTCGCAGGGAAGAAATGATGGAAGAGGGAAAGGAGCTCGAGGGAAGGGCAGGTTAGCAGAAGACAGAGTACAGAAGCCCAGGAGAGCCACTCCCCACCAGGGAGGGGGTGAAGCCTCCGGATGGGAGGACACTGGATTCCAGGCAGAAGGACGAAAAATTCACAGAATTTAAAGTTCTAATAATGACAGATTTGTATTATAAGTTCATTTCTCTTAGTTGACAATGTTGGCCCCAAATTTATTTTTATGACTTTTAGGTATATTTTAGATGGAAAGAAAATGAAATCAAATGAATTCATTCATTGTTTTACCCTTGTAGAAAAATTTAATAATTTCCACTAAACTGGAATTTAAGACAGATTTTTTTTTTTTAACAGGACTTGGAGTTTTGGTAGAACATTGGCATTTTTCCCTAATAAAAAATTATAATATTGTTACTTGCGCCACAAAGTATTTCTTTAATGAAGTGAGTATGTTACAGAGTGACATAGTTGTATGTTTCCATGACTAACAAATTGTGTTACTGTTTTCCAACTCAGTGGTTGTGGTTTTCCCTGCTATTTCTAGCCAGTTAGCTTTTTTATTTCCCTTTCCGTGGGCCTTTCATCTTTTGGTGGTAGAAATTTGACTAATGTACTGCCAAAATCTCCAGAACGGAGGCATTTTGTAGGGGTAGAAATCCAAACTGATAAACTGTCTTAAAATATCATATATTTGGGCTTGGAATGTGATCCTTAAAAGCGTCATTAATTATATGAACGTTGTTATGTTTTCACTTTTTAGTTGACATTTTATACTTGATACATTTAGTCTTTTCATGCATGTTTCACACTCAACACGGGTCCTTCCCGCACCCGCCCGAGGTCTGCACACGGCGTCTGGCTGGCAGGAGCCATGCGCACTCTGCGAGGCTGCACCCCACCTTGCCTGGGAATGGAGGGGCCACGGCCGAGGCTATGTGGGGAGCCCGGGAGCAGCCATCAGGGCCCAGGGGGAGGAGGAGGCTTGGCAGAATTTGCCAAGTGACTCAGTTTCCAAATCCTACTCTGTCCCTGCAAGCCTAACACTCTCCTTGAGCATGAACTGCCAGGATGATCACTTTGGACGTCCCTGAAGGAAGGAGCGGGCCTCCTGAGGGGCTCCTAGTCCTCCCTTCTTCTCTACCATAATGCTTGTTCTGGTGGTGAGTCACCTCCACCTTCCTCTCTTGAATTCTCTGTTGCTGATCTCACAAAGCTAGGAGATTGTCATTATGTGTGGGTGTGGATGAAGAGTGTCCCCCTACTTTCCTTCCCATCTTCAACCTCAGAAGGTGAGCTGACTTGGAGATAGGGTCCTTGAAGATGTAATTGGTTAGGTCATGCTGGAGTGGGGCGGGCCCTAACCCAATGACTGGTGTCCTTCTCAGAAGAAGAGACACGCAGAGACACAGAGAAAGAGGCTGAGGTAGGAGGGACGCAACCACAGGCCATCTTCTGGGACCACCAGCGCCTTTGGGAGGGAGTGTGGCCTCCAGATGTGAAAGAACACTGTTCTGTTGTTTTAAAGCCATCAGTACGTGATGATGGGTCATGGCAGCCATAGGAAAACTCACAAGTGGGCACTGTGTCATTTCCCTCATTTCTCCTAGCAGGCTGAGAGCTCCGGGCTTGGCTTCCCATATACAGGACTGAAGAAAGAACCCTGACCCCCACCCAGAAGGCTGTGTGCACAGATACCCCTACCTCCTCTCTGACCAGTCCTGCTCCTCTCTTGACCCCACCTCTCACCGTCTCCCAACTAGTGGGTAACCTGGACCAGACCGTTGAATTCTACAAAACCAGGTAGTGTCCAACTAGACAGAAGCTGGCTTCACAAGAATGGGACAAATCCCCCAGTTTGTCACCTATACAATGGAGAAATAATATCAGTGTCGCTGGGCTGTCCTTACCCACCTCCTTCCCCATGGAACAATAATCAGTTACGCAACTTTCCGTTTCAAGTGTGTTTTTTAGAAGCGAGAAAACGCCTGGGTGCAAATCTCAGCTCTGCTGCTTATAGATATTTCCCTTTGTGTTAACTTCGTCACTGTGCTTCCATACACACACTTGTAAAAGGATTAAAAATAACAGAACTGACTTCGTAGTGCTGTTGTCGCTCTAAAATGAAGGCATATGAAAAGCTCAGATGGATGCTTAGTGGATAATAACTGCTCAATATACATTAGATTTTATCCTAGAAAACCCCAAGATTGCTCATCCCACTGACTTGTGAGCTATGGCCTACGTGGAACCCAAATGGAGCCCGGGTTGTATTCTTGATCAGCCTCTGGCACACTAAGCTAGAAGGTGGTTATCTCCAATTTAATGAAGCCAAATCACGCTTGCTGGTGGCACATATAAATCTTCTCTTGGCACTGGACAAGTGTTTGGCAACACTGAATAATGAGCACCCTCCAGTTGCAGGGTCCACCTGCTGCCCGTTAGACCTGACTCAATTTCCTGCTCCGTCCCCCACTTCTAGCTCTTTCTCCTGGCCAAACACTTGAGCTGAAATGCACTTGCCCTCTGCAACCAGGTCCAAGAAGGATTAACTGGGCCCATTTGGGATGAACTGGCCTGCATAGGCAATGGATAAGCTCCCAGATTTAATCATACAACAGTCTGGCTGGAGGGAAAACCAGTCGCAGGGCCAGGTATGAGACTACTTGAAGATTCTGGCCCCAGGCCAGCATCACAGGCACTAGTCCAGCCAATAATCCCCAGGGATGTGGCTGAGCAGTCAGGGGAGGGCTCCAGTTTTGCGCCAAGTAGCTCAGGGAGCCCGTCAGGGGAGCCCCACCATGCTGCTCTGGAAAGCAGACCAGCTGCATTATGAAGGTTTCTCCTGCTGCTGATGGCCTTGGCCACATCCTTCTAACTAGTGACCTAAAAAAGAAACCCTGGCTGGCTTGGCTTAGCAAGGCTTGCCACCTTAGCCCCTTCAGGGGCAAGGCTCCAGTGGAATCTGGCTGCAACTGAGGGTCAAAGCCGTGGAGCTGGAGGACCTTCATTGGGAAGGGCGCTTGAGAGTGTGTGACTTGCTGAAGGTTCTGTTCTGACTTCCTGCGATTCTGTTCTGCAATCACATTGGTGACCTCAGGGATGTGTGAGGGATCTGGTGGCTCAAGAAAAACCCACCCATCTGGCCAAGGACCTGGACTATGAATCTGGCAGCAGCAACAATAAAATAACAACAACAAAAACCATAAGTTTTAGGAAAGATAGACTGAGGTTGAATCCAAACCCAGGAAAATCACTCAAGCTCTCTGAGCCTTGATTTCCTGATCCATGAAGTTGGGGGTGATGACACCTACATAGAGTGACTGACAGGAAACAGCTTGATGGGAGGCCCAGCACAGAGTCAGGATGGAGCTCCAGGGAGGGGGCCCCCCCTTGGGTCCTGGCTTTGTCCTGAGAAGAGCTGGCACTTAGTTACATCTTTAAACCTCAGTGACATTATCTCTAATAGTCCTTGCCTTTTAAGTGGCTTTCCCCATTATTACTATTGTTAATTTTGTTTTATCGTGGTAAAAATGCTTAACATGAGGTCCAGAGTCATAACAAATTTTATGTGTTCAATAGAGTATTGTTAACTAGAGATACTAGAGATTGTCAAGAGTTCGCTGCAAGTTTCATCCTGAATACCTACAATTTTATACCTTAGATTTCTCTCAGATTTTTCATGGAAGTGCAATCATGCAGTATTTGTCCTTCTGCGACTGGCTTATTTCACTATTATAATCCCCTCTATCTTCATCCGTGATGTCATACATTCAAGGGTTTGTTTTCAGGCTGAATAATATTCCAATGTATGCATATGCCACATATTGTCCATTCATTCACCCATCAGAGGACATTTGGGTCATTTCCATGTCTTGTCTACTGTGAATAGCATCACAATGAACACAGAGTACTAGTATCTCTTCAAGATCCTGATTTCATTTCTTTTGGGTGAATACCTAGAAGTGGGATTACTAGATCATATGGTAGTTTTATTTCTAAGTTTTTGAGGCATTTCCAAAGATTGATAAGCTGCTTAAGGTGGGAGGCAATGCCCCGAGGACTTTCTCAATTAATAAACTGTGGTTCTCAGCTCCCTTGGGGGTCTGTGTTGCCAGGTAAGCGCAGGTCACACGCGCTTGCTGTCTGCCAAACTGGGGGTAAAACAACAGTATATGTGTGGTCTATGAAATGCCAAAGACGACAGAGAAGATGTCACACAATGGTTTGTGGGAGGGAGGAATTACTCCATGTGGGAGATTTATGTGGCACAAGACTTGGCCTAGAAATAAAGGTCTTCAAAACAAATAAAATGCTTTTTGTATAGTTCCCATGGTCATGGACTGTACGTTTCTCTCATGAAATCAATCCAGTCTAGATAACCAGTATCTTTATGTTAAGCCTTGGTTCTCAATCAGTATATTGCAACATCTACCTGTTTATTCTGGAAACCTATAATCAAGCAAAAAGTTTGGGAATACAATTCAATTGGCCCCACATCTCCTCTGTGAGTAGAAAGGACATGGAGCACCTTGTTTCTCTTGGCCTGAACGGCTGGTGGCAGGTCTTTTGACTAACCGTCACGGTCCTGCCATGACTAATATTTGCACATTCAATACGATACACAAAGAGGGTGTGGAAAGTACATTTTAAAGTAGCACATTTATCATCTACAGAGAGGCACTGGTGTGGATCTGGCTCCATGACTTTGATGGGAAGCTATTTCAACTTTGTTATTGAAGTGATGAAGTTTCAACTCCCATTGTATACATACCAGTCTGGACACATAACTTCTTTGTAACTCTTTGGGTTTCCAGCACTATTGTAATCATGAACATCTCCACAGCTTTTTCCAGACAGTTCCTCTGATAACATTATCACCGTAGTGAGGGAGTTTCTACTTGGACCAACGGTCATGAGTGGGGAAGGCACAAGGGGCATGATGGATTTGGAAGATCTGAGGTGTGCTCTGCCACTTCCATTTCAGGAGATGTGCTCAACCACTTAACCCTCATTTATTAATGTCTGAAAAGATGTCAGTGGTCTACACACTAACCACCCGAGGAGGAAATTATGAAAACCAGACTAGATGGCATATGCTGATAGATGTTTTTAAAAATATTTTTAAGACTATATTTTTAGTACTTCCATCAGTACCACATGGTCCCCTCTCCCTAAACTATTTATAGTTTTAGGTTCACAGCAAGATTGAAGAGAAGGTATGGAGATTTTCACATGCCCCCTCCCCGCACACATGCACAACCTCCTTCATTATCAGGGTCCCCCACCAGAGTGGTACATGTGTTACAACCAATGACTCTGCATATGCCTTTTTCGAAATCACCCCAAGTCCATAATGTATATTATGCTGCACTCTTGATGTGGTATGCTTTACGGGTTTGGACAATGTATAATGTCCTATCTCTTTTATCATACAGAGTATTTTCAGTCTTGTTGAGATTTTTTAAACTATAAAATATAATTCTAAAGCAAGATGATTTGATGCTATGCATAGATATGGGTATACATATAGCATATATTAATCTAGTACATTTGATCAGATAACTACTCTATTAAAAAAAAAGCCATTTGAAGTACTTTTGTGTTTGATGAACTAATTTGGTCCAATTGGAATACTGATTCGATTGAGATGGTCCATGTGGTAGACCATGTGTCTGGTCTAAGCTGGGCAGACTCTGCTACTGGTGGTCTATGACCTATCCTCCCTACTCTCACATCCCACTGAGCTGCCCACCCATGTGCCACCTATTCTCTTGAATTTCTCTTTAACTATAGCCTAGAGCTCTATACGTCCTTCCTCTACAAATATTCTCATGGAAGGAGGAGGTGGAAGAAGGGTACCATGGATACAAGATGAATATAGTGCCAGTTACTAGAGATTCAATTTCACATGAAGGTTTTTGAGAAAGAAATACACAAACATATATTCATTATATATGTATGAACATGTAAAAATTTATGAATTTATAGACATCATAGAAATCTCACACTTATAGGAATCTGTCCAGACTGTAGAGCCCTATTCATGCACCTGTCCTAATAGAGTAATTTTAGTGCCTACTAGCATGAGACTGGCCTGTGTAGTCCCGTCTTTGCTGGGCTGAGGCTTTCCCTCATACTGCCTTCAAATCATGAGATGTCCAATTCCCAAATGTCAATTCTGGGATTTCATACTGTCTAGGACTTAGGACAAGAGGTTGTAACCTTGGGAGGGTGCCCTGCGGGCCTGCTGAGAAGTGTCCAGAGCCCAGAGTGTCTAACAAGCCGATTCCCAATGAGCACGTGGCTGACTGGACAGGCAACTGGGGGTGTTTTGGATGGCAGCATCACATCTGCTTGGTGTTACCTCAGCTTCATCCAGCTTGCAGTGCTCCTGGGGGACTTCTCCAAGACCTCCCTCCTTCCATCAGTACCACATGGTCCCCTCTCCCGGCTCACATTGTGTCCGGACTCTGGGGGCACAGGAAACTCTCTTGCAAGATTGTGTCTTATCCTTCTGGTTCTACAATGTTGTCTCTCTGTTTTGTTCTCTTTTTGTTCAGTTCTACTGGGACTGAGGAGCAGGGAAGTGACCTTTGGGGTATAGTCACAAGAATTCAGTGAGTGGAGGAATATTAGAACCCACAACACCATCCTCCATGATTGATGATGTTTGGGAAGAACCTCTTTTTCAATGTTTTGTTGGTGTCTATGTTCATGTTGGGGGATTTTTTCTTTGAACATTATATCAAAAACCAATGATGTACTATACCTTGGCTAATTTAATTTAAATAAAAAAATAAGATATTATAAAACTTGTTTATATTATTACAAATTATTATTGATACCAACTAACACTTGTGGAGTAGCTTCCTTATGTGAAGCCCCGAGTTAGGTTTCTCTGGGAATATAAAGGTAGAAAAGATGGAGTCCCTTCCTCAAGGAGTCTGCCTCTGGCAAGGGCACAAAGCACACACTATGAGCAATTAAGGTAGGGACAGAATGCTGAGAGAGTTGGGGTCTGGGGAGAGCTGCCCAGGAAATGGGTGGTGCTGGGGAAGTCTTCTAATAGGAAGGGCTTTGGGATGGGGCCTAACGTTTCAGAAAGATTTCTCTGAAAACTTTATACCCTCTAATTTCTACATTTCATGAAAAACGGGCAATATCCACGCTGACATGAACAGATACCAGTTTTCATTAATCACCTCCTTACCCTTCTGCCCCCGAATACTCCCCTGTCCATTCCATGAGTTCCTGGTGCACATTTCCCTCTAAAGTGAGTCATTTCTACAAGCATAGCTTGGTCTTCCCATGCCAATCAGACTGACAGATTTTCTGTTTTTATGTCTGATTGGGCAACAGTCAACTTGTCTGGTCTGTTATCATCAGGTGGCCCATGGGAATACTAGCATTTTGGTGGTAAAGGCCTTAACTTGCCCCTTTGAGGGCCATCACCCATGCTGTGTTGACTTTCCCACATGAACAAATCTCTTCTTCCTCTTTGTTTCTCCATTAAATTCAGTCATATAGGCTTTGGAGAATATTTCAGGCTGAGGGGTAGTGAACATTCTTGAACAGCTACACTTATGGCCAGTGTCTCTACAGAGGAGCGTGGGTTCTCCGGAGAAACAGAACCAACAGGACACGTGTAGATATATATGAGGAGATTCATTAAAGGAGTGGGCTTATGTGGAGGCTGAGAAATCCCAAGATGCGCCATCTGCAAGCTGGAGAACCAGGAAAGATGATGGCATAGTGCCATCTGCCTCTGCAAGCCCGAGAGGCAGGAACATGGAGGTCTGAGGGCAGCAGATGGGTGCTCCAGCTCAAGAAGAGAAAGAATTCACTTTTCCTCTGCCTTTTTGTTTGATTTAGGCCCTAAATGGACTGGATGCTGTCCACTTGCTTTGGTGAGGGTGATCTTCTTTACTCTGTCTATTGATTGGAATGCTCACCCCTTCCAGAAACAGCCTCACAAACACACCCAGAAATAATGCTTTCCCAGCTATGTGGGCATCCCTTAGCCTATCAAGTTGACACATACAGTTGACCCATCACACTCTGAAACCGCAGTTATAATCTCTGTCTTGCAGACATTGGACGGAGGAGGGCCAGGGGGCGTGGTCTCCACCCTATACCCTACTCTTAGGCTCAGTGCCAGTGGATCCCCGGGGTGTATCCCCCAACGGGTCAATCTGTAGCCTAGAAGGGATGTTCTAGACTCGAAGTTCTGGGAGAAGAAAAAATTCTCCTTCTCAGGACTCGCTTCCTACAGGAAGCAATGAAACAGAAGAGGAAAATGTTAGTATCTGAAACAGTCCTCACGGTCTGATCAGGAGAGCAGAAAGATCTCTTCAGAGTGTGCTGGGAGCAGAGCCTAAGTAAGCAACCATTTTATAGTCTGGCTGACTTGGTGCTGCAGCTGTGATCTGTAAGTCAGTTGAAAAGTATTGTGCTGGTCTGGCTGTGGGGTTTCCTCAGAGCCTCTAGAAAAGGCAGCAGTGGCCTTGGTCTGTCAGGGGGGAGGGTGTCTGCATCAAGAACTTTCCTGGTCTTGTGGCCCTCAGGATGTTTGCTTTTCCCTTTATTTTCTCTTTATTCTCCTCAGCACTTTCCTATCTGTTTGATAATTCATGAAAAAATTACATCCTGAACCATTTCTAATTTTCCACCCCTACGACGTATATACCATAAAAATTCAAACCCTTACTGGCTTGGGATGGCAAAACTACAGTAAATTATACAGAACAACAACAACAACAACACACACACACACACACAACAAAAAAAATAAAAAAGGAATTTAACAAACAGACTGCATTGACTTCTTGAAATTCTGCTACATTTTTTAAAAGTAATCTCTACGCTCTAGTAGAGCTCGAACTCACGACCCTAAGATTAAGAGTTGCATGTTCTACCAACTGATCCAGCCAGGTGACCCTGGTTGAAATTCTGAAGACTATCATTTACTATTAGCTTGAAAATACACCTCTACTTGCTTTAGTCCTAGAACATTTCAGGGCTTTGCCAGTTTTAACCTTTAATGACCACAGAACAGATTACCATTTTGTGCACACATACTTCACCAGCTGTGTGCAGAATTTTCTATGCACAGAAGAGTTATTGGTGTGTATTTTTTAAACACAATTACAGGCTGTTCCTCAGAGACAAGCATTTTATGTCCTTGGGGTTGACATGTACTAGAAAGATACACATTAAAAAACAAGGGATAAATATAGATGGGAATTCTGCATTTTTATGCTAAGGCTGTCTTGGAGTGTGACTCAAGATGCTATGGAAGTTATAATAATATAAAGCTATCACACTAACCATGTGACAACTTATTTCTAAAATCAAGACGACATTAATTTTGATCAGGCTGTTGAGAACTTTAGGATACAATTCACAGTCCGGTGACATCTGTCACTTAGATAGGAAAACAATGCAGATTCTTTTGACATACTGAAAATAACAGCCTTTTCTTTTGTCAGTTAACAAAGACGAGAGACAGAGAAAGGAAATTATAACATCCAAGAAAAATGAACACTTTGGGACTGGCCACACGGAAAGCTTCTAGACGAAACGTGAAATTTCTTGGTGGCCATCGACAGCAGAATTCGTAGAGTCACTCATGCCAGGGCTCATTTCATTATCGTCAGGGGGCCAGTGAAGAAGACTAATCCTCTCTTGAAAAATTCCAGAGCATAAAATTCAGCTGAGGTTCCTACAGCTATGAAGGGATGAGGTGCGGCCCTTCTGCGGCTGCTGGGGGGAGAAAGGGCAAGCGTGCATTTTGCACAGTCGCCCGGTAGGTGCCGGGAAGGGCCGGGGTGCGGCAGCCCGGCCTGGGGACCCCCAGTCCAGGCGCAGGAGTGCCCCCCGCCCCGGCTTGGCCCTGCAGGGAGGAGGGTGGGGAGGCGCACTCGCCCGCGTCCTCGCCGCGCTCCCGGGGTCTGCGCGCTGCTCCCGCTCGGCAGTTCACGCGTGTGTGCAGCATGTGGATGGCTCGACAGGGAGAACAGAAAGAAGATTTGGCTGGCGGTCAGAGCCGCAGCCGCAGATGCTGCTATTTACACTATTTTCACCTTCTGCAGAACAAAGAGCAGGAGGCTGCCAGCAACTCTGGGGAACTCGGCGTTTGCCCTGCTCGCTGGCTCAGCCAATCCAGGCGCTGGAGCAGACAGGGTACCACTCCTCGGACACAGAGCATCTCTATTCTGATGGAACGCTCTGCCAGCACCCTGTGCGTCAAGCCCGAGGAGGAAGGACATCAGGACGCTCCCCTGTCACTGCTTCCAGATCTGCTTCGGGGGACAGTGCCGAAAGCCCCACCTCCAGCTCGGCCTGCAAGCAGCAGACAGGGCAGATTGATGACTTCAGCCCTCATCCCTGCATTTGAATTGTAGATGCCCCGAGCAGGGTCTCCCCGCGATCATGTGCAAAGTGCCCGTTGTCGGGGCTGCATATTGCTCCTTGGGAAACTCGAGGTGCCGTATAAAGACAAAAGTTATTTATTTGGGGACCAGATTACCACAAATTAATTCCTGGACGGAATCCAACAGAGCCTGTGCAGGAGAGTGGGAGGAGGGACGGGAGCATCAATTACTCCCCGTCTGCCGCGTTACTGGGAGGACCCGCGCTATATTTAGCCAAACAGGCGCATCCTAGGAGACCGGTATATTACCGCGCAGCCCAGAAGCTGCCGGGTCTGGTTGGGAAACGTGCACCAAAGTGCAACCATCTCAGCTAGACTGGAGAGATGAATAGCCCTCTGGGGGATTTTATTGGGTACTACTCACCAGTCATATCACTAGGCAGAATCCGTTTGTTTTCCCTGTTAGGAGATCTGTTGAAAGCATTACAATAAAAGTTATTTAAGTCACATAGTCTTTAATCTTCCAGCAAAATATTGTGCCCAGGCCAGCAATGAATCATATTGTATTGTTATGCCTTTTTATAGTCTGATAATCTGTATTGTGTGTTTATAACCCTTGTATGCTGTATTTTATGGGGGGAAAAATTCCTACAACCAGCAATCCACAACCCATGAATTTACCACCTTAACTACTTGGGTTGATGGTGAGTCATGGAACAAAGATTCAAATTCATAGAATGAAAAGTTATCTCTACACCACGTTGCTTACCTCAGGGCAGTGGTGACGCCGTCTCTCACTCCCCCTGCTCCAACACAGCCCTTACCCAAGGGGAGTATTTTCCCAAGTCTCAGCACTTGGGAGGGTGTTGAATGAGATATAAATCAGAGTTTCTGACCCCAAACCTAAGGAACATTGTATTTGAATTTCCTCTTCTGGGCAGGGACAATCTTGCTTGGAGATTGTGCTGGAGATGCTCACATAGGAGCCACCCTCTGGAGATGCAGAAGGGACATTTCTCCCCAAATCCTGATGGCCAGCTTCCCAAGTCCCAGGCTGGTCCTCCAGGGCCCATGTTGTTCTGACACTAGGGCATAATTCGACCTCCCTGTCTGACACTGTTTCTGGATGAAAATGATGCAGCCCTGTTTTCTCTCTCCTTTCACTGTGGCTTGTAAATGGAACAGACACTGCTGTCCCCACATCCCAGCATGTCTAACAGTGAGAAAGGGACCCCCCAGACCACAGTGCTCTCTAAGGATTGGCCCAAAGATGGCAGGCTGAGGGTCATGGCGCCTGGGTCTCTTGTCTGTACAAACCAGTGCATGATTCAGATGGGGCACCTCCCTGCCTAGTGGAATTAGATGTCTTCTGGGACCTTGGTGCTCAACAGATTCTTCTGCCCTTCCTCCCCACTGTCCAGTGGTGACCGCAAGGGGTCTGGTGTCCCATGCCCCATGCCTGGTACATTTTGGTGATGTGACACTCACTTCCTGTGGTCCCTGTTCCCAAGAGGCCTCATGAAGCATCCCCTTGCAGAACATGGGTTGATCTGCCCTATCAGAGCCTCCCTGGCCAGTTCCTCCAAAGAAACTGAAGCCTGGCTAGGGTTCGGCTCACTAACTTGCTTCCTACAATATCTTTTCTTTAAGCTTGGGTTTTTTTCCTGTTGATGTGCTGATGTTGTAACACTAGTTTCCACATCCCCAGCCCACTCTCAAAAGCCCACAGACTAGATGTCTGGTATATATATGGAGGTCAGTTTGGATTAGTCACTTTCTCCTGAGCTTGGCCCCTCACTGCTCCTGGTGTGGTCTCAGCTCATGCTCCCATGTCTGGAACAAAGTCCCAGAATGATGTTGCT
Source organism: Mirounga angustirostris (assembly GCF_029215605.1). Taxonomy (NCBI): domain Eukaryota; kingdom Metazoa; phylum Chordata; class Mammalia; order Carnivora; family Phocidae; genus Mirounga; species Mirounga angustirostris. The sequence goes on along the minus strand of NW_026991722.1, from coordinate 3,440,951 downwards.
AAATGTCATCCCCACCCCATGGTCCCCCCTTCAGGACCTGGGATCTACCCTGCTGCGTCTTTACCCACCACCACCCAGTTGCCCTTGATCAGGGTCCTCCTGCCTCCTTCCTGGCATGTGAACTTTCTAGGGAAAGACACATCATGATCATGGGGCTGTCTCGGGTCCTAAGGACTGCACAGATGCACACCCACACTTCTTTCTGCCTGAGCGTAGATGCAGTTACATATCTCATCCATCAGTGGTTGAGCCCCTGTGATGTAGCAGGCACCATTGAGGCTGACGAGGTTACGAGGAATCGTGAGACGCAGGTCCTGTCCTGCAAGAGCATGCAGTCCATCTAGCAGGGCAGGCACCTGGTTGTCGCCTATGTGACACATTGACAAAGCAGCTAATTCAGAGAATTTCACTACAGATCACAGGACATGAACTACGAGGTCTGAAGGCACCAGGTATGACTGTGCCTCATAGGACTCTGTAGCCAGCAGTGCGAGGGCTGGACCTCACCCAGGTGTGCAACCGTGAGTGTGCAGAGGAGTGTGAGTGTAGAAGGATGGGCTTGAGGTGACAGACGGGGTCTGGGGGGTTGGGCGTTGGGTGGTGGGAGCTTCCTTAGGTTTGCAGCCATGTCCACACTTAAAAAAGGAAGCAGAGAAGTCTGCTGGGAACTTTCTGTTCGAGGCAACCAGCTAGCAAGACAAGGGAGAATCTATGCACTTTCTGAATGCTGAGTGCACTTAATTTGGTAACTTTCTTTCCTATGACATGCTATCTCTTCCCTTGTCCAGCTCCAAAATGGAGTCAGTGGGGCACAGATAGACTGCAGGAGAGCAGGACATTTTCATGCTGTTCTATTAGTTAGATTTGGGTAAAATATAGATTCTTCTCCCCTCACCCAACGCCCTTCCTCTTCCATGGACTTCTACTTATCCTATGTGAATACTTGCCTCTATCTTGGTGCTCCCTCTGCGGGGACATCCTCCCCAGAGGGCTGCAGAGCTAACTTCACTCCTCCAGGCCTCTGCCCACTTACTGACTTCTCCACGAGACCGACCCCGACCCTCCAGTCTCAAACTGCAACCGGGACATCCCTGCTTCTCACCACAGTGAACGTCACCTTCCAATATACTATCCGGTTCTTTTGTTTGCTATGCTTATTATTTATAGTCTGTCTTCCTAGCTAGAATTTAAGCTCCGGGAGGGCAGGATTCTGTGTCTGTAACAGCGCCTGGTGCCTGGTGGGCACACAATAAATCTTAGTTTAAATAAACAGAAGAAGCAAATGACTTGACTTTTCTCAAAAATTGAGATCCATATTACAAAGCAAAATGAACTGCTGATCATTTAAAAGGGACCAGTTCATACAACCTTGTGCAATTGCACAAGATAAAACAAACTGTAAAATGTGCTACCTTTGACTCTGCAACCCCACTTCTAGGATTTAACTTGAAGAAATAATTGCTTTCGGGCACAAAAATGTTAGCATGAGGATGATCATTGCAAGGCTGTTTATAATAGTGAAAAATTGCGGGGTGGGAATTGGCCATTAGGACTCTGGTTGCTCAGGAGCACAGTCAAATGCATGGTAATAACTAAAAGCACTGGGCCTTGAACCAAGGTAGTGACAATAAAGGTGATAAGAAAGGGGTCAGATACCGTGTGTGTGTGTGTGTGTGTTGATGGGGTTTCTTTAGGGACTAGACAAGGGATGTGAGAAAAGAGAGAAACCAAAGATGACTCCAAGATTTTTGCACAACTGTTAAGTAGGCCTGACATTAAATGGGAAGAGGAATTGCCAGTGGGATCTGTTTGAATCGGAAGACCAGAAGGCCAGTTTGGACAAGCTAAATTTAAAATATCTAGTAGCCTTATGCTGTGAATTGAATTGTGTCCCCCAAAGATATGTTCAAGTCTTATCCTCAGTACCGTGAAGGTGAGCTTATTTGGAAACTGGGTCTTTGCAGGTGTAAGCAAGATGAGGGGCAGGGTGGAGTAGGGGGGCCCCCATCTATGACTGGTGTCCTTATTAGAGGAGAGGAAAACACACGGAGGGGACATCATGTGCCGATGGAGACAGAGATGTAGACAGAGATCCGTGAGTGTCTCTGAGCCAAGGAGCACCAAGGATTGCCTGCAGAAGCCAGGAGAGGGATGTGGGACAGACTCACATTCAGCGAGGACAGAGGCTGAGGTTTGGATTTCACCAGATGGCGGTCATCCCTGAGCACGGGGACAGCAGGGCCAGTGCAGCGGTGGGGATAGGGGTGTGCTGAACTGTGTTTAAAGGCAATGGGAGGAGGGCTATGAGGGGTGGCATCAGGAAGAACTATTTCAAGTTCTGCAGCAAAAGGCAGAAGAGAAATGGAGCAGTAGCGGTGGGAACGTGTGGGCAAGAGAAAGTTGTTTTTGCTTCTGCTTTTAAAGGAGAAATAGCAGCACGTTTGTATGTTTGGGGGGATGATGCAGGAGAGTTAGGGTCTTGTCCTGGGAAGGCATGAGGGCACACAGTCAGTCCATCAGCCGAGGGACCGTCCTGACGGGGACCAGCAGGCTGCACCTGCCAAGCGGCGGGCTGCCGCGGCTGCCGGAGCAGAGGCAGCGGGGGGGTCTGTGGAATGCCCTTCTGATCATTTCAGTGTTCTCAGTGGAGTAAGAAACAAGGTCATCAGCCGAGAGGGAGAAGGGGGAGGAGGTGTTGAAAGTTTGTGGGGAGAGGAAGGTGTGAAATAATTGTCTAGAAGACTTAATTTGCCTTTCAGTTAATGTGAAAAGGATTTTTTTTAATTATACAAAATTCAAAATAGAAAAGAGTACAGAAGCAATATAACAAACACCCATAATGCAATATAATAAGCATTAGCAAATGCTAAAAATTTGTCATTTTTTGCTCCAGATCTATTTTAAGCAATAAAACATTAGAAATGAAATTGAGTTACTGGAATTTAAACTTAATTATTTCTCTATCCTCCCCCTGAACAAGATGAAGAAATTTAGAAAGCTTTAACTCTTAACTGCCATTTTTGTCTTTCATGTTTTTGTTCTCAGCATTTTAGTTGTCTTATTTTTACCTTGCCAAAATAGATGTTATTTTCTGCTGTCAATACTTTTGACAGATTTGTCAAAATGTTTACCAATTTATTTGCACACCTTTGCTCTGTGTGTAGCTCTTCCTTGTTTGGATTCAGTTTCATGTTGTCTGAAGTTCGTCCTGCAGTAGTTCTTTCAGTGGGTGTGTGACTGGAAGAATCTATGCATGTGTGAAAATGTTTTGTCTTCAGTAATACATAAGACTTTATATTCCTATTTATGATATTTAGCTAGGTACAGAATTCTGGGTTGGCAGATTTTTCTACCAGCACTTTTAAAATACGGTTCCAGGGGTGCCTGGGTGGCTCAGATGGTGAAGAGTCTGCCTTCGGCTCGGGTCATGATCCCAGGGTCCTGGGATGGAGCCCCACATCGGGCTCCATGCTCAGCAGGAAGCCTGCTTCTCCCTCTCCCTCTGCCCGCCCCCCGACTCATGCTCTCTCTCTGTCAAATAAATAAATGAAATCTTTTAAATAAAATAAAAAATAAAATAAAATATGGTTCCATGTTCCTCTGGCATATATTGTGCCTCATATATTTGAATTTGCTTTGTTCTTTGATGGTATCCTGGGTTTTTTTCTCCCCAGTTGTTTTTAAGATAGCTTCCTGAGCTTTGATGTTTGAAATTACACAAAGGTGTATCTGGGTGTAGACTTATTTACCCTGCTTGGACTAGTACTATTTTCTCAACAGGAGTATTCATGACCTCTTTGGTCAGTCCCAACCTGTTAACCCTTCTGATAATTGCCTTTCCTTCCTCTTCTTCAGTGTCTGCTTTTGGAGTGCCCAGACTTAATGGCCCTTTTCATTGTGTTCTCCATGTTTCCCTCCTTCTCGTTTCTATTTCTGGATATTTCTCAGATGCATTCTGAGTTTGCTCTAGCTCTTTTGCTCAATTCCCAAGTCCTAGTTTCTCCCTTCAGCTCTCTCTTCGTTCTACTAAAATATCCCAAGAGGTAGTAAAGCCTGCCGGTGCAGAGCTGAGACTCGGGATCCAGACTTCTGAGTGTGAATCACGGCTTCCCCACTTACTTCGTGTGAGCTGGGGCAACCCACTTCACTTTTGTGCTTCAATTTCTTCATATGAAAAGTGGGAATTAGAATAGTTTATACTAATCTCATAGGCTTGGAATGAGGATGAAATAAATTTAGATATATGTACTATGCTGAGTGAACACTTATATGAGAATAGGCTGATATTACCATTGAATCTGCAGGTTAAATTTCTGGATTTTTCAATGACTACATTTTCTTAGTACATTTCTAATCATTTCTCTTATCATAATGTTGTGTTTTTAATTTATTGTCTCTAGTCCTTCCTTTATTTTATTCAGAGTTTTAAACCTATTCTTTTAAAGTTGACTTTCTGTTGTTCCTGGGCATGAATTCTCTAGTGGGTCATATCTGCCGTTTGGGCTTGCTGACATGATTCTTGTCCTGCTGTGTGATTTTGGACCAGTAGTCCCTCGGCAGCATCCTGTTTTCCATGAGATTTTTGTGTGCCCTAGGCTTGCAGTGTCATCCCTGGGATGTGGTTTGGATTCACCTCTTCCAGAGCCCTACAGATGTCATTCATTTCAGATCAGGTTTCTCGTCAGTTTCCTGGCCAGCAGACCCTCACCACCTGCCCGTGTAAGTCATGCAAAACCAGGCTCCACCGCCAAGCTCAGCAGAAGTTTACGGTTGTGATTTCTCATTCATGATGCTTTTAGACCTTGTGCTGAGTCCCTGGGCTGGTGAGCGATTTTCCACAGCACCAGCTCAAGATGGATAAGAGGACTCTTTCAGTCGGAGTCCCCCTGCACAAGGGCCTATAGCTGCAGTGTCTTCTCTACACAAGTATCCAAATTTTAGGGCCAAGTTCACAAAACTCTGACCACCTCACCCCCCAGGTCTTTGGCTGTTAGCTCAGGTTTACTATCCTGTTACAGATTTCCTCTGCTTTCCTGTGATCTGCTGAGTTTTACTTCTGCTTGTGCTATTTCTTATTTGGTACGTCCACATATTGGAGGTGAGGCAAAGAGTGTGACCAGAAGTCTGAGTGTTTGCTTATTTTTTTTTCTGGGCTACTATCTCTGATTTTCTCCATTGCTGGTTTTGGTTATATTTCCTTATCCAGTCACCTGAAAATTTTCTTCCTTTTCTCTCTCCCTCTCTCCCTCTCACATTCCCTTTCTTCTTTCTATCCTTCTCTTCCCCTTTTCTGTAACATAGTTTGAGTGCCCTCCGAGATGCACACAGGAGGAAAAAGGTGATTAAGACCCAGTCCCTTCTTTTTGCCATTGTATGTGAGGTAATAATGCTCATGCAAGAAGAGAAAAGAGCTCTTTTGCTTTTAGACATGAACTTTTTCTTGTGTTACCATCACTCCCTGATCATCGTCAAAATTCACTGAACATGTATTTGATTCACAGCTAACGTATACCAGGCATTGTTCTAGGCACTTGGAAAACAATGTTAGATGAGTAAGTGTGGTTCTGTTCTCATAAATCTTACAGTCTAACATGACAAATATACTGAAAACCAACAAACAAAAAAACAACCTATGCCCGAAATACTTAGAAAGCATGGTGCTTGGCCAGGAAATGTGCAAGGATGGATAGAGACTCACAACTCAGGAGGAGGCACCACTGGACAGGTGTACATGGACAGTAGAGGTGGTGACGGAAGCCTCTGTGAACCCTCAGAGGTGAGGAGTGTCCAGTTAAGAGAACAGGAAAGGTCATTCTCTACATCTTGACTTGATGGATTCATGGAGGTTATCCACTCGCATCATTTTTTCTCACCAAAACAATGGATCTGTGGTTAAAAACCATTCTAAATGTAGCCCAATGCCCAGTACATAGGAGCTTGTAGACTGAGGTCCTAAAACACTTGCTTGAAGCAGAGTGCCCATGGGGATGAAACGGGTGTGAAACTGTGGTCTCTAAATTCCCTCCCTTCATTCCTTATTTCTTTCCTTCTTTCCTTCACATCCATCTCCTCTTTCCCCCTTCCTCTCTCCCTGGCTTTGTTTTTCTAGAGCAAAATCCCAGGAAAGCAGGGGAAGGAAGGGAGTTTGCAGAGTTCCCACCTTCTCTTGGGCTCAGCAATAGGACACTCTGAAAGGAAGCTCCTGCCCTGATAGCCTCACTGAGTGACTTTGGTCCTGGTTCCCTGGCCTTTGTCCTGCCTCACCCTTTCTCCTCATCTTCTTAATCATTCATTCATTTATTATTCATACCTAGACTATCTCCAAAAAGAATTAGAAGCAGTTTCTCTTCTTATTCAATTTTCCTTCCAACCATTTTCCTTCTCTGTCTTCTTCTTCTGTTCCTAATCATTTCCCTTCCGGCAGGACAATGTCAAGGTAATTAAAGGATGCTGTGTCCCAAGCATTCCACTAAAATTGCCTCTACAAAATACAACTTCCTGTATATTCAATGAGATCGCGTGAGAAAATAACTCATCGTATGGCTCAGTTGTTTCAGGGTTCAGATTCAATTTGGCTATCCATCCCAAAGTTGGGATTTTTAATAAAAGCTTTTACAAACCACTTGGGTATTCAAAAGTTTAATACATAACAAACAATAAAAATCATACTTGGAAATATGGGAGAGTAAAAATGCTCCAAATACTCATGTTTGTGTATAATCTGTGTTCCCTTGGATTTGGTATTGAACTTTGAGAAACACATTTTAAATTCCATTAAGCATATCATATTTACTTAATGTTAGTTGTTGTCAGAACAAGATTTGGAGAAAATCTGAATTTTTTCGTAGTTTAAGTAGCTCACATGTTTCCTTTGCTCTGTGCTGAATTGGAAAGTCAGACACAATTTTGCGTCCTTTAGGCAAGGAGGGACGGTGGGCTTTGTCAGGTGTTCGGGAAAGGATCAGGGAATGGTAGAAAGAAAGCTGGCCTGGTATCAAGCCTAGTCCTCCCCCTGACTGTAATAGTTATTATGAGAAAGTGGTTCATTTCTACCAGCGTCTGTTTGCCCATCTGTGAAATGGGAATAACATCTTCCTCAAATTTTGTATTGTTTTGATGATTAAAGTAAAATGTCTTCAACTTGCAGAGTCCACCTAAGAACCTTCATTCCTTGCCTTTAACAAACTTGTGATATGTGCAAAATACTAGTAGAGGGAGACAAATGTGTAATTATGTCTAATACACATATCAATATAATATATTAACATATAATATTTTCTTATTTATAGCTCCTGTTATTCCTCATTAATATCCCACAATCCCTTTGGTATTGTGCTAGGTTGCCAGGCTTTTTCATTCATTCTTTCATTTTTTTCAACACTTATTGATTGAACACTATTATATGTTAGATACTATTTTAGGCCAAGACCAAGATCCTGCCCTAGTTGTATTTTCTGTCTGGCAGAGAAGGGGCGGAGGGGGGGGGGGGGTCGGGTGATGCAAGACCAAATTGTGTAGAGGACCCTTGTCCTGACTTTTCTGAAAACACTATGCACAAGAGAAAAGGGAGAGAGATAAAACCTTTGGAAGAAGCTAGAGAAGAATAGGAAGATAGTTCCTCAGACTGGGAGGGGTTCAGAGCAGCATGGCCAAATGGTGTGTTGGCTGTCTATTTTCTGGGTTCCTGGTGTCACTCCAGAAAGATGGTGAGAACTCAGGGTGGGGGTGGCTAGGCTCTGAACACTGGGTTCCTCAAACTTCTCAGAGTCTCGTGTCCCCCGTGTGCCCAGAAGCAGCCAAAGAAGTCTTTCTGAAAGGACACATCAGTTGGGCCATTTCACCTCTGACAGGTAAACCAGGGGCTAAACAGTGGAGGCGGCTCTTACACAATCCTTGGGTGGGAAAGAAAGAAGATCGGCAATAGATTTCTCACAGGCCAGGCCTTTGTGTTAAATTCCACTTAGTTCCAAGGAAAAGAAAAGACAAGCAACCTTTCTTGCCTAGCAGATTTATGATTGTGAGTTCATGCAGCACTAAGAGTGTAAATGACTTGTCCGTGGTCACACAGAGGAAAAGGGTCAGAGGTGGGGCAGGAAGTCACATTTTCTCATTCCAGGACAACACATTTCCTCTGTAACATTGTCTTATGAGATCATGTAGGGTTTTGTTAATGGGAAACCACATAGCATATGGAAGTAATAGGATTTCAGGACTGGTTCAAAATATTTAAAGATATAATGTAACCACAGTTCTGCCCTCAATTTCTAAAGAAAATAGGCAGTTCGTTCTGTCTTAGACAAAACTTTCTGGGGTTTCTACTGGATTCAGCACATTCTGTAGAGAGAATAGAGAGGGACAATGCCCTTTATTCTATTATATTAGCTGTATTTTAGAAGAAATGCAATGACTGGAATCTCAGGCATTCCATAATCAAGTTCTCTACATAAAATTATAAGAAAGAGAGCATTAGTGCACCAGCTATGGTAGGTACAATTAGGGGAGACGGGGACAACATAATAGTAATAATATTTTCCACCTTTATAGTACATGGCGATGTCCAAAGGTATTGTAAAAGAGTGCTTCTCTTGCAGGGGCTATGGATCTAAGTTCAGATCCTTTTTATAAATACTAGGAGTCAGTACATATTTCCCCCACCCTGCCGAATTTCCACTGGCGAAAACTTCACTTGTGAATACCTTTTCCACCTATCCCTACACCTCTCAGAAGAACTACCACAAATCCTCTAGCTCCGTCCCCTGCTGAGTTCTCCCTGCCGATGCCTCTTGAGGAACCCCAGGGGTCATCTCAATAAATACAGTTAGTTTTAAGATTTCATGTTAATAAGTAAACCCCGAGGGATGCACAGTGTCTTATACTCATGGTCTCGCCTGCATTCATTGATTACCTTGTCCAAGAGCAGCGAGGTCTTGTCCATACAGGGTAAGTAAATGTGGAAAAGCCAGAACTCTATAGGAATTTGATCAAGTCGTCATCAGTAAACAGAAAACAAGGGTGGTACTCAGGAAAAGTGCCTCCGTCCTTACCCTTTACGTTTGATGCAAAACACCTGCACACCTTCCAGGAGTTTATAATCGAAAACAGACAAGTAGGTGGTGAATGGGGAAGGGGTACTTTTTCTCCAGGGAGCTTTTGGAAATTCACCTCTTTCACAAAGTTTGCCTGAACCAATTACAAATAAAGAGCTATTTTTCTACTTCCAATTTACCATTTTATTCTAATGAGCCTCTTTCATTAAGTGGAAATTTCTTGCACTAATACTTTTATAAATTGGAAGTATGCAATTTGTTTTTAGCATGACAACAGCTGCAAGTCTTTATGTATCACCGTCTCCAAGATAAGATCAAGAATCCTGCTTGCTTCCTTTTGCAGAACTTCTGCAGCTGCTTTGAGGGAGTGGCAATCCAGCAGACAAGGGAGATGCGTTCAGGGCACTACTTAGAGATTTTGCCATCTTCCTTCATTTTTGGTTCACTCCCATTATCCTGCCCATTACTCTCTAGGCTTCAAGAAACTCCATCAGTTTGTACTCCCTAACTTGAAATCTTCCTCCTCCCCCACCTTATTTCTTAGCCTCCATTTTTCCTGTTGGGCCTCTAAACCCACATCTTTCAGGACGCTTTAGGCTACAAATAACAGAAGATACAACTAAGAGTGTCTTAAGTAAGATTGATATTTCTTTTTAGGCCCATCAGGGAGCTCAGAGGCAGGGGGATTTCAGCACGGCAGAACCCAGCTTCTTCTCCCCCTTCTGTTCCGACATTCTTGGGTTGTGGACCTGGTCCCAGGATGGCTCTTACAGATCAAGGTAACATAGGCAGACAGAAACATCCAAGACATAGGATAGAGCGTCCCTGCATATGTCCCCCTTTTAGGGGCAAGATAAATCTTCCAACCATATTCTTACCCCAGCAGATTTATAATGGCGAGGGTTGAATCATATACCAGAGCTTGAATTGACCACAGAAACTGGAATGAGATCATGATGATTCGCTTCCCTTAAGAAAAAGATCATGTTCCCCTCTGAATCTTGAAGGACCAGGCTGGTAGAAAGTGAACAAAATTTGACTTTTTGTTAGACAGAAAGATGACGGCGGGTGAGACTGGCATTTGGGTAGACAGCTCATTACATATGCCAAGAACTGCATGAGAACATGAGTGAGGGATGCCTTCCCTTTTCAGACTTTATTTTGCTTGAGACACTGCTCCCACCTTCAGTCAGCCCAGACAGACTTAGCAGATACTACGTCAATAATCTCTCCTCTAAAAAGAAAATTCCACAACTTTCTGACACCACCTGTGATAAGGGAGAATCAGGGGGATCTTGGATAATTATTCAATTCTCACGATGCAGAAATATCTGAAAACACAAATGAAAAGAAAAATTATCTTCTTGATAAAATCCTTTAAACTCTAAGTCATGGTATTACACAGAATAAAAGTGTATTTATTATACTCACGAGTTTCTATGATCTCTCAGGGCATTTCCAGGAAGGTAAAAGGACACCCTCTCGAGAAAGGGTGGTATGATACTGAGTTTGATCCCATGAGCAGCAGGAAGAGTGTGTCTTCAAAGATTATCTTTGGCATCATTAATTCTTTTTTATTTTATTTTATTTATTTATTTGACAGAGAGAGACACAGCGAGAGAGGAGATACAAGCAGGGGGAGTGGGAGAGGGAGAAGCAGGCTTCCCGCGGAGCAGGGAGCCCGATGCGGGGCTCGATCCCAGGACCCAGGGATCATGACCTGAGCTGAAGGCAGACGCTTAACGACTGAGCCACCCAGGCGCCTTGGCATCATTAATTCTGATGATTTTAGGACCATTTCTATTCAGGCGCCACGCCTGCTCTCTGAGCTGCTCGGGGACCCGTGTGTCAGAACGGCCCCCAGCTCACTCTCCATAACCACGTGATCTAGAGCCATGGTCTGTTGATGAGGCAGACATTACTTGAGTCAGCTTGTTAGTGAAGGAACTGACAACAAAAGAGGCCAATGGTAGGCTTTGGAGATGGGATAATGGAGAAACGGAGAACAGACAGGGTTGTTGGTAGAGGAAAAGAGGGAACTTTAAGGAAGGAGGCAGTGGAATGTGTAGACTTAGGAATCAGCCCTTGGACTTCTCCCCAAAAGCCTATCTTGGGCTCTGAAATAAGAGAGGCTTGATCCCGAATGACCAGTTGGAGCATGGGAGCCCTCCAGGGGGTTGGCACTGTCCCAGTGTCTCTGACGCTGACCTCAGGAGCAGATGCCCCCGGGGAGGCAGATCTCCCCGTGAAATGGGGAGCCCTAAGCAACTCAGCAAGCTATTCGAGAACCACTCTCGGTAGTCCTGCCCATAAGATCGCCCTAGGAAGCGTGCATGAGAACCGCCACTGTGGCTTAGCTCCCTCCAGAGCACACTCGGGGAAGCCGGGGCCATCGTAATAGAGTGATCTTTTTGCAATTTCTTTTATCTGAAACCGCACATAGCTTTTGAAGATGTAAATTTGTAAAACGTCATGCTTTATGTATTGCATTTTTGGCATCTACTTTGGTTTTTAAGAATGGATGTTGTCTAATTATGCAGAGGAGCTTTGGATGAGGAAATATACTAAGTGTGCATTAAGTAGACAACTTTAAAAAATGGCACTTGTGCTAAGAAGTGTATTTTCTGGCAAGCAACTAATTTATAATGGTCACAGATAAATGCATTAGTGTATGAAATGCTTGTCTTTATTTATTGATTTGAAGGGGTAGTATTATATTTTTAAATATGTCTTCTTGATTGGGTCTGTTTTCCATCTTTTGCGAAGTTGCTCATATTTTATGTTTGTTGACATTCGCTGCACTTAAATGTTGGAAAATGGAGGCAATATTACAGTAAAAAAATCACCATTAATATGACTCACCCCTTGCTTTCTGGCATCAGGTAAATAGTTAAGAGCAAAATTGTAACTGTGTCACTTTCTCTCACCTCTTCTCTGTGTACCCTGTGTTCTTTTAAGTGTGCACATCAGAGGTAGGGAGAATGAGATTAAATGAGCACATTTACTGCACTCAAAGTGCATAAACCACTACCCTAGATCTTTCTGAGCCAATTTAATTTTTAGCTTTATTCTTGGCCTAATGCAATGTTTTAGTTCATTGCGCTTTTTGGATGTGCAGAAGCAAAGATAATGTGTTACACTACGTTCATTTAATGTTTCATCAGGCTTTTTTGGTGTATCTACCTTTTGGTTATTTTAAAATGTTTCATCCTTATCACTGCAGTCACGAAATGAAGCTTCATTAAATGACTGTGCCGGGTGGTTCCGTGGAGCAGCCTGGTGGAAGACGCTGATCAGCCTCAGCCATCGATGCTGTGAAACCTGTCTGTCTGGCAGGCCCTTCCCACCACCAGCTCCAAGGATATTTCTGTGTAAAAGAGCAAGTATATTTCTGACTGGACCCCAAAGTGTCTAGGGCCCTAGAATTTTACTGGATCCCCTCCAGACGTAAGACCCAGACAAATACTCGCCCAAACTCACATGGGATGTGTGTTCAATGAGAAATGATAATGGGCAGTTCTTCTCAGTAATGATAATAATGCAGATACAGTCAGAATGATAGTACCTTGCATGTCTCTGCTGCCTTTCGTGTTCATAAATGCTTGCACACATAGCTCCTTGCAGCCCCTTGCTGGCATATCTTGAGGGTCGGATGGACTGGGGGAGATGCAGCCAAGTGAGCAGAAGCAATAACAGCACAGACTCACCCCGAGCTGGATTTTACCCAGCCTGGAGGCAGCTAGTTCCCTCTGAGTCCAGAGAGGGCAAGCTGCTTGTCACCATCAACGATGGTGGAGAAGAGCGCTCCTCCTTGCTCAGGAATAGATCTGCTGAACGCTTCTCTGGCCAACGTGGTGGGAAGAGACCTAGAGTCCCTCATTTTGGTCATTTATTTCATATGACATATTTCACAGGATGCAGGATAAGACATTTATTGCCCAGAAAAGTTCAGCAGTTCACAGTCAGTAAAAACAAGCATGTCCAGCTATAAATGACAATCACGGGACCCTGTTTATTGGATATTAAATGAGCAATGCTGTAAACCAAGGGTTCTGATGGGCTTAGAGACTGAAGCAAGCCAGTTGGGGGCATACTTTCTTGTTTAGCGCAGCAGGAATAAATATGATTCTAGGAGTGAAATGTAAAGATCCCTGGTCCTGTTCAAACCTCGTCTGCTGGAACAGCAGCCCTCTGGGGTGGGAAGGGGCTCTTTACAGTCCCCCGTGGGCTTTTCACAATGGGCATAAAGGAGAGAAAAGGGTCTGTAAGAACGTACCTTCAATCCAGGTCCGAATCCATCAGAGGAGATTGGAACCATCAGAGGTACTTTGTGTCAAAGCCGTTTCTGCCTGACTGAATCCGAAAATAAACACCTTTGCTCTCTATCATTACTGTTTCATTAACACCTTGGCCAAGTACTTTGGCCAATGAGACTGGATTTCAGTGTGATGCTAAATTATTCCAGGCCAGTGTGTAATAGGCCTTGATAATTTCATACCCGCAGTCCCTCTCTCCCAGCCGACATATCCAGCTCCTTACACACACAACCATGAATAAGCACTTACAAATCGGAGAGTGTGCACAAAAAAAGAAAGGAAGGGAGAGAAAAAAAAAAAACACAAACCTAGGAAAGCTATTTAGGGCACCGTTCCCATCGGGTTTTTCTGCAAAGCAGTTTAACTGTAGTTAGTAAGTGCTCAGCGTAATCTAATAAAAGGCATTTTGCAATATTAAGCAAAAAACATCTGGTACCCAGAATTCCCTGATCATTTTTAACTAGATGCAATATCTCTCTCTTTCTCTTTCTCTTACAGACATGTGAAAAATAGCCTAATAAGGATCCTTGTGGTAAAATCAGATGGAAAACGGGGAGGAAGGGTTCCACCATCTCCAGCAGCTCATTTGAAGTAGCCCCTCCGAGTTCCACAATAATAATCAGTGCTGGCCCAGTGCCGCCGGATTATTTTGTATATTCATGAAGCTGCTCATCAGCCGTCAGGAGAATGTGCAGTAATCCTTGGATGAAATAAGGCCAATCAGTGGAATAATGAGGAAGGTAATATCTCCCAAGAGGCCTGGAGTGGGTTTTCATCAAACCCGGCTGTAACTCTCCAACTATTTGCTTTACAAATGCAGCCTTTGATCTTTGATTTGGGGAGAAGAGGGGGAGAGACATGCTGGTGCGCTGTCCAGCCTGCAAGGATAACAAGCTCGCTCTGGAGGAGGAGGAGTGGGGAGAACCTGGCTTTTAAGCATCAGTCAGTTCTTGTTAACTAAAACCTCATAGCCTTTTTACTTACTGTGCCCTGAAATATATTCACTTAGCAGGTCAATTGGCAAGAGGCTTTTTTTTTTTTCTTTTCCTTAATCTTCCATATACTTGTATATGTGGACCGTAAGCTTTCTCTAATCAGGAGGCACGGGGCCTGTAAAAATACGGATCTGCTCCATTTTTTGCCAGAAAGCAATGAAGACTTGCTTGTGAACATGAAAAACCATGCTGGGAGACCTCGCAGTGAGTTACACCGGAAGTAGCTCAACTGTTTCAATAAAGTCTTACTTCATCCTCTTCACGCCAAAAAAGCAAAACCAAAACCACGCAAATGTGCAGGGGAAATAAACTCTGGAAAGCATTTGTACAGTTTTCTTCTTCCAAGACGAGCTAGCTCAGGCCACAGGGCCAGGGAGCCACACATCATCTGGCCTCTGTGTGTGTGTGTCTGTGGGTCGCAGAGAGGGCTCGCACAGACCTCCCGCAAGTCTGCCCACGGAGACCTCCTTCTGGTGAGGCCACGGGAAGCGTGTGATGGAAAGAGAGCACCCGATCAGGGCGGCCACCGTTGTTTCTCTCCCCCAACGTCCCTTCCTCCCGGGTTTCCCGGCCCTTTTCCCAGGACGTCACCGCGCATCCCGTACTGCACACAGACATGGTATATATACCTCCTCCCACCTGCAGATATAAGTTACATTCTTCTTCTGTCTTTACGCAGCAATCGAAATAACGATGGCTCGTCTTGGTTGAAGAGACCAGCTAGTTGAATGTTGAACACCAGAATTGTAATGTACATCTGAGTTGTGGAGAGGAAAGGACGCGTCCCTTTCTCATCTACCTTATTCAACAGATAAATGTATACCCGTTTATCTGCCACACGAAACATAGGCATCGCCCAGCTATCGAACAGAAAATACCCGGACACACTCAGTGCTAGCACGTGTCTGATGCTAGGCTTTCCTGGACTGAGAACAGCACACATTTACATTTTCAGTAAAATTCTTAACGAGGAAGATTTTGTTTAAAGTTTATTATGGATTATTAAGTCTGAGGAATTTCAAATTTAAACAAGCTAGTGGCATACCTTGATTATATGTAAAGTAAATCTGATTTCTTAAAAATACATTGTAAATTTTTGCACAGTCTATCGTGAGAAACATTTTATTAATAAGAGTTGCCATTAACAAGGAAGGTAATATATGTGCTCTTACCGATATTAAAAAACTAGTAAGAAATTGAGGAAAATTTCAGTCTATTAAAAGCACTTCTTTGAAAATTAAGTATAATGAGGTGTACAATAAACAAGGTCAAACAAGTTAATTTGAAACGATGAAATGAGGTGAAAAGGAATTAAAGGAGATTGCTGGAACAGATTTATTCACTTACTGTATGATGATGTCATTAACGAATGCTCGCACCACAGTATGAGCAATTGACATTACCAGCAGCAGAGACGGTCTTTGGACAGAAGAGATTTCCTATTGCTCTCCTCAGTGGGTTTATTAATTGTATTTCTGAGCACCTTGGAACAAGGCAGGAGGATTTCCATGAAGAATTTGAAGCAATATTGCCTCTGAAGCCTGACCTTTCAGGAAGAGGTGACTTCAGGATCCTGCTTTTGATTCCACTGGACTGGGTGTTAGAATGGGACTATTTTAGAAAATGTGAAAGGGCTAAATTGACATTTGATTCAACCTATTCTGGGATTTTAAACTGTGATGTAAATTAGTTTGAAACCGGTCTTCCTTCCATTTTCTCTTTTCAAAATGTAATACAGTTAAATGACAGAGATTAATTACTAAAGTAATTATGGTTGGAAAGCAAAAGGACAGTCATATGAGACAGTCTTTCTAGTGATGACCAAGTCTTTCTTGACAATTATGCTTAATTCCAACAATGATTATTCTGTGTGGCAAAATCTACTACCACAAGGTCACATGCACATTGGCGTGTTCTCGCTGGCAGGGAAATATTAGAAAGAGGTCATTCTATGTGAATGGGATGCAACAGCCTCTGTTCCCAGGTGCTCACCGAGAACTTTTGTTTATGGGCGGGTGGAGTCTCCCACCTCCAGTCACCTGCCTGTTCTCTGCTCCCTTTGCAGGTCTGGGCTGGACAGGGCTGAGTCATGGTGTCTCTGGGTGAAGTCTAACATGAGGTCTTTCTGTCCCTTCCCCCTTTGAGGATCTCAGTGCAAAAGGACATCAGGGAGGAGGGCACGGAACGGGAGCCCTGAATCCCTGCTCCAGGGAGCTGGGAGATATATGAGCATGGGCATGAGGCACATAATAAAACCCTAGAATTCTAAACACTTGTACATTTCCCCATGAATTAATGTGCGACCATCATAAAAAAAAAAAAAAAATGAATGGGTGATCCTGAGGAAAGGGCTCACGGATTATTGACTAAAATAATTGGCTCGCAGGTCTCAAGTAGCACTTTACCACCTTTGACTCCATCCTCTTCAGATGTCTTCATTGCGGCCACTTCCCGGGACAGGATTACGATGATGTGCTGTCATCGCGAGCCTGGGCGCAGCATCTGGATGATGGACCAGGCCTCTCGAAGTGGTCCACACAAAGCCTGCGGAGGCCCGGACTGCCCAGAACTCAGGCGGAAGGATGGCACCGAGGGCGTCTGCTTGGACAAGCGGTGTACCCCGCGCCATGAACCAGGAGCCCAACTGCGGGGCCTCGCGAACCAGCTGGGCTTGCAGCCTTCCATTGGCTCTGGCCATGCTGCACTCATCGGGAACCCACGTTTCCTTCAGGGCAGAGGCAGGGAGCCCCAGATGACACCCCTTTAAAGATGGAAACACTTGAAGCCTGACGGTGGCACACGCAAGGTGGAGGATGCCCGGTAGAGCCGGGCGGGAAGGCGATGGGAGAGCCGCGCTCCAGGCCCACGGAGAGGGAGCTCGGGGCGGTGTCAGGTTCCGCTGCTGCCTTCCAGGTGTCGCGGCAGGCATGATTTCATCCGTGAACCATAATCAACTTCCTTAACGAAATACGTAATTAACATATTATAATTGTGGTAAGGATGATTTTGACAGAAATCATTTTCCATATCTAATACTATGCTAATTTAATCTGTTCCTTACTCCCTGACATGACCTTTAGTGATTAAGTTTCATGGCAGAATTGGTTTTTTTTGTTTTTTTTTTTTGATGGATTGATTTATCCACAGTGGTTGAGACCCCTTTCTTGTCATGGCTGTCATTCTTACTCCCTTTAAAAATGTCCTGCGGACATGCATGTGCTCGCATGTGCAGGTGCACAGGGAGAGTGTACCTGTAAGTAAGAAGGAAGAGCTGTCCTTCTTCCTGTGACTTCTGGGTAGCTCATTATCAGCTGATGGATACTTGGAAGGTAATGGTTAGGTAGGCCCAAATCAAAATACTGTATTTCCCCTAAACACCTGGCTTCTTTTATTTTGAATCCTATGGGTGTGGCAAATGTGATTAGTGTAGTTAAAATAAGTAAACTCATCAAACTATTTGGTTACCCAAGGTAGGGATAAAAGGCAGAAATACAAATAGTGTATCAATGTTTGACCGGAGTTTTTAACCCTATACTACATTTAATGTTGTGCCTTTTCAACATAGTTATATTATCTCAAAAACAATCTTAACTGACTCATTTTATAATGATATAGAATACACATATGTAATTAAAGAGAAGTGGCTGAACTTTCTTCTTTATTTTTGACATCGTGAAATAGATTTGGTTCTTAAAGGGTTATAAGTGGTTTAATGATGATTTAGAACATGTGGAAAGCATGAGACCTATAGCACTTTAGGCGAATGTTTTGCAAATATTTTCACTTCAACTCATAGTAAGAAAGATGCTGTGAGTTTCACGTAAAACACATATATAAGAATTCCATGAAGAAAATCATTAACAGATAGGACACGCTCTGATCTATTCTATTCTACTCCTATTCTATTCTATTCTATTCTATTCTATTCTATTCTATTCTATTCTATTCTATTCCATTCTACTGTTGGTATCTTATCCTAATCTATCCTATCCTATCCCATTAAAAAAAAAATGCTGGTGAAAGCAAGTAAGTGGATTTCACTACTTTATGAGTCATTCCAGATTATAATCAAAAGTCACTGGCTGAAGCAGTAAAGTTCCATCATTACCTTCTTTTGGCTTTTGCACACAATTCTGTTACATGTGACTCTGTTCTAGCTGGTTACTCCAATGATGACTGAAGGATGTGCATAACTGATTTTGTCACACTTAGGAGGTCATACTCAGAATGGGTGGATGAGGAGCTTTTAATTCTGGTTCAACTTCATCAGTGCTCACATGTCTGGATGGTGACAAGTCATTCACATTATTTCCTGCCTTACTTTGCTCTTGTGCAAAATGGACTTAAAATTATAAATTTTGTATATTATCTTTTTGAGTCATAGCTAAAGAAAACTTCTATGAAAAAATCAATTGGATATGCTCAACATGGAAAAGGAGAACATTTGGAAATACTTAAAATTGTTAAAAGCTGCCAAACTTGTTTCATCTACACCATAATTTGGGGGAACGCGAAGAAGTAATTGAGATAGTTTTATTATATGTTTGTTGTATTGGCTTTTGCTTATAGAAATTATAAACAAGCAACATTTAGTACCTGAGCTGACTGATCTACACATACTTAAAATGATCAGAAGTTTGTTCTGCCATTTTTAGCTCATTTAGGTAACCCTCCTGAAGGTGGAAAACTATATGCCATTTAATTTTGGACAAAAGGCGATATCTGCAAGTATCTTAAGTGTATCAAGAATTGCAGTGGGAAGTTTGTCTTTTGACTCACTGTCAGATAAATTGGTGATGTTGGGCAGTTCTAAGAACTTGAACTCTCTGACTTCCACGTATACAGAAGGAAGTGAGAATGACCATGAAAACTGGCAATTACAAGCATGGGATTATATGATCTGATCCTATGAGTCTCCACCAAGGCAGTATTTTTGCCTTTGGTATATAGGGTTGTCAGCTTAGAAGTGTTTCACAGATTTACAGTAGACTTCTACCCTTCTAGAACAATGTCCTCATGGTCTGACCAGTTATGAATGCATGCCACTTTCTGCTTTCATTTTTATTTTAAAAAGAAGTCAAGATTGGATTTAAAGAGCATCAAGTTGGAAGATTTTCTTTTATCTGTGGTCTGAAAATCTCAGCCTTTTCTCTCTGGTTTTATTGAGAAATAATTGACATATATCATATAGATACAATAAAGAGAAAAGAAAAAAAAATTCTCCTTGTGATCAGAACTCTTCAGATCTACTCTTTTAATAACATTCCTGTACATAATTGTCAGTATTACTATAGTCATCATGTCCTACAGCACATCCCTAGGACTTATTTGTCTGATAACTGGAAGTTTGTATTTTTTGACCATCTTCCTGCAATTCCCCTCCACTCACACGCTGCCTCTGCGAACCACAAATCTGATTTATTTTTCTGATTTTTAAAAAATTAGATTCTATACATAAGTGACATCATACAGTATTTGTCTTTCTCTGGTTTCACATAGCATAATGCCTTCAAGGTCTAGCCTTGTTGCCGCAAATAGCAGGATTTCCTCATTAAATTTTTTTCTGACTGAATAAGATTCCATTGTACATGTGTACCACAACTTCTTTATCCGTTCAACCATCCATGGATTCTTAGGTTGTTTCTATTTCTTGGCTATTGTAAATAATTCTTCTATGAACATGAGGGTGTAGATATCTTTTCAAGTTATCATTTTCACTTCCTTTGGATATATTCCCAGAAGTGGAATTGCTGGATCCTAGGGTAGTTCGATTTTTAATTTTTTGAGGAATCTCTATACCATTTTCCATAGTGGCTGCACCAGTTTGCATTCCTACCAACAGTGCAAAAGCGTTCCCCTTTCTCTGCATCCTCGCCAACATCTATTGTTTCCTGTGTTGTTAATTTTAGCCATTCCAACAGGTGTGAGGAAATATCTCACTGTGGTTTTAATTTGCATTTTTCTAATGACTAGTGATGTTGAGCATCTTTTCATGTACCTGTTGGCCATTCATATATTTTCTTTGTAGAAATGTCTGGTGTTTCCCCCCCTTTTTTTTTAAATTGGGTTATTTGTTTTTATGCTATTGAGTTGTATGAGTTCTTTGTGTAGTTTGAATATTAACTGCTTATCAGATATATGGTTTGCAAATATTTTTTCCCATTCCATAGGTTGTCTTTTCACTTGTTGATGGTTTCTTTTGCTGTGCAGAAGCTTTTTAATTTCATATACTCCCACTTAGTTTTTATTTTGTTTTTCATGCTTTAGGTATGATTTCAAAAAATATCATTACCAAGACCCAATGTCATTACCAAATACCAAGGAGATTTTCTTTTGTTTTCTTCTAGGAGTTTCATGGTTTCAGGTTTTACATTTAAGTCTTTAATCCATTTTTGAGTTAATTTTTGTGAGTAGTATAAGATAGGGATCCAATTTCATTCTTTTGCATGTGAATATTCAATTATCCCAGCACATTTATTGAAGAGACTGTGTTTTCTCCATTGACTGTTCTTGGCTCCCTTGTCAAATATTAGTTGACAATATTTTTTGTGTGGGTTTATGTTTGTGCTCTTAATTCAATTCTGTTGATCTGTTGGTCCACTTTAATGCCAGTGCCATACTGTTTTAATTCTATAGTTTATAGTATAGCTTGGCATCAGAAAGTGAGGCCTCTTGATTTGTCCTTACTTTTCAGTATTTCTCTGGCTATTTGGGGTCTTTTGAGACTCCATATAAATTTTAAGGTGTTTTTTTCTATTTCTGTAAAAAATGCCATTAAAATCCTGATAGAGATTGTGTTGAATCTATGGATGGCTTTTGGTAGTATGGACATCTTAACAATATTAATTCTTTCAATACATGAACATCACATTATCTTTCCATTTATTTGTGTCTTCTTTGATTTCTTTTTTTTTAAAAGGTTTCATTTATTTATTTGACAGAGAGATAAGGAGAGAGCACAAGCAGGCAGAGAGGCAGGCAGAGGGAGAGGGAGAAGCAGGTTCTCCACTGAGCAGAGAGCCTGATGGGGTACTCGATCCCAGGACCCTGGGATCATGACCTGAGCCAAAGGCAGCTGCTTAAGTGACTGAGCCACCCAGATGCCCTTCTTCAATTTCTTTTATCAGTGTCTTACAGTTTTCAGAGTAGAGATCTATCATGCCCATTATTAAATTTATTCCTAAGTATTTTATTGTTTTTGATACTATTGTAAATAGGAAAAATTTCATTATATTTCAGAAAATTCACCATTAGTGTATAGAAATGCTCCTAATTTTTGTACGTTAATTTTGTATCCTGCAACTTTATTGAATTTGTTGATTAGTTTTAGAAGTTTTTGGTGAAACCTTTAGGATTTCTCTCTATATAAAATATCATCTACAGACAAAAATAATTTACTCCTTTCTTTCCATTTCTGATGCATTTTATTTATTTTTCTTGCCTGATTGCTCTAGCTAGGACTTCTAGTACTCTTGGAGTGGTGAGAGTGGGCACCCTTGTCTTGAAACTTTTAATGTGCTGTTGAATTTTGTGTGCTAGTATTTTATTGAGAACTTTTGTATCTGTGTTCATCAGGAATATTGACCTATAGTTCTACTTTCTAGCAGTGTCTTTATCTGGCTTTGGTATCAGGATAATGCTGGCCTATATTGCATCATCTTGGAGTTTTTGGAAGATTCTGAGAAAGATTGGTGTTCATTCTTCTTTAAATGTTTGGTAAAATTCACCAGTGAAGCCATCTGGTCCTGGGCTTTTCTTCATTGGGAGACTTTTGATTACTGATTCAATCTCCTTACTACTAATTGGTCTATTCACATTTTTTATTTCTCTCCAGTTTAGTCCTTATAGGTTATATGTTAGGATTTTCCCATATCGTCTGTGTTTTCCAGTTTGTTGGTATATTGTTGTTCATAGTATCCTCTTATGATCCTTTGTATTTTTGTGCTATC
Organism: Mirounga angustirostris; assembly: GCF_029215605.1. Lineage (NCBI taxonomy): Eukaryota > Metazoa > Chordata > Mammalia > Carnivora > Phocidae > Mirounga > Mirounga angustirostris. Next base: position 3,418,644 of record NW_026991722.1, on the reverse strand, counting down.
AGTTGTAATGTCTCCTTTTTTATTTATAATTTTGTTGATTTGGGTTTTTTCTTTTCTTTTTCCCCTTGGTTAGTCTAGCTAAGGGCTTGTCAATTGTGTTTATCTTTTGGTCAATCTTTTCTATTTTTTTTCTTTTCTCTATTTCATTTACTCTGCTTAATCTTTATTATTCTTTTCCTGCTGGTAACTTTTTCTAGTTTCTTGAGATGTAGATTTAGGTTGTTTCTTTGGGGTCTTTCAGGCATCTTAATGTAGGTGTTAATTGCTATAAACTTCCCTCTTAGAACTGCATTAGTTATAGCCCATGAGTTCTGATACGTTGTGCTTCCATTTTCATTTATCTCAAGAAATTTTTTAATTTCCCCTTTAATTCATTCTTCAATCCATTTGTTGTTCTGGAGAATGTTGTTTAATTTCCATGTGGTCATGAATTTTCCAGTTTTTCTCTTGTTATTGATTTCTAGATTCATGCCACTGTGGTCAGAGAAGATACTTATCATGATTTCAATCTTCTTGAATTCAATAAGACTTGTTTTGTGACATAACATATGGTCTATCCTAGAAAATGTTCAATGTGCACTTGAGAAGAGTGTGTATTCTTCTGTTGTTGGATAAAATGTTCTGTATATTCCTGTTAGATCCATTTGGCGTACAGTGTTGTTAAGATTCATTGATTCCTTATTGATTCTCTGGATGATCTACCCATTGTTAAGAGTGGGGTTCTGCCTTTTTATTGAAGTGCTTAGTGTAGTTATATTTAATGTAATTTTTGATAAGGTTAAATGCACATTAGTCATTTTGCTGTTTTCTATGCCTTATGTCTTTTTGTTCCTTTGTACCTTCTTCACTGCATTCCTTTGTGTCAAATACATTTTTTAATTGTATCAACTTAATCTCTTTGCTAATTTCCAAACCATTTGCTTATTTATTTGTTGTTTCTGCCTTGTTTTCTTAGTGGTTGCTGTAAAAATTTTCTTATGCAGCTTAATTTATCACAATCTACTTAAAGTTAACACTGTCTTAATTTTGATAAAATATAGCAACTTTTCTCCAATATAGCTCCACTTTCTTCCCCCTCCTTTGTAGTATTATTTTAATCTACATTGCATCTCTATGTCATAAACCCAACAGTGCAGTGTTATACTATTGCCTTATGCAAAATTATGATTTTTAAATAAATTTTTGAAAAGAGAAAAGTACATTTATACCATCTTTTATATTTACCCTCATTATTATTATTTCTTGTGTACCTCATTGTTTCCCAAGGATTGATGTTACTATCTTGTGCCATATCCTTGCAGTCTGAATGACTCCTATAGCATTATTTGAAGGGCAAGTCTGCTAGCAATAAATGCTCTCAGTTTTTGTTTATCTGAGAATGTCTCTATTTTGCCTTTTTTTTTTTTTTAAACAGAATTCTGGTTTGACAGGGTTTTCTGTCAGCATTTGAAATATGTCACTCCACTGTTTTCTGGCTTTCCTTGTTTAGGATCATGTGTTAGTTACTGATCTTATTATTGTTCTCCTGTATGTAATGAGTCTTCTTTGTTTTCTTGCTGCATTCAAGATGATTTTATCTTTGCTTTTGTCTTTCAGCAGTGTGATTATGATGTATCTAGGTGTGGATCTCTTTGTGTTTGTCCGATTGGGATTTGTGGAACTTCTTGGATTTGCAGAATCATGTTTCTCATTAAATTTGGGATGTTTCCCACCATTATGTCTTCAAATACTTTTCCTGTTCCATTCTCAATCTTCTTCTGGAACCCCCAGTACACATACATAAATATAGTGGAGGATGTTCTGAAGTCTCTGAGGCTCTGTTCACTTTTCTTAAATCTTTGTTCTTTCAATTCTTTGTATTGCATAATTTCTATTTATTCACCTAACTGTTCATTGTGTCTTTCTTCTAACTTTTCAACTCTGTTGTTGAGACAATCTATCGAATTTTCCATTTTAATTATTTTGTATTTTGACTATAGAATTTTCATTTGGTTCTTTTTTTCTTTCTGTCTTTCTTTTATTTTTTAAAATATTTTATTTATTTACTTTAGAGAAAAAGAGAGTGCAAGAGTGTGGGGAGGGGCAGAGGGAGAGCGATAAACAGACTCTGCTGAGCATGGGGCCCAATGTGGGACTCAGTATCATGATCCTGAGATCATGACCTGAACTGAAATCAAGAGTTGGAGGCTTCACCAACTGAGCCACCCAGGTGCCCCATATTTCTTTCTTTATTTCTTTTAGAGAGAGAGTGCATGCACAAGAAGGGGTGGACAAGGGAGAGGGAGAGAGAGAAAATCTTAAGCAAGCTCTACAATCAAGTCTGGAGCCTGACATGGGGCTCAGTCTCATTCCCTTGAGATCATGACGTGAGCTGAAATCAAGAGTCAGTCGCTTAACTGACTGATCAACCAGGCACTCCTCATTTGGTTCTTTAAAAAAGCATTTGCTTCTCTGTTGAGAGTTTCTATTTGTTGAGTCTTCATTGTCATATTTTTCTTTAATTTTTTAAAGACACTTTTCTTTAACTCATTGGATATGCTTATAATACCTACTTTGATGTGTTTGTCTGCCAAATTCAACATCTGGACCCACTCAAATCAGTTTCTATTGGTTTCTTTTTTACCCTGAGTATGGGTCAAACTTGCTTGTTTCCTAGCAGCTCTTTTATAGTTTTCTCAAATAGTAAACATTTTAAAAAGTATATTTTAGATACTCTGGATTCTGTGTGCTTTTCTTTTCCCCTGAGTTTCTTTCTTTTTTTTTTTTTTTTCCTTTTTTAATAATCTGTGTGATCTTAAACTCTTCCCCTGTGGTGTGTGGCCACTTATTTTATATTGAGTTTTTATTTATTCTAGTCATTATTTTTTAGCCTGACCTTGCAGGATTACTCTTGTGTCTGCATAGCTTAGCAATCAGCCAATTGTTTGGGCAGAAGTTTTGCTCAAATACCTTGTATTTATATGGCTATCACTCTTGCCACTTGATCTGTGTGTAACTTGGGAAGCACATTCAGACTTCAGCCCCTTCTTCAATATTTCTCAGCTTTTATGTTCTTCTCAGCCCTCTTAAGCATTCCTCACACATGGCATAGTTTATAGCTGGCCAGAGATGTGTGGAGTGCTCATCTCTCTCCCCTTGTGGACTTCTCATTTCTAGGATCTACCCACTAACTTTCTCCTGATTTGATCTTTTCCCTTAATGGGACTGAAATCTAGAGGTAGAAAAGCTGTATGTTTCCTCCATTCATGTTTTTAAAAAGTTTGTTGCTATTACTGACAATACCACCTTAAATGTTCAGTTTGCATTCTGAGTTGACTGGCCTCTTCCCCCATGGTGGCAAGGCTACTGGTTTTCAAAGTTCTTCCTGCCCTGGTAAAACTACTATATTATGAATTGAGTGCATGTGGGGAAATGGAACCAGTACCAGATGAGAGGTCCAGATATTCCTATAGTTTTTATCCAACCCTAGTAGTTTTTCATAATTAAATGCTTCTCAATTTATTATTTAAGTTTGGTTAATCTCCAGAGCCCAAAATAATTGTTTTATGTTTGTCCATATTTATTTATGTGGGAGATGATTTGCCAGCTTCTTCACGCTGCCATTTCCAGAGTCCCCTCTGTCAAAATTGGATTTAAAGAAGATTTTTATTACACCAAAGAAAGAAGGAATGAAACATACTTATCCAGTTCTACTAAACTTCCTTTCTTGGGGTTCTTTTTTCAGGTCACATATCTGCCCAACAGCTTAATTGTTCCCTTTGTGTGTCAAAACACTTGGTGTCCTAATACCTTCCTAACATTCTAGGAATTCATTCTTTGACTGGGAAAAATCATTTTTCATTTTCCATCAGCACACCTGGGGAGATTGAAACTGCCTTTAACTCAGCCCCACTCATTACACAGGAAGATAAAATAGGACAATATTTTCTTCTTTCTTATAAGTATAGACAAACCATAAAACCATGCCCATGTTATCTTAAGAAACTCCATTACCTACTATCCGACATAAAGGTTTTATTTTCTTCTTTCATGTTTTTTAAAAAATTCAGTTGAGATACAAGAGGGATTAAAAAGTTCTTTATGAAATATACATCATAATGCTTATTTGGTGTTGATCTGGCAGGAGAGAAAGGAATGATGCCAGGGGAGATTTGTATTCTAAAACATGAAGAAATGCTACCATAGGGAAACCAACCATATATCACACAATTTTATTTATTGTTAAATTAGATCTCAATAAGCATAACTTGTCGGCTTAAAATTAAAAGCAACTAAAGTTTTATAGCTTTCCATATTAGACTAAATAAGTAAATTGAAAAATGAGAAAATACGCTTTGCTAGACTATGTATCTTGATTTTTAGTATTCAGATGTATGGTAAATATAACTCTAGATAGCACACCAGAAGAAAAAGAACTTGGAGAAATTAGGAATGGACATCACAGGGTCTTTTTTTTTTTTCCCTTCCCTGGAATGTCAAAATAAACAAAGAATAATGGAACTTTTCCAAATTTATAAAACAGATTTCAGTTAAAACAAAGAGGGATGATAATAGCTGAGTAGATTCTTGATTTTATATAAATGTATTTGTGTTTTTCTTGGTTATTCAGGGTTGTCTGAATCTAAAATATTCATCAACATTTTCTCACTCTCATAAATGTAAGTTTATGTATAATATGATAATGATATAAATTTTGGTAAGATTTCCTATTATAATTATTTTTTATAAAAAATAATCCCTTTTATTATGATCCTTTCCTCTGTTAAAACTGAGTTATATTTTCTCATGAGACTAAGATATATTCTCTTTGAAGGGAGACCACAAAAAGACCCAATAAAACTAAATTCAGTTTCCTGGCTTTTGGTTCTAAATCAGGTCTTGAAATCCTTGACTTTCAATTCCAAGAGCAACCACTTTTGAGAGGGATAAAGTTTTGTTTGTTTGTTTTCATCTTCTTCTCTTTAAATGTTTTTTGAAATTTCAAGAGGAAAGTGTGTATACAGTGGCTATATGTGGATGATATAGGAGCCATTCCATGAAGGGACGAGAAGTTTCTCCATCCCGTGGAGGAGACTTAGAAAGTAAGATGCCCAGGAGAGACCCTGAATGGCACCTGCCCCTTCAGAGAGTTGGAAACCAGAACAGGGTGAGGTATAGGAGAGGTGGAGAAAGAACTGAGAGAGTTCACTCTAATCTCTTCTTAACATAAAAGCCAACCCTAAGAGCATTGACCTGGGCCAAGTTCAGTGTCTTTACAAATGCAAATACCATTCTTTCCACCATGTTATCCCTTCTACCCTGATGAAAACCATCCCCCAAGGAAGGAAAGTTAGCCACTTGATAAAGCCACTCACTGTGCAGACTGCTCTCTGGAGTCTTCTCATCAGTAGGGTGAGAAAGTCTTCCAGAATTTGCATTTGCGTAGCTGAGGAGAGCCGTGCAAGAGCTCTTCCCCACATATGAAGACATTTCAGATGGCTTGAGAATCAGAAAATTTGAGATGGCTACATATGTCCATCTAGAGTCATAAAAGACACTAGCATTTTAATTTTTGCATCGAGGCAGACACACTGTTATATACTTAGAACTTCATAATTTAGGGTTCTTAAGTCATACTGCTTTATTGACTGTAGGTAAGAGAACATACAATGTAAGTCATGCAAATATAACATTAACTCATCAGCTGGATGTTCCCTAGAATTGAACAATATAAATGATGAAAACCAATATATGAAAAACTAGTTAACATTTTCTAGAAAGAAAAATACATGGGCTCTGTATTTCTCAGTTATAAAACATATCATGGAAATTGTGTTTATAAGTGCCAACTAGTGTGGCTTAATAGCCAGAGCCTGAAGTTTCTCTCTTTTTTAAATAGCTGATGGACGAGGCAAGGGAGATTTATCACTTTTTAATTAAGCTCACGTCAACTCGTGAAGTTTATTTCAGTACAAATCTGTTGACCAAAGTCCTTTTTGAAGAAACTGCCCCTTGTTGAAGCTTAAGTATTCATGGGAAATCTCACAGTGAGCCTGGACTGCTCCTTGGGCTGAGCTGCCACATTTCAACCAGAATGACTGTGCGTTCCAGTGCTTCCTATGCGCCCAGCATATTTATGGAAATGAACTTAAGATCAATCTTTGTTATTTTAAAATCTAGAGCAGCAGGTCTCACTGCCCAGAGGGGAAAAAATAAATGCTGAAATAAATCTTTGAGACTCTTAGTTGGACCCCAAACCAGTGTGCACACCCATGACTTGATTGCTGCTCCAGACTAGGAATTTGGAGGCTTCTAAACACAACCAACAGTGTCATTGATTATATAAAAATAAGATTAAAAGGCAGACTGCGGTTCTTATAACAAAGGTTTTCCTTTTAATAACTATCAAGACTTTCATTACGCTTTGGAGAGGAATCCTGATATGTCTCTGCTAAATCGAAAGTATTAGGAGCAAAAGGAAAACTGCTGCCAAGTAGCTGCCCGATTTCAACAGTTTAGAAAGTGATGAAGAATTTGTATTAAATTCAGATCTTGGTGAAGCTCACCCAGATCTAAATGACTCCCACTTGCTTTTCAGATGCTACTTGCCATTTAAAAGGCTGACTCAACTATTGTAAAGATCCAAAACAACAAGCATAGCCTTAATGAGCTTGAGGTGGAAGTCAACAGTAAATGGGTACGTTTGGAGCTTGTAGAAGAAGTCCGGGCCAGGAATGAGGATTTGAGAGGCCTCAGCATGCCGCATTTGATAACTGAAACCATGAAGGCTAACTCAGAGTGTCATGATGGCAATAAAGATCCCATGGTGCTGACAGCACTTCTAGTTTTAACCTTCACTAGTCTCCTCCACACAAGTTCTGCCTCTCCTTCCTTGTTGAATGGCCTCCTCTTTGAATGGCCATGTGTTTTACCTTTGATTCGTTCTCATGGTTTCTCTATGGCCATAAGCATTTTCATCTGCCAAATTAAATGCATTTTTCAATGCCCCTTCTGCTAGGGAACCCATTCGGAGACCTCCACCACACAGGCTGAAGATCTTATTACCTCCAGAATTCCCATGTTGCTGTGTTCCTTTCCTGCAGTGATGTGGCAGGTGTTTTGGAGTTAACACTGGAACATAGAGAGGTGGGGGAGGAGGGCCAATGACAAGCTCCAGGGGTTGGCAGGAATGTGAGTCTGGGAAGACTCACAAAGCCCCAGTATCTTTCCTCTTATGGACTGAATGTTTCTGCCACCCCCCCCCCCATTCTTTCACTAAAACCTAACCCCCAAGGTGATGACATTAGGGGGTGGGGCCTTTGGGAAGTGATTAGGTCATGAGGGTGGAAGCCTCGTGGTTGGAATCAGAGCCCTTATATGAGACCCCAGAGTGCTCCCTCACCCCGTCTGTCATGGGAGGACACCCTGAGAAGACAGCTGGCTATGAACCCAGAGGAGGATCCTCTGCAGACACTGAATTTGCTGGTGCCTGAACATGACCCTAAGGAGAGACCTAGTCAACCTATCCCACTTCCCCTTATCCAAGTACCTGGCAGGCTCTATGATGCATGCCCATCAACAGTTCTCATTTCTGTGTGTACATCAAACTTTGTCACCCAAGTCTCCTAGTGTCACCTTTGCTGCTTCTTGTCAGACTGCCTCGTGGCCTCTCATCTCGGCCCCTAGTCCTATGTGGATAAGCCTGCCTCTGTTTTGCTGCTGGAGGCTACTTTCTAACAGATGTCAGCATGCAGAAAACTTTCAAGACATGCCTCTTGCTCTGTCCTAGCACCTGGGACACAGAAAGCAATGTCCTTGTTACCACATCTGCCCCCAATTCTTAGGGCCCACTAAGGTGTCATTCCTGGGTTGAGTGCTGAGCGTTTGCATTGCACCTGGATGGTAGCCAAGGACAGAGAAGGGGAAGTGGGACTGTATGAGGCGGGGCTGTGTCACCAGCCAAAGGAGCAGAAAGTTCCAGGGAGCTTTAAGTTATGGGGCAGAAATCAGGGTAAACAAGGTCAGCCCCAATGGAGGGATGATGTCAATGAGGGTTAAATGAAAACATTTGAGATGGGTGACTAGGAAGCCATTGGTAATCTTCAAAAAGGAATCAGTGGGACACAGCGATGTCAGAAGTCAGGCTGGGCTGGGAGGGTAGGGGTGGAAGCAGCAGGTGTAAACTCTTCTCTCAAGAACGAGGAGGGAAGGTGAAAAACAGGGTGTAGCTGGAGGGTAAAATGGAGTCAAGGAAGGATCCTAAAATGATTTTATTAATAATTAAACAAATAAAGAATGGTAAGCCCAGAAGCTGAAGGAACCCTCTCTTTCATGGTGTTCTTGGAGCACCTGGGGAGCCTCTGGGCTCCGAGGTCCGCACATCCCTGGGGAAACTTGTTATGACCTTGTAGAATCAGGACACACAAACCGGGATTTTACAGAAAAACAGCACAATTAAAAATGTCACTATTATTGCACTACGCTTGCTTCATATAGGAGCAGGTGGAGGCTAGGACCTGGGGGCAAATAAGATCTCTTTGTTGTTGTAATATGAAACAGGGTTTTTTTTTTTTTTAATTATTATTATGACTTAGGGCATTTCATTAAAATTGATCAGTCAGTTTTAATGCAGGATTGACTGCTGTGAATTTGTAAATTTACCTTAAAGAAAAACCAATTTGTGTCAAAAAAATCTACAAACAAATCACTCAAGTAACTATTAGAATGTGAATTTCTGTACTTCGTGAGTTATGCAGTGGGATAATATTTATACACTGTGTGTCTATGACTAGAGATATGTCAGAGAAGGGTGGGGACAAGTGGCTGGCTCAGTCAACTATGATCTTTGGTCCTTTTCATGGAAAATGACATCCATGTCCATTTGCTCACCAACATCTGTTCAGTGAGGTCCTGATACATGGATAACAGGTATTGAGTGGCATGTAATTTGAAGATGAACAGTGTTCATTTACCTGCTAATTCTTAAAGTCCATAGCAGAGGGTAACATCCGACTTAAACCCAAAACACTGTTGTCATCCTATGACAGCAGATCTGCTTTCCTTGACCACAGTGAGAAATATGCTCCTGCAGATATTGTTAACACTGTAGATGCAGAAAATGCAAATAAATGTAGAGAGCCGATCCACTCCTTATTATTTGCATTGGGCTTTTATCTTAAAGCCTACTTAATTTTCATTTCTATTTTTCAATCTGGATCCTTTTCTCATTCTTGAAACCTACAATTGTTTGGGGGCTCCTAATATGAAGAGAGAACCTGATTAAAAAAAAGGGACATGTATCTTGTACAAAACTATTAGCACGAGCTTTGTATTTTAAAGTATATTTCCTAATTTATGAATTTATCACAAATTCTTATATTTTCCAACACATATGAGACCTGAGTCATATATGAATGGTTTGTTGAAATCTATTACAAACTTCATATTTTGTATAGTAATGACATAGATATTCAGTTAATAATTATTTCTATAGCATTCTAAGTAATTTTGTCCTATTTGAGATTTGAATTTCTAAAAATTCTTACCATGTTTCTTTTTGGTATTCATCAGGAAAACTATAAACCATGGGGATTTCTGATTATCTAAAATAAATTGTGAGAATGAATCTCTTTCTATGAATGTAAATGAAAACCTTGGAGCATAAATAAAACCTGCGTAAAGACTTTGAGAAATGCTAATATATAAGCCTCATGAGGGTGGAGACTATTCCTTCTTTACCAAATGTTCCCAGCAGTGCTCTAGTGTTTATTAAGATGCTCAAAAAATAGTGTCTCTTTTTGCATAAGATACCTCAGTGTCATTTTATATGCATTGATTTTATTACTGTTACACTAGTCTGAATTTGAATTTTAAGTCATATATAAATATATATTGTATTATATGTATATTATGTGTAATATATTAATTATATATAAGCTAATATATATCTGTTATATAATATATGATACAATATATAATTTAATGTATTAGCATATAATTAAATGATACATACTAAATTAAATTATATATAAGAATATATAAATATGTATAATTAATATGTAACTTATGTATTATCACATTATTATGTTGTATTATTATTTATATATTATTAATTTATGTATAAACAGCTGCAAATACGTATAATGCAGTTGTAAAGGTACACTTTTGAGTTTTATGCTCATTTTTATCCAAAACTAGCTAATTACTAGGGCATAGTGTCTCTTTAACTTAATGTACACGTAGATGTGGCCAACTGGTGGACCAGATCTGAGTCCCTTGGCATGGCCATTTTCTATCTGAACATTAAGAAGAAATGTTATTGTCACTCTGCCATTATTGGGTCAATGGCAACGGACCCTGCCGGCTGCCCGCTCCACGTTCACTCCTGTCCTGCCTTCCCTCCGCTTCACTGGGCATGCCAAAGCTCTTCTGTGAGAATTTCAGGCGAAGCACCTTCTATTCCAGCCGTAGGGGTAAATCTTGATCAATTTGTGCCAGTCATGGGACTCCGAGTACCTTCATCTCGGTTTAGAAATAGTCATGTCATCTGTGTCTGGCTAGAGAAACTTTTAGTGGGGGTTTTGAGAAGGTTTCCCTGCTCCCGAGTTAATAAAATTTAAACAATTGTTTTGTTTTCCTGGACGTGATCTTGTCTGGGCATGGCTCTGAACCATTCTGGCAATAACAGGTGAGCCTGGGGACAGAGCCAACATGTTAACGGGGGGAACTAGGAGAGGGCATGGACCTGGCCCATCGTTACTTCTCCAGCCTGTTGCATAGGGGCCCTGGAACCTCTGAAGCTTCTTGTTGTCGGAGAAAAGAAATCACTTCTTTGTCTGAGCCAGTTCGAATCAGGGTTTTTCTTCTGGAAGCTGAACTACCTTAACTGACACAGTATCTGCTGATAATGATCACCAACAAGAACATAAACACTGGCACCCAGTTGGGGCTGGTACCCCTTAACTGACCAGGATGGAAACATGTTGATTACATCTACTGATGACGTCACTCTCGGAAGAAAACATTCAGTGCCCTGAATGATAGACTTAAATTGCATAAAGAGTTGGGGTTAGGCATAAAAAATTATAATATGGAAAACTATAATCAACCATATATGGCAGCAGCTGCCTGGAAGCAGCTTAAAGCTGCAAATGGACATGAATTAATGCTGGTTGGAACTAACGATACGCTGAGTATGATTCCAGTTGCCCTAAACCCAAGTAAGGCAAGATCACTGAAGCAAGAGGACCAAGGCCCCACAGCGAATAAGGCACGGAGCTGAAATTCGCACCTAGGAGTTGATTCCCAGAGTCTGTGCTTCTAACCATTAAAGAAAGAGTCCCACAACACTGTAGGTCAAGGCTTAATAGGTCAACCTACTGGCCGTGGAGCATTGGCACTTGGTCCATGGGCCATGTTCCCATTAGGTCATTTGCATAGGAGTTGGGCATCCCTTTATCCCTAAGCATTGGAATGCATCCAAAACAATAATGAATTTGAAGACATTAAACATTAAGGGTCACTTATTTTAAGAAAATAAGTTGAGAAAACACAAGGGATTCAATTTTTTTGGACTAGAAGAGATGCACTGTGAGTTTTCAAGTTTAAAGTTTTGTTGCCAGAAAATAGTGATCAAATATTCTCCATAATAAGATAAAAACTATTTTTTGAGCTCTTACAATAGGCCAGGCACCTATTCTTTATGTAATCACTTGTTTCCCCCCAGGAGTCAGACGGTGGCTTTATCCGTGCTCATTTTTTTCATTTCTGTTTCATTTTTAATCACAGTATTATTTATCTCATTTTTACATGACTTATGACATCTTTATCTTAATGTTAATATACATACATATGTATTTTTTAAACATAAGTGTGCTTTTTGAAGGGTGAATTAAAGTTTTCAGAATATTACAGAAATGACTGTGCCATATTTAAAAGAAATTGAGGGATTATTCATTACAGGAAAATAGTTTCATTTATTATGAAATTATTACTTGTTCATTCTAGAAAAGAGAAAAAATGCAAAATAAGGAAAAATTTAAAAGCCCATTTAAGTAAAAAAATAATCACTGCCAACTACCATATACTGATTCAGAAACATAAGTATGTGATATTGAAGTACTACAAAGATGGACTAGTTTTGTGCATGGCATTTTGTAACCTGCTTTTTTACTTAACTAAATTGTAAAAATCTTTTCTATTTCAACAAAGTTATTTACAATATATGTTGTACTTCCCTCAAGCAAGGTTTCCATCATTTATTTTAGTCAACCTTCTAATACCAGACACTTGGTTTTCTCTTATTTTCAGTCTTACTAAAATTTAAATTTACTAAATACTGTACTAAAATTGAGTCTGGTGACCGAAACTTTGGTACATTCTTTTTTTTTTTTTAAAGATTTGATTTATTTATTTGACAGAGAGAGACACAACGAGAGAGGGAACACAAGCAGGGCGAGTGGGGGAGGGAGAAGCAGGTCTCCCGCTGAGCAGGGAGCCCGATGTGGGGCTCGATCCCAGGACCCTGGGATCATGACCTGAGCAGAAGGCAGACGCTTAACGACCAAGCCACCAAGGCGCCCCTTTTTGGTACATTCTTAATGAACTCCTGGGTACAAATTACTAGGAAGTCAAATTGAATATATGTTTTTAAAACTTTTGATAATTTACATGCTTATATAAAAGACATTTGTTTTTCTTTCTTTTGAATTGTCAGTTGATAAATTTTGTCCACTTTTAAAACTAAAGAACTTGTATTTTTTATTAACTTATGAAATGTCTTCATATATTACAACTAGCAATTCTTTGTCCTACATTACAAATATTTTACCCATTTTGTTTCTTTTTTTTTTTTTTTAAAGATTTTATTTATTTATTTGACAGAGAGAGACACAGGGAGAGAGGGAACATAAGCAGGGGGAGTGGAGGAGGGAGAAGCAGGCTTCCCACGGAGCAGGGAGCCCGATGCGGGGCTCGATCCCAGGACCCTGGGATCATGACCTGAGCCGAAGGCAGACGCTTAACGACTGAGCCACCCAGGCGCCCCCCATTTTGTTTCTTGATAGTGAATTTTGTTTAATGTGCCTTTTGGCAGAGTCAAATCTATTGAACATTTCCTTAATTATTTCATTCTTTTCTTTTTTTAGTAAAAGCTTCCCAATTCCAAGTGTCCCCAGCAGGAACACACTGCGTGTTTAGGAACACTTCTCTCCTGTGGCTGTGGTTGAGTGATCGAGGGGGACGTGGGAGGAGACAGGGTCAAGTATGTATTGTGGGTGGTGGCCAATCAGGCTGAGGTCAAGACTCTGGCTTTATTCTCGGAGAGACAGGGAGCCACCAGTGTAGTTTGAAGGCATGAGTGCTGACCACAGGGGCAGGTGTGCTGAGAGCGAGTAAAGGGGGCACACGTGGCTGGTTCAGAGCATCCCAACCATCTGCAGGGAGGGATGTGTCTCCAGCAGGATAATGGCCATGGAGCTTCAGAAAGGACCGAGTCAACAGGATTTTCTTGTAAGTCAGATATAGGATGTGAGGGAGGTAAGAGCCATGACAGCTCTGAGAGTTTGGTTGACTGACAGATGGTAAGGGTAAGCTAAGCATTTACTGGGGGGGTGGAGTGGTGGGCACGCTTGGGTCTGAAGACAGGGGCCGTGGTGTGGGGCTTGCTAAACTTGAGATGCCCATGAGGTTCTCCATGGGGATGTTGAGTAGGAAGGTGGATGTAAGAATGATCATTTATGGGGCGCCTGGGGGTGGCTCAGTTGGTTAAGCGACTGCCTTCGGCTCAGGTCATGATCCTGGAGTCCCGGGATCGAGTCCCGCATCGGGCTCCCTGCTTGGCAGGGAGCCTGCTTCTCCCTCTGACCCTCCCCCCTCTCATGTGCTCTCTGTCTCTCTCATTCTCTCTGTCTCAAATAAATAAATAAAAAATCTTAGGAAAAAAAAAAAAGAATGATCATTTATAAGTTTAAGGCAGATGAAAACTGAGAATTGACCATGTGGATGTAATAGGCAACTTTGAAAAGACAAATTTCAGAAGAGGTCAGAGGTAGAAGTGGGTTCCAAAGAGACCCTGGAGACAGCCAGAATAAGCATCTTTTCCAAAGAGCTTTCAAATAAAGGGGCAACTGGAGAGGTTATGAGTCAAGAGACTTGTGGGACTTTTTCTAAAATAAGAGAAATAACAGCATTTTTGCAGGCTAATAGGGGCAATTCCCACAGGAAAGGAAAAAAAAAAATCATGTGAGAGAGGAAGGGGACAGTGACTGGAACCCACCCAAGTGAGAAGGAACTCAATGGGTGAGTAGAGAAACCATATTCCTTGAAGACCAAACACAGTGCAGTACATACTTACACCCTTGTTCAGGGTTCATGCCCAAGTTCTCTATCTACTGCAAGGCCCAAGGATACAGAACTGACCATTTACTTCACTTCGAGGTTCTTTTTCATCCTTTGAATTTGAGATGTAGACTGTAGTAGATCTTTTTTATTTTTTAGAAAGAGTGTGCTGGGGGGAGGGGCAAGGGAAGAGAGAGAGAGAGAGAATGAGAATCTCAAGCAGGCTCCATGCCCAGCACAGAGCTTGACATGGGGCTCGATCTTATGACCCTGAGATCATGACCTGAGCCAGAATCAAGAGTCAGACGCTTAACTGATTGAGTCACCCAGGTGCCCCTGGGCTGTAGTAGATCTTGATGCACCAAAAGAATTGATTTCACAGATATGGCATAAACGAGGCCTGTCTTAATAGCAGTGCATGAGAAAGCCTCTGAGAAATTTGGGTTTCTCTAATTGTTGTCTAGTGAGGACACCTAGCTAAACAAGTGGACCTTAGTTGACCTCAACATGTAATGACTTCAAAAATACGGACATTTCTTCCTCTCACACACAATTCCGAGGTAGGAAATTTAGGTTAGCTGGGCAAGTCTGCCCCCCAAGATCATTCAGGGACCCAGGTTCCCTTCTGTTTTCTGCTCTATCATCTCCAACACCCAGTCACGACTTCTGGATTCCCACCAGCAAGAGGGGGGAAGGAAGGAGGCAGTTCTGAAGTCTTGATCCCCCAGTCCAGAGATGTCATGCCCCACTTGTGTCCTCAGTCCATTCGTAAGGACATTGGCCTGCTGCCATACCTGTGAGGAAAGTTGGGGAATGCAGTCTAGCTCAGCAATTATGTATTAAAAGACTAAGATTATATTACCATTGAGAATATGGTTTGTTTCCTGTTCCGTCACGAAACATGTATTTTCAACTACATTTTCTGTGTTTTAATAGTGGAATCCCCTTCACCTGAGGGCATTTCAGATTTTGTTTCTTTCTACTGGCTTAGTGGACTGTTGGGGTTTAGCTATTTGGTGAGTGAATCATCATAGGACAGTCTAAAATAGAAACTCAATCACTCTCTCTCTTTTTTTTCTTTTATCCTTTGCAAAAGTCTGTCTGTGCTTTAGAAATTTTCTTGGAAAAATAAGTAGGAAATCATGTTTTTAATGCCCAATTAGAGAATGAAATCTAGAATCAGGTGCTGAGGATAGATGTCCAAAAGAATTGGACAATCTATCTAATCTTCCATCTTGATCTATGGGGCTCAAGGGGGATTGAAAAATGCCTTAAAAATGCACATAGTATAGAAAGTATGACTTTTATGTATAATGCACTTTTCAAATTCACACTTCTTTCCTTGCTTTCAACCAATGCTTACATTTGCAAGATCATCCCTACTATTCACTGCACTAAGACAAAAGAAGGGAAAAGAGAGTAGAACTCCTGAATCATGTACCCTGATTTCAGTTATAATCGGTTATGAGGTAAAGAAAAACAATAGTGAGAGAAACTTTGTGTGAGAAATTCAAAGCTTCTATTTCATCAAAGCAGAGGGATCATAAATTCTTTTGGCTTTTTTCTTTAAACACACTTCTAGGAAGAAATGGGCATCGTGGGCAAATAAATAAAACATTTTGAAACTTTATTTTCCTAATAAAGAGACTCTATTACAGGTACAATTTTTGAAACTACTGTTTTGTATTATTTTATACTAAAATGCGCTATTGATTAAAATCAACAGTAATTTTTCAAGACACTTCAGAAATACATAGACATTTTATATGAAGGCTCGCTGAAAAGATTTGTAGAACAAGGACCTGGGGTTTATTCATATAGCAATTTAACAGAAACCTCCAAACTTAAAATGCCAATCCATCAGTCTCAGGACAGACGTAGCTTTCCTGGGGGCCTGCGGAAAGAGGAAACTCGCCCAGCTCCTCACTAAGCTCGCTTTTTGTAGAACCTCCTGAGGGCAGAGGCATCTGTCTGCCTTGTTCACCACTGGGTACTTGAGGTCAGCCAGAGATATTGGCACCTAATAAGCTCGCAATAAATATTTGCTGAGTGAACCCATGAATTACACATTCAGAAAAGACGTGGAGCCTCATTAGAAGAGACACCACCAGGATGGATGTTCCTGGAAGGACTGTGTGGGCGCAGGGCCACCTGCAGATGCACAGGACTGGTGCCTGGCAGGAGCAGAGCAAAGTTTGTTCCGAGCAGATGCGGCCTTTGGCAATGTTGGGAGGTGACTTTTATACGTGTCCTTTGCCTTTTCTTAAAATAAGGTGTAATTTCCATATAATGAAAGGTACACATCTTGTGTGTTGAGTTCACTAAATTCTGACAATTACTTGCATTCCTGTAACTACCAAACAAAACCAGGTACAGAATATCTCCATCACATCATGTGATTCCTTTGTGTTCCTTTCCAGGAATTCCCCATGCCCACCCCGCAGCTCACACGCAGCCACTTTCCTGAGCTCTGTCACCGGATAGCAGGTGCTTGTCTTCTTCATATGCAGGGAAACGAACAGTATGTATGTTTTGTGCTCATTCCTTTTACTCAGAACACTATTTTTGAGACTCAGCCACGGGTTTGCATGTATCAATAGTTCGTTCCTTTTTATTACTGAATGGTATTCCATTGTATGAACATACCATGGTTTATTTACCTATTTTCTGCTTGATAGACATTTGTCGCTTCCAATTTGGGGCTATTTTGAATAAGACCACCAAGGATATTCTTGTACAAGTCTCTTTTAGGATTTCCAGACCTAATTCCAACAACAGGGATGGGAGGGTCTCCCCCTCCCCCATAAAAAGAAATTCTTGGACACGAGCAGCGTGTCTCAGTCTCAAGAACTGAGAATTCAACTCAGTTCTGACACCATCCGTCCAGAGAGAGCATCAAATCCCACAGGTGAAGGGCTCAGCCCTCTGCCACCATCCCTCCACTTCCTACTTCAGACACCAGTCACAAGCCCCCGGCTGTTACCTACGCTTCTCACTGACCTCCTGACATTTACTTTATTTACTACAGCAGCTCACAGAACTCAGGGAAACACATACGTTTACCAGTTTGTTAAGTGATACGCTAAAGGATATGAATCAACAGCCAGAGGAAGAGTTGCGAAGAGGAAGGTCCTGAACAAAGGAGCTCAGTCCTCATGAGCTTGGGGCCCCGCTCGATGGCACATAGAAGCAAATGTGGAAGCTCCCTGAAAACAAGCAAACAAACAAAAACCAAATGGCTGTCCTCTGGGGTTTTTATGGAGGCTGCATTGCAAAGTCGTGACTGGCTAAGTCATGGGCCATTGGCTGATTCACCATCTCAGCCCCTCTCCCCTCCCTGGACAGGAGGTGGGACTGAAGGCTCAAACCCTCTAATCACAGGGTTGGTCCTCCTGGCCACCAGGCCTCGCTTGGGTGGGTCCAGAAGTCACCTTCATTAATCACAAGACACCTATTCCACCTTAATGGCTCTGAAGGGTTTTCAAGAAGTGTGGATGAAGACCAAATATGTGACAAATATTTTGGTAATCTGAATGACCACATATATATTTCTTTTTTTTTAAAGATTTTTTTTATTTATTTGACACAGAGAGGCACAGCGAGAGAGGGAACACAAGCAGGGGGAGTGGGAGAGGGAGAAGCAGGCTTCCCGCTGAGCAGGGAGCCCGATGTGGGGCTCCATCCCAGGACCCTGGGATCATGACCTGAGCCGAAGGCAGACGCTTAACGACTGAGCCACCCAGGCGCCCCACATATATATTTCTTATAAATCATTATGCTATACAGTTTTATTGTAGCATGTATTTTTATTTCTTTGGGGTAAATACTTAGGGATGGATCACTGAGGGGATACAGATCTGTGTTTACCCTTGTAGGAACTGGGAAGCAAAATGATCACTCCCTTCAACACTCCCTCTAGAAGCATGCCATGAAGCACTCCTCGCCCTGCCCGCATTTGGTATTACCAATCTTTTTTATTGTAACCACTCTTGAGGGTGTGATATGGTATTTCATTGTGGAATTCACTTTTATTTGATGATTAATGATGCAATATTTAATGCATTAGCTATTCATGTATCTTCAATTGTTAAGTGTCTGTTCAAGTCTTGTTTTTATTGGGTTGTCTTTTTATTATTGATTTGTAAGAGTTCTTTGCATATTCTGGGTGCAAGTATTCTGTCAGTGATATGTACCACAATATTTTTTCCCTCACAGGTAGCAGACATGCAGCCAAATAATGGGCTTTGAGGGATGATATTCTCATTTTTATAATCTTGGACGATGGTTTCCAAATCTTAGGGACTATGTCAAAGCTTTCACCATACCAAAATGCAAAGAGAAATAATGCCGATTGTAATGAGTTTTCATGAGGCTAAATTTAATTACTTGAAAGGACTGTTTCTGGGCTTATGTCTTTCCTATTGTTGTTGTTGAAATGACCTTTCTGTAATGAAATATTGGTTGTAGTAGATGGTAGGTCTGTTTGGTTTAATTTTAATATTACTATTTTATATTCTTGCTTTGCATACGTTACTAAATACTATTTGCAAATGTCACTGTTTCCCAAGTCAGGGAAGTTCAGCTCTAACCCAAGAAGTGACTTAAGGTGGACATTTCAGATCAAATTAGGGGCAACATAGTGCCACTGGACGAGGCATCTCGAGCCATGCAGAGGTTTTCTCCCCCACTTAAATCTACGCATTTGATACAGAATCTCCTAACGGTGTTCTACTAAAGAAATTAGGACAAACAGTTATAATCCATTTGGCATTTTACCTTTTGCTAACATATATGTCCTGCCTGAAACCAAAGTCTTGCTAAGTCAGAAAAACAACATCTATTGCTTCCATCCATTTTCTGAGGCACGTGATTTTTATATAGAAGGAAATCTGATTAGTCTCACAGTTTACTCACCATATAAAAGAGACCACTTATTTTTCAGTACCATGCTAATTTCTAGGAGGCTCTAATGAGATTTTTGTTATTAAGAAATAATCAATTCATTTAATAAAGTCTAAAAAGCATATAATATAGGGCACTTGCCGAAAATAGAAGCACACATTTGTTTAATTTTCCAGATTTTATAATTTTAGTACGTAAGAAGGCTTTGCATTATTATGACAAATCTGTCAATAAAAACTACCTAATTTGGTACATTAATTGATTGAGAAAAATTTGGTTAAATCAGATGTTTAACAGTAAGTATGTAGAAACTTATATATAAGTTTATATTATATATATATATATATATATATATATATATATATATATATAAATCACTTCCCATGAACTGAAATATATAAAGATCCCTGAATGTCTCTTATTACCTTTTGTGTGGTAAGTTCACAATTTTATTAGTCATTTAGTGTCATTTTAATCCCATTTTTAGAATCTAGCGACTTTGATAGTTCTTGCCATCACAGATTCCTACCTGACCAAAATGAGAAATGAAAGTGCCATCAGGGAGTTGGGTTTTAGTGATTTCCTCTCTCTTATCTCCATCTTCCCTAATTCCACATGGCTTTCTCTTGCACTGACAAAAGATACTAGAATTTGGAAATGTCATGAGCCACAATTGATAATTTTACAATTAAAGAGTAATTTGAGCCAAATTATCTGAGAATGTCTTTCATGATGATGATGATGATGATGGTAGTTATCCTTCTGGAGAGTGTACTGTGAACTAGGCACTGTTGTTAAGTACTTCACACGCATTAATTCATTAATCCCCAAAACAACACTGTGAGGTTTTAAGAATGGAAAGTGATAATTCAAATGGAACTGAGTGAATAACCTGAGAACTTCCATCTGCCAGAGCAAACTTCTCAACTCCGGATGCTTGTTGACTCACCAGGGAAACTTCGAAAAAAATGTAGATGCCTGAGCCCCACTCCTGGAGATTCCAAAGGAATTGACCTGGGGTGGGGCCTGGGCATTGGTATTCATTTTGAAAAGCACGTAGTTGATCTCTCTGCACTGCTGAAGTTGAGAATGACTGCTCTGGAGTTGGTCTTTTGCTTCGTAATTATGTGTCTCAGGGAAATGACTTGACCTCTCTGAGCATCATCTGGAAAACAGAAACAAGTACTGCCCTTCCGAGCTCACAAGTCAGGTGTGTTTTGAAAAAGCAATAAATTATTGTTTGCTAATGTCCTTTAAAAAATTGAATGGTAATTATATTAAGTATTGTCATTAACCGTGAACAACGCTAGGGTGAAATGAGGAAGAGATGTAAAAATTTATTGACCTTGCTAGTTTGACATTATGTCATAATAAACCCAACCCCGTACAATGCATGGAAAAATAATCTCTGTTGTTACTTTCATTCTACATGATGGAATTCACTGGAAATACCACAGGAGGTAGGACATTGTATTTTGACACATCTACTAAGAATGGAACACTTCCTTAGTTTCTTGGATCTCAGAGATTCACTGTGCAAAACTTTTCCTTTCTTTGTCCTACCCGCGGCAATCTATCGAGTTCTGGGAAGGGACCCAGAAGACATAAATTTAAATACAGAAGAATATATACATGAGATAATGGAACAGCTGCCAACCAATATTTTTCCAGAAGACAGCTCCAGCTACATGCCTGATTACATGGTCCAAAATCGTTATAATAAGGTGGATAATCAGAGTGGGGAAAAGTAACAAAAAATCAAGATAATCTTTTATTTGCATGAGTCTAAATTTCAGTGACATATGATCAAAGGATATGTATATGGAGAGTCCATTATGAGCCTGATTGTTTTGAATAATGACTGTTTGAAAACAGGATCTTATGGAAATCATACTGACTACGCACGAGTCCTTCAGAACTCTAAGATTTAGGGTAGGCTTTGGAATGCTTGCTAGAGGAATTTGGCTTTTCAGGAGCTTCAAGGGATATGAGGCAATAAATAAACTCAGCATCTCCGAGACAGCCAGGAGGAAGAATTTTGAATTAATGGTAAGGTTTGTGCTTTTGGAATTTTTTCAAAATTCCACAGAGCTCATGGATATTAGAGATTTTTATTTACTAGAAGCATTTGTTTATTATATTATTATATATAAAAATCTATGCACTATGTAAACAAATGTAAATATAGTTTTATTACATATTATTATTATATTTTGTTATTTATAGAAATTTAAAATCTCTATTCATTTTTAAAACCCACATTTTAATCGCTGTGTATTACTACTTTGGTGTGTAATACAATATCAGAACTTACATATCAAAAAAGGAAAAAGAAGGGGCCCCTGGGTGGCTCAGTCAGTTAAGCGTCCGACTTCGGCTCAGGTCATGATCTCAGGGTTCTGGGATCGAGCCCCTCAGTGGGGAGTCTGCTTGTTCCTCTCCCTCTCCCCCCACTCCTACTCGCTCTGTCTCTCTCAAAGAGATAAATAAAATATTTTTTTTAAAAAGGGAAAATGAAAAGTTCTTACTTTGATAACCCTAGAAAGAAGGGACGCCTGCTTTCTGAGTGCTATTCCCAAGGATGGGTTACGTCCTGTCTTCTAAATTCAGACACAAATACATTCATGATGCAGAATACAAGGAAAACATTTTCTTTCCATTTAAATGTGTTTATAAATTGCATGAAATGATTCAAGCCTGTAACATTCCTTTGGCAAACATTGGCAGATACAGACTTTTGTCATATAAATCAGTTGCAGTCTGAGCCAAAGACTTTCTCTCTCTCGCTCTCACATATTTGACAGGAGCATACACAAGAGCTAAACAACGCCAAGACTGATATTGTTTTAAATAGATATATGCTACATTTTAAAAGGAAAGGAAATAAATGTCAAACTGGGGCTGTTGGATCGCAAGTAAGTTAGACTGCACTCAGGAAACAGAGCGCAATGCTGTTTTTCGGATCCATTTACATACCCTGATTGATAACTATTGACTTCCTGATTGGCCTTTCAGATAGGTCCAGCTAAATCCATGCGCTCCCATTTTTCCCCAGAGGCCTGTTCTCAGAGTCTCTGCTCACCCCCAGGAGGGCGCAGCCTCAGTCTCCCAGAGCTGCCCGGGCCCACCACTCTCTCCTGCTTTCCTGCTCCTCTGACAGGACCCCCCTCTGCGCTCCCCCCACCGCGCCATTGCTGCCCATTCTCCTTCTGCCTCCGCTCTCGGTGGGCATGTCCTCTCTCTGGGCAACCTCACTGATTTCCACAACTTCGGCTACCATCTGTGTTTCCCTCCTGGCATGGCCACGACAACAGAAGTGTATCATCTCGTCCTTCTGGAAAGCAGAACTCCCAAACCAAGGTGTCGAAACCCCTGGGGGAGGACCCCTGACCCCTCTGCCCTCCACCTTCCAGCTTCTGGTGTTGCCCGCAGTGCTCGGTGATCCTTGGCGACCCACCCCCGTCGCTGCCTTGTCCTCACGTGGACTTGTCTCTCTGTGTGCGTCTGACGTCCTGTAAGGGGACTGGATCGCTCCTACTGGGTGCCCTGGACGCTTTGAAACGGATGGGGAAGGCAAGCAGTAATGAAGGCTGGGTATGAAAAGCCCGAGGCTTCCTCGGCAACTTACAGAGGGACCCTTGTGTCCTGCGGCCGGCGGGCGGGCAGCTGGGGACTGGGTCCGGGACTTCATCACAAGGGTAGGGGGCCCCCCAGAAGGTGGAACTCTGGACCTAGGCAAGTCTGCTGGCCGAGGTCAGGGCCCTGGGTGGAAAGGAATGGAGCCCTGAGGTCGGATCAGAGAATCTGCGTGGAGGCACTGGGAAGTCTTGTATCCCCAGAACCCCCCAGTCCTCGGAGTGCAGAAGTACTGTCTGTCATGGGCTAGAGGTCAGTGCTGTCCCATCAGCTAACGGCGCGGGAGCCTGGCAGATGTGACTCACAGGGTCAGTCCCGTCGCCCCCCTTGGACAGCAGTACTAACGGGATGAGTCACACCTCGGGTTGGCTGGGGAACTGCTGGCCTGGTAGCGGAGGAGAGGGACCCCCCGGCATGGGAGGATGGGACCCAGAAAACGTGTGGCCCTGGGGAGTGAGAGAGTGCCTGAGTGAGTGGGTTCTGAGGCTGCAGGTTCAGGTTCAGGACTTGGGAATGTGAGCAGCATTTGGCATAAGACAAGTTCATCAGTGTGGGGACCCTCCCTCCGATACAAGATTTAAACCTTGGCAAGACCCAGGAGATGTTGCCCCTACGCTGCTGGTAATGCTTCTCAGAAGCCTGGAGAGGGCACTGGCCCACACGAAGGCAAGGAGACATGCTGGGATCAGGAAAGTGGTGAACAAAGGGATTTAAAAAAGCCTCCAAAAGTTGGCACACAGAGTTAATATGCAAGGTGACATCAGTCCCTTTCGAGGAGTGTATGTATTGTGTGTGTGTCGGCGAGTTTATGCATGACTGTGTGGAATGTGAGAGAGTGTCTGTGAATCTGCGTGGTGTGTGTGTGTTGCGTGTGAAAGCATGTGAGAGAGTGTGTGTGCATGAGCGTGCACGAGTGTGCGGAGTGGGGATGTAATCTACTTCTAAATCTCCAAAACCTTGTACTCTGTACAGATTATAATTTGTCTGAAGTCTTCTGCATGTGTATTTATCGTATTGGCTGGTGATCCGATCACATGATCATGAAGCCTACCTTCTCTTTCACAGGTAGGGGCTTTGTGAGGGGGACACACAAGAATGGAGCCCAGTCACCTAAAACCGGGATAAAAGGAGACTTACTATCTTTTCTGAAACTCATCTTGGCATATCTTTTTTTTTTTTTTTAACATAGACTATTTTTAGAGTAGTTTTAAGTTTATAGCCAAATGGAGAGGTTGGTGCCGAGATTTCCCATTACCCCTGCCCCCACACATGCATACTCTTCCCTACTAACGTCGTCCACAGGCATGGTACACTTGTTACAATCGACGGATCTGCTTTGACACATCATTACCCCCCAAAGTCCATACTTGACATCAAGGTTCACTCTTGGTGTTGTGGGTTTTGAACAATGTATAATGACATGCGTCCATCATTACTGCATCACACGGAGTAGCTTCACTGTCCTAGAATCCTCTGTGCCCCGCTGATCCATCTTCCCTTTCCTCTAGACCCTGGCAACCACTTATCCTTTTACTGTCTCCACAGCTCTGTCTTTTCCAGGTTGTTCTGTCCTTGGAATCACACAGCATGGAGCCTTTTCCGACTGGCTTCTTTCACTACGTAATATCTGCATACCTTTGTGATCTCCTCTGTTCCTACTTCTGCTTCACAATTTAAACTTCAGCAGTTTCAAATATGGACAGTTTTTCACACACAAAACCGCATGTGTTTGTGCGTTGGCTCATCCTGCCTCCCTGGCTTGAGAAGTCCTTCTCCTCTATTCTTAGCTTGGCTAAGAACTTTCTCTTGATTCACCTTTGAGACAATGTCACTTCCTAGGAGCGATTTCTGGCCATCCTCCCTTTCTTGAGTTATAAGTTCCCTCTTCAACCTGCTCATTGCTCTATGCACATTTTTTCAATGTGTTTGGTGCATTGGTTATAGCTGCATATTCACATTTTGCTTATATTCTGTGTGATCTTATGTCCTATGTATAGCGACCGTGTGGAGCCACCTTCACATTCCAGCGCAGTGATCAGGCACCCAGGAGGAAAACAAGCGAAGTTTCTACAATGTACTCAAAAACTGTGAGCATCGGCAGTGAAGGAATGACAAGGAACCACACCTGGTCATCCTGATGGAATATAGGAAGAACTGACACCATCCGAACGTGTGGCTTGATGGGGTTTTCCTGCATCACCAACCAGAGTGGGATGTGAGGACTCATTAAGAAGCAAGGTTGCAGGCAGTCTTTCTTCTTGGTTGGCTTGAGAGAAGAGCAAAACATGGCAGCCTGAAGCGGGACACATCCCTTTGGGGCTGAAAAGTGGTAGCAGGGCGATTACCACTGGGAGGAGAGAGAGGCAGATGTGGTGACTGGCAGACGTTTGGGGGAGCATCCAGAAAGGGAAAGGGTAGCAGTCTTCCCACTGGGACAGTGTGGACTATTGGCCCAATGGTCTGCTAAAGTGATCGACTGAGGCCCCAAACTGATGGAGAAATTTCCCCATATCATTAGGCATTCTTTACCAACATACCTTTAATGACTGCTTAATATTTTATATCTGACTTGGTCATTGGTTATTTAGCCCTTTATTTCCTATTAAATGTTTATGTCTAGTTTGGTAGTTGTATTAAGATAATACTACAAGAGCTCATTTGTATATACATGGTTTTGTTTTGGCATTTCCATAAACTCAGTAATTAGAAGTAGAATTACTGGGCCAAAAAGTAAAAACACTTTTTTAAACCTCTTTTAAGTTTTTGAGTGTTGTAAAACACTTATGTGATTCATAAATCAAAAATATATAAGACGGTACATTCAAAGAATGTTCATTATAGCCCCATGCCCTCCCCATCTCCATCCACCTTGTAAGCAACCATCTTTTTTAATTTGTGATTTGTCTTTCTTGTGCGTCTTTTTAAAATAATGTGAAATATATACCTAAATATTACATATGTAATAATATAAGATATGTAATAATATAAATTGTATATATTTTGGGGGAGTACCTGGGTGGCTCAGTCATTAAGCGTCTGTCTTCAGCTCAGGTCATGATCCCAGGGTCCTGGGATCGAGCCCCGCATCGGGCTCCCTGCTCCGCGGGAAGCCTGCTTCTCCCTCTCCCCCTCCCCCTGCTTGTGTTCCTTCTCTCGCTGTGTCTCTCTCTGTCAAATAAATAAAATCTTAAAAAAAAAATTGTATATATTTTTTTATTTCTTCCTCTTTCTTACACAAAGGAGCATGGTATATATACTAGTTTATATCTTGATTTTTCACTTATTTTTTCATAAGGACCTTCCTCATTTTTAAAGGCTGCAGGCTATTCTATTGTGTAATTGTATCATAATTTGTTCAATTTTTATTTCCCTATTGATACTCATTTGGATTGAGTCAGTCTTTTGCCTTTATGAATAAAGATGCAGTGAACAATCTTGTTATTATGCTGCTTTATATTTGATGGGGAACCATCCAATTAGGTTCTGAAGAAGAAGACTACAGAGTCCAAAGATAAATGCACGTGTAATTTCATTAGATATCTCAAACTCTCTTCCATGCAGCTTATGCCATTTTTTTATATGAGAGTTCCTCTTTCCCATACAGCTTTGCTAACAGAATGTGTTGTTAAAACTATATGAACACGTTTAATCCCCATAACCAGATTTATTTCCCCAAATCTGCCAATTTGTATCCTAATGGCCTAGTGGGTAACTCAAAAACTGCATCTCAAAATTGCACCTCAGAAACGGACATCCTGGATATCTTCTGAGGACAGACTAAGAGAATGAAGATCATTGTCATGCGAAGAAGATGGATTTCTATTGGCGTTTGGGGGTGGGGCAATTTTTCATCATTTGAGGCTAGTCATCTTTGCAGGAAGTTTAGTAGCCTTGGCCCCTTCCCAATAAATACTAATCATTAAGACTATCAAGAACGGGCGCCTGGGTGGCTCAGTTGGTTAAGCGACTGCCTTCGGCTCAGGTCGTGATCCTGGAGTCCCGGGATCGAGTCCCTCATCGGGCTCCCTGCTCAGCAGGGAGTCTGCTTCTCCCTCTGACCCCCCCCCCTCTCATGCTCTCTGTCTCTCATTCTCTCTCTCAAATAAATAAATAAAATCTTTAAAAAAAAAAAAAAGACCATCAAGAACCCCTGCACATTTCCTAAAACTCCCTAGAACTCTAGTTGGGAGACACGAGAAGAAAAGAGACTTCAAGATTAGGTAAAAAACTAGAATACACACAGTTGCTATCTGAAAATATTTAAAACTGGTCAGGTGCCAAATGCAAGCAGAGATAGGCAGGTCCTGGGGATAAATAGGTTTTAGCTCAACATAATAATTTCCCCAAATGAAGACTTGCCAATGTTGGAATGGTCTTCCTTTTTTTTTTTTTTAAGATTTTATTATTATTTATTTGACAGAGAGAGACACAGCGAGAGAGGGAACACAAGCAGGGGGAGTGGGAGAGGGAGAAGCAGGCTTCCCGCCAAGCAGGGAGCCCGATGTGGGGCTCGATCCCAGGACCCTGGGACCATGACTTTAGCCGAAGGCAGACGCTTAATGACTGAGCCACCCAGGCGCCCCTGAAATGGTCTTTCTGACAGAAGAGTGTGCTTCAGCTTGGAAAGTATAAATGGGAGCTCCATGGCCACCCCTCCGGAGAGTGGGGAAAGGAATCACCACGTGAAATGACAGGTTGGGCTGACTGATTCTGTTCATGGTAGGCTTTTTCATAAATCAATTCCTTTTTCTTCAAAGACACTGTCTGGAACTTTCAGTACTGAGAGGTCCTCTACCCTCTTTAGCATGTGTAACACTTGACGTCTGGTCCACACTTGAGCCTCTCCTGTGAGAACAAGCTCATTCCCAATACTTTTCTATTAGGAAAAAAGAAAATTTGGCATTTGTCTAAATATTGAATTTTCTAAGAATGGATTTGAATTTTCACACAAATAAGAAAAAATCATGTTGGGATATTTCTAGTGACTAAAGCAACAAATCAAACAGTATTTTTTGCTGTCTTCTATGTGAAAAGCATGTAGACAGGCTCTCTGAGAACACAGCTAACTTATGGTGGAAATTTCTAGTCAAAGTGAAGCTGGTCTTATCTCTTCTAGACCCAGGATTTTATGTATGCCATTGAATTCAACCTGCAAAATGTATAACAAATAGAACTGATGCCCTAAAATTGAAATGCAAGCCTCCATCTGAATACCTGCCCAGTGGATTAAGTCTTATATTTAAATGGACTCAGGTTTTGTTCTCTTATAGTTGGGTGGTTTCTTCCTTTAACAATCAACATAAAAAATGGAGCAATTAAAAAGAAACTAAAATATTGCAAGCACTTAATCCTTTATCTGTGAGGGGCGTTCCTAATTTTATTTTATTACTTTTTATTTCAAACACAACATAAACCCAAAATTAATTACAACAATTACATAAATTATTTGAAAATACATAATTCCAATAATTTCAGTGGTTGTATATTTAATGAATCTATATTGTCCACATATTCTTTGCCAGCCAACAAGTGGGGGGAGAGGAGGCAATGAAGTCACTAAAATAGGAAGAGCATCTGCTCAGGTGTCCAGCCAGTCACCATCTACCCGTGAGTGCCGGAGGGTTCCCTGCCTGCACTAACACATTGTACTGGGCAAGAGTGACAGCCAAGTGTCACAATTGGGAAGGACCAGTCTACCAAAACACCTGGCCACAGGAAAGTCAGACTTCAATAAAAACAAAGATTCAGGGGCACCTGGGTGGCTCAGTTGTTGGGTGTCTGCCTTCGGCTCAGGTCGTGATCCCAAGGTCCTGGGATTGAGCCCCGCATCAGGCTCCCTGCTCCACGGG
Organism: Mirounga angustirostris; assembly: GCF_029215605.1. Taxonomy (NCBI): domain Eukaryota; kingdom Metazoa; phylum Chordata; class Mammalia; order Carnivora; family Phocidae; genus Mirounga; species Mirounga angustirostris. The sequence goes on along the minus strand of NW_026991722.1, from coordinate 3,389,941 downwards.
AAGCCTGCTTCTCCCTCTCCCACTCCCCCTGCTTGTGTTCCCTCTCTCGCTGTGTCTCTCTCTGTCAAGTAAATAAAAAATAAATCTTTAAAAAATAAAAATAAAATAAAAACAAAGATTCATTTGAGGCTGAAGAATAGCACAGAGAAATGGGGGAAACAAGGCACCCCCAGCTTCATTCCACAGCTGTGAGACCGTGGACAATCACTTTTCCTCTTTGGGTCCATAATGATTCTTTTCTCTAAAATGAGGAGGCCTCTTCCAGATCTGTGCTTCTGTAATTGACTCCATGCTTTTGTGATTTAGTTGACTGCAGTAAGTTTCTTCTCTTGCTCTGGAATTGTGGGTACTATTTGAAAGGTTCACAGGATCTATTTTAATAGGAATGGACCCCAAGATGTTAAAAACTGGCTTTGTCCCTGGCAACCTAAGGGTGACATCAGACAAGACTCCAGACCTCACCAGAGGTAGTTCAGACCAGAAAAGTCTTGGGAGAGCATTTGCCACGACACTGGATGATCTTTCCTTCAGAGGCCCGAATTCTTGGCTCTTCATAGCAGATCCAGCCTGGGCATGACACTCTGCCAGACCCAACCCAGTGGGGAGTTAAATAGGTGTGGGTCCCTCTAGAGCAGATAGGAACCCATGCCTGAGGGGCCCAGTAGATGGGAAGCACGTCAGAGAGACCCAGAGGTATTGAACAAAGCAGAAGAGAGAAGTATTGAGAGCTGAGCAAGAAAGTCTGCAGAATGAGAAGTCGAGTTGATGTGGATAGAGGGGAACCAGTAGAAAACCACTCTTAAATGTTTTATTGTTTCAGGATAATGGGAATGCCATGCATGTTGCCCACAAGAACTCAGTGTAGACTCAGAATGACAGAAAGAGAGGGACTTGGCCTCATGCTCACTGCCATTTATACTGAAACAGCATTAACTGGGGTTAATTTCACAAAGCAGTCTCCTTTTCACAAAGGTCTTGAAACGTCAAGGCTAAAGAGGACGTAGAGGTCATAAGTTGGGCAAAATATTTCCTTCACACCTAATAATTTTCCTGAGAATCAAACTTAGGATCCCAAAGGGGACCCAGAGGTGGTTCATCCAAACCCATCATTTTGTAGTTGAAGAAAACAGAGCCATACTGAGGTTTGTTTGATGCTTGTGTGGGGAAAAAAAACCCAAGAACAGAACTCGACCCTTTGCCTCAACAGGCCCTGGTTTCAAGCGCAAAATCTTGCTTCATGGACAGGGCTTGTGTCTTTTGTAAGAAGTCTTGGTGTGGGGATGTGGCCCACCCTGTTTCATTATGATCACCTTTAGAAATAGACTCTTTTGTCTATTTTTAAGGCTATTTTTAGCCTCTTGAACAAAACTGTGAGATTAGCAGGGACAAAGAGAGCTCAATCAGTGTTTATGTTGAAAAAGATCTCTAGATTTCTGTGAATTCAAAGCGAGCATCAATTGTTTACACTGACTACATAACCACTCTCCCTTAAATAAACCACTTTTAGCTCCATTTAGAAACATATAAGTTATATATCAGACCCCTCTAGGCCAAGAGAGGACAGTGGTTTGAACAGATTGCTTTAAACAGACATATCCATGGGCCTAGATATGCTTGAATCCAAGCAGCAGAAAACGGGATTACTTTACTGATGTTAATTTTCTAAAGATACTTGTCTGAAAGAATGTCTGTTGCCAGAGAAAAGGGAAGGATTAAATTAAAAAAGGAACAGTTTTGGTATTTCTAACATCAGGTAGGTATCCACACATTCATTTAGTTGTCATGTAGCCCAGCCAGGGAAGTTTTATAACATAAGACGTACAGTGCACTCTGTGATCGCCAATACCATTTTTGGTAAGTATTTTTTTTCTTTAAGCTGAACTTCCATCTCAGAGTTACCTGTGTCCTTGATGACAAAGACCGCCCCAAAGCTAGTCGGCTTCCTCTAACTCTTGAACTTTAGTTTCCAAACATGTAAGTCAATAGTTAGGGTGAGGCTTTCAGTACCAAATCTGGATAATAACTTAAAAACATGTGAACATGTGATCCACCAGTTACCAAGGGTTGATTTTGGAATAGGTGTATACATTTTCACTGATAGACTTACGTATCAACAATCCTCTATGTTTACAAATAATTTGCTCTACATTTCACCTCTCCTCAAAGACATAAGGCTAACTCTCAGAAAAGACTTAGAAATATTGCAGTTTGGGGGCACATGGGTGGCTCAGTCCATTAAGCGTCTGACTCTTGATTTCGGCTCAGGTCTTGGTCTTGGGGTTGGGCTCCGGGCTGAGTGTAGACCTGCTTAAGGTTCTCTCTCTCTCTGCTCGCTCTCCCTCTCTAAAAAATTTGATGTTCCTTTGACTTTCTCTGTGCTGTGCCTTAGCAATAGCCCGTCCTCCTTCCTGAGCTGATATGCAGTCATATTTCCCTTCTCATGGCAGTCCTTCAGCAAGATCTGCAGTGCTATCAGCATGAGACCTCCTTTGTGTCTCAGGCCACTGTAAAACTGTAGTCGATAAGTGTTTAATACAAATATTGATGATGGTTTATGGGGTGCTGATTCATAAAGGACTGGAGCTAACAGTATTGAGCCCTTTTCATGATTTGCATTCCTGGTCACTTAGTAAATAATAGCATTTATCTAAAAAGAAAGTCTAAAATTTAAATGCAGAAGCAGTAAGTTCTTAGAAGGGAGTCGATCAAGCATTAAAAGGAACACGACTATAAAGTAGATTTACATCATCTTAAAGATCCTAGTCTAAGTAGAAGAAAGAAGGAAAAAGATCTACTGAACAGACATAGAGAGTTTGTGCCTGTTGGAAAACCATGTGTTGATTGACAGGATCTTCAGGACTGCATACACTTTTCAGAGAAAGTTCAAGAATTATATTGGTTTTCTGAGGGTCGTATAGTAAATTAGAGAAACAAATCCTATAGCGGTGTCCTTTAAATTGGATTTGTAGCTACCAAGGGAACCTACAGGTAAGCACCTTTAAATGTAAACAAAGTCAGAGGAGAGAAAGGTGGGGTCTCAGGACTCCTGTCTGTTCTGCCTAAACTTCAGGACCCTCCGTTGGGTTTCTTTTCTCCCACCTCCCCACCTCCCACCCCACTTAACAAAATGAAACATTCAGTCTTAAAGTCTCTCTCTCTCTCTCTCTCTCTCTCTCTCTCTCTATATATATATATATATATATTTTTTTTTTTTTTTAAGTGAGTATAACAAAATTGCCAGGTACTTAAGAGCTGAAGTCAGAAGCTCATGGCTAATAGGAGGTCGTATGTTACCGAGGCTTGTGTTCATTCCTTTACAAATAAGATGATGGTGGAGATTCTTTAAAAGGTAAAACCACTGTCTTTATTTCAAATACAGGAAGGAAAAGATTAGAACAATAACAAGAACGACCCCCATGACACCACTACACAAAGTACCCAATCCTAGCCTCTCCTAAGCTACAGTCTAAGAAATAACAAATCACACCCAGATAGAGCATCATTCGTGAATAAGAGACCAACCTTTAGTTTCCAGAGAGGTGTGATTAAAGGGGCAAATGGGCAAAGGAAGAATGAAGAGAGATCATGCTATTGATGTACACAAATGACCCATGATGAAGCAGAACTGAAGTGCGGGGAACATTCTGGACAGTATTATTCTTGCCCAGGTGTTGCTTGTCTGTGGAGTCAAGTTGCTGATTTTGTTCTAGGACATGAATGGATATCTGTGTGTGCTTTAAAGACTTTAATTCACCTGCTGAGGAGATGCTCTGACAGCTGTTTCTTCAACTGGGCTCTGTTTTCTGTGTATTTGCATAAGAAATGAAACCACCCCCTTTTGATAGGCATTCAGCATTTTGTTTTAATGCTAATTTGCTGCCTGACCTTTTGCTTCAGAAACTAAGAATACTTAGCGCTCACAAACGTTTGGGAGTAAAACGTTTTAGAGATAGATCATAACCCATCCTAAGATTGTCTTTCTAGGCTAATAAAAACAATTTCCTTGCGACCTAGCACGGAAGTCCACAGACATTTCAGTTACCTAAAAATCTGAAGTGGTAAAAGAAGGTTGTCCATTAAATAGGAAGAGAGATTCAGATGCGAAGCAGAGTTTGCCTTAGGTAACAGTAACATCAGATGGATTTGCACGACTGCATTTTCAATAAGCAGTACACCATCTCATTTGGATTTTTTTTCTACCACAAAAATGGTTTGATAATCACTTTTGTAATTTTTTTTTGGAGTCATGTTAATCTAGACATACATCTGAAAGGAAAAATTATTTTGCACAGAAAGCAGTGATGGTTATGATCAAGAAGGAAACCACACGTTAAATTCCCAAATATTGTAAATGGACACAACAGGATGAGAACATGAATTGGGTGTTCACAAGCAGTCACAGTAATTGGGGATTTAGTGAGAATTGCAATGTTCATTTTTTCTCATCCCAAGAAATATAGGTGTTTGCACCTAGTGCATCAGGTTAAAATGGGACTTTTTAATGAAAAATTTGCTTACCTTCTGTCTACTTAACTGCAAAATCAGTTTACTGAACCCTAAAATTGGGATTTGGCCAGGTGATCTCACGGTCCACCACACTGTGACAAATCTGGGCCTGTAACAGGGGAGAGTAAGAAAATTCTGCAGTCAACATGGACCCAGGGCTGGAGAGAACTGTCCAGAATGGAGAAAGCAGATCTTTCCCCCAGGGGACCCAAGACACCACATGTAACAGACCCAGTCACTACCCGAAAAATCCAGACTCACTCTGAAACCCAGAGAAACTTGCTAAAGTCACACATCCAGTAAGCAGAGATTCTGGAGTTGGGATTCAAATCCAAACTGTCTGACTCTGTGGTCTTCACAAGTCTCAACCCCCCCTCTGGAGGTGACAGTTCAGACATACCCCAAGATGGTGCCCGTTCTCCAGGCAGAGGTGATTATCGGCAAGGTGAGAGATCCCCTACCCAGTGTCCGTCCACCTTTACCACATTTAGACCCTTTCAAATCCTACCTGTTATTCTAATACTAGAGAGAAAATGGCCTTTTTGCCAGCAGTCTCTAAGTAGGTCCCTCAATTCTCATCTTTACGTTGATGCTGAAAACAGGATGCCATCAACTCCCGGGCATCAAGGCTGTGGTGGGGCCAAGGCTCCGGGGGCCCCAGGAGCATCACCAGCATCCCCTACTCTTCCTTCCTCCCAGACACCCGAGAGTGGGCCATGAACACAACTGTGTGGCTGAGATAAATTCTTTCTCTTTATAAAACAGAACAGTAGAGAATATTAAGGAATACAGTAAAACAGAATAGAAAACCAAGTATTTATCATATTATGTCATATATATGGTAAGTAAACTTCAATTGTGTTTCGCTTTACATATACATATATACTCCTCCGTGACATAACATGTATTTCTAACTGTGGGGGAAGTTAGAGAACCAGGCTGAGAGAAATTCAAAGTGCTGTCTCTTTGATAAGAGGTAAAAGAGAATAATGGTTGTGTAAAAGAACAAAAGACCAACAGTGATCATAAGTTCACATTTGTACTCAGGAAAACATCTAGAACGGGCAGCATTAAAGTTAGGGGCTAAGAACAACCGAGAACCACATCAAGTTAAAATAAAGAATGATTTTATTTAAATAAAACCACACATAAACTACATATAGATCCTATCAATCTGTATAGACCCATGGCTTAAATAAGCAAACTTTTTAGGAGTGAAATATTCATAAAGAAACTAGGTTTGGTCCTTGAAACTTGTTTTGCTTTTAACCCATGTTGTCCGTGGGATATGGCATTGCTTGAGAAGGATGGTGAGCTCCTATGTGATGCTCACGTGAAGACCTACTTCTGTATGAACAGCAGGAGTGAGCACACCGCGTGCTCCCTCCCCCCTGCTCTCGGGCATCAGAGCCTGGGATGGACCTGATTGCTGCTGGGATGGCTGCACCTGTGGCCACTACCCAAGGAAATGATTCACGTATGCGTTACGGGGCCATCATTTCCACCAGAAAGACACGGAGCGCAATGGAGGGGGGACGCTGGCCCGTGAGAAGAAAGCAGCTCTGTGGTTCGCTTTCCAGGCATCGGGTCTCCGGTTCCATTGCTGCGTGGCACGGTTATGTGCCCCCTCATGTCATCCTGTGGCTCCCCCTGCTCACACCCACACACTCTGTGGGGCCTGGGTGAGCCAGATGCCTGTAGGAAAGAAGGGGGAGAGAAAGGAAGGACAAGATCTCGTCTTCCTGGGGCTGTCATGGATGTAAACTCCTGGAAGCAAAGTGGGACTTGCTGTAATCACGGTGACACAATGAATGTTGACAAGACAGGCTGTTGATGTGTTCATTTGCATGCAGATGTGCATACCCTCCCTTCCAGTTCTACACGGTGGGCCCGGCGTGAAGGCCCGGGACGCCCCTACAGAGTGCGGTTCAATCCCACCCGTGGGGCTGCCAAACATCTTGATGTGGGGAAAGTGGCATTTTGTGCTTGAAAGAAGAATTAATGAAAGAGAGAAGGTACAAAGGACAAGATTATGTGCAGTCACATGTTTCCTTTTAGCAAGCATGGGCAGTCTTATGAGCCCATCTGCGAGTGACCTTGAATGCAGGAGACGCGAACGCCAGGAGGAAATACTAGGTCATCATGTAAGAACCACATCTCACCAGTTAAGAATTGATTTACTCACCAAGTTCTAGCGGTGAGCAGGTCTTTGTTAGTGGCTATCTGGGCACCATGGATAGAAAGAACAAGGGAGATTAATCACTCTCGCCTACAGTAAACTTCTTTTCAAAGATGTGCGTTTCATTGTTTGTGTTGTGTTTGCTGCATGGGTATTTGTTTCAAAGACCCCAATTCTAGCTGATTCTAGTTACAACGGAATGAGTTACATGCACCTCGGCATACCACAAGTAGAATTGCACATTTGAGACCTGTCTGTTGGTTTCTGGATTTCCCTTCAAACTCATCAGGAAGAACCAGAGTGGAAGAATTTAGGCACATTACCAGAAAAGAAATTGGCAAGGACAATAAATGTCATAACCATTAACTCAGGAAGAACATGATGGATATGAGTGATGTACGCTTTGCAGAGAGGGACATCATAACAGTTACGATCTGGTCTCTTCCCTAGACTTTGACATGCACTCTGCCGGTAGTAGAGAAATACTAGTCACCAGTCATAAAAATAGTGTCCACTCTCGGTCTGTAAGATTTGAGAATCTGAAAGCTCACTGTTGGTAAGACAGCAGCTACATTGACAACACCAGACTTCTCTCTGTCACGTGGCATTGCTAACATCTAGAGGAGCGGGCAAGCTTGCGGCTCACTCCCCACCCTGTGCTGACCCCCAGGGGGCTCCGGCTGCGTGCCCACCCACGTGGGATCCAGGCTCCTGCCTCTGGATGTCCTGCCCCCGACTCCTTGGGTCTAGACTGAGCTCCAGAAGGCTCCCTGGAAAAATAGTTTCCTCACAACATGCAGCCATTACCTATTTATTAAAAACAGTATTGTGTTTATAGGATTCCTTATTTCTGAGTGAAGCATTTTCTAGAACATCTGGTTGGTTACACTTTACATAAATTAACAGACTGTCATCCCCTCTTGACAGTTACCTGTTTACTTTCACTTCATTAAATGCCATTTTTCAGAAATAACACAAGATATATGAAACACAACATGTAATTAAGCAAAACAATACAAATAAACATAACTAATCATAATGAGAACTGGAAGGAAAAAATGCGCTGGAGCAGAGAGCTGGGGAGTTGACTAGGGCCTGGATTTGCAGGTTAACTAGAAGGTTGCAGCAACGTGCTGGGAAAGCCTGTGACCCAGTTTGCTTGTGAGGCACGTAGCGTTTTATTTAAAATAGATGAAATGTCTTCCATTTGAAATATATTCTTCAGGTGGAGCCAAGTGCCCCATGTTTAGTGTAGGAAAATCTGGGTCAAAATAAACTAAATATTAGGGGACACCTGTGCAGACACAAGGGAGGAGGACGCCATGGGGGCCGAGCGCCCCAGTGACAGGCGGGGGCCGTGCGGGGTTGGGATGCCTGCGGCCCCGGGGAAGCTCCCAGTAACCTGGCCCGTTCTGCATCCCACTTGGCCAAGGTGTCTCCGCTGCGCTGGCGAGCGGGTTCTGGTCTCGGCCTGGGCCTTTTCTCTTCTCCGAGATTGCTGTTCTCTTCAGCCTCATCTCAATGAATCTATCTATAGAGAAGTTTGTTTCTGACCGATTGCTGCCCTGTGTACAAGGGACAGCAAACCCCCTCCGGTCACTAATTTAGAGGGAGGGTTTTTTTATTTCCCTTCTCTTTATTGTTTTTGTTTTCTTATCTCTATGTATCATCTATCAATCATCTACCTATTTATCTATCATCTATTTATCATCTACTATCTATCTATCTGACATCTGTCTATTATCCATCTATCATCTATCATTTATCTATCTGTTATCTATCTATCTATCTATCTATCTATAATCTATCTATTACTTATCATCTGTCCATCTGTCTATCCATCATCATCTCCACCACCTTTCATTGTGATCCCTGGACCAATGGAGAAGAAAATAAAATAATCCTATTGTATCTTCTATAATTAGCAATAGTTATAAATCTATCTCCTGTTACTAGTCATACCAAAAATCATGTTTGAATTATTTAATTCTATCAGTGCTGAATATACATTACTCTCAACAGAATCTATCATTTTTTTCTCACAATATACATAATACATCTCTTTTCCCCCCTCAACATATTGTCATTCTTCTGCTAAGTATGTCAATCACAATTTCTTTCAACTGCTCATATTTCATGGGCCAATATCTCTGAGATGGGCAGCGAGAGAAGAAAGAGAATCTATTTCTGCCAAGTTTCAGGGAAATGGGGCTCCGTAGGCACGCTCACATTTTATTCCATAAATGAAAGTGAAGTGTTAGGAAAATACACCGAAACCGAAAATTATGTAACTCAACGAGAATGTGCAAAATTTACACTCTGTATTTTCTGGTCTATTTTCAATTTCCAGATGAACTTTTTTCCCCAATAACAGTGCTAATAGACTTGCCAGATTTGATACATAAAGGCTGTTAAATGAGAAAACGGAAAAACAAAACCAGCTAAAATAGATGAGACTATCCCCCAGCAGTCTGGATCCGTGTACGGCTCTTGAGGAGAATGACAACTTTACGGCCTTTAGAATACCAGGAAGCCTTTGGCAAATTAGGTTGGCCAGAAAAGGCATGTAAATTAAATACTTAATGTGTGTGAAAGAGAAAACTAGGCATTTTCAACTGCACAGAGATTAAACATTTTCGTGTGGCCAAGAATGACAAATAGAAATCAAGGGAATCAGAAAGCCTGGAAATATGATAACACATATAACAAACGACTGCCATCCCCCATGTATAAAAATCTCCCGCAAATCTGAGAAAATTGTTAATACGAACAGGTACTTTATAAGGACCAATAAGCATATAGAAAGGTGTTACTGTTGCTGTGAGTTCGGGAAATAGGGATGAAAGCACTAGTGAAATCAGGCTGGTGCACAGCAAGCAGACCGCTCCACGGCTTCCGCGGGCCAGGAAGCAGGTGCTCACAGACAGCCAGGGGACCGAGAAGTGGAGCAGACTTCTCAAAAAGAAGCTTGGAAATATTTCTTAAAACTAAATACACAAAGGCTCTTGGAATCAGCAATTCTTTTCCAGGACTCTCTCCTAGAGGGACACTATGTAAGGAGACATTCTCCGGATGGAGCACAACCCTGCTTATGGTGGAGAAAGAGATCGGAACCAGGGGAGTGGCGGGAAGCAGAGCGCCCCACCGGGAGCACCTGGAGCCAGTCGGCCGTGCCAGAGAGCGCTACACCACATCCGCTGCGCCAACTCAGGTATTTTTCAGTGGGAATGGGGAATGGTGCAGGATATTATACCCCTTTTTGGGAAATGATCACATGTTTGCACAAAGAGGGCTGAAGAAGGCCACAGGTCAGATGTGGATGCAGGCTGTGGCAGGGTGAGGGCTTTAGAGAAGGCAAGAGGACAGAGCAAGAGACACTTCTCTTCTCTTCTGAATTATTTCACTGACATAGTGGCAATATGGTCCATATATAACTTCTGTAATTCAGAAAATAAAGACTAGAAAGAAATGAAATGTGCCTGCAAGAAGCAGTATGGGGAAAGACGCCAAAAAGTAGGTGACTTAATGTAACAATCTGTCTGTCACCTTTTTTTTTTTTTAAGATTTTATTTATTTATTTGAGAGAGAGAGAATGAGAGACAGAGAGCATGAGAGGGAGGAGGGTCAGAGGGAGAAGCAGACTCCCTGCCGAGCAGGGAGCCCGATGCGGGACTTGATCCCGGGACTCCAGGATCATGACCTGAGCTGAAGGCAGTCGCTTAACCAACTGAGCCACCCAGGCGCCCCTGTCACCTTTCTTAGGAAGAGGAAGGTGACACAGTGCCCCACAAAGAACAAAGGATCCACATTCCTGTCTACCTGCGCATCCAAGAAGCCTTTGGAAAATACTGTAAGCGTGACTTCAATCTATTGAAGCCTGAGCTGGGTCGGTCTAAAGATGTAGATACATCAGGGAGGTCAGACCTGCTAGGGGCTGGAGAGGGGAGCTCGTCAGTTCTGGACTGTGTGTTCTCTTTAACAGAAAACAAGTAACACATCCTCTAGTTTGTTTCTTTAGTCCTCTTTAAATTTGCCCATCTCTCCTGGATCAACTCTAGCTCAGAATTCGCAGCGTCCTTTTGTTCAGCCCCCATCCCACACTACGGACCACACTGAGCCTGTGTTTCCTGGCTCCCACAGGAGGCTCGGGCTGCCTTTAGGTATTTCCACCTCCATTTTTGTCCTGACAGGTGCATTTTATCTTTTTGTCCCTTGCATAACGCCCAAGTGTTCGGCTTTCTTGGGAGACTTTGCTCTAAGATTACCTGGTGCTCTTTCCCACTCTCACATGGTCCCTTCAGAGATCAGCCCTACCCAAGCATGCATTCCTTAGAATCAGGATATCAGGGATGATCATCACTGGATACTAATGCTCACATCTCAATAGAATAAGATTTGTGTTTCCATGGACTCCCTGAGCCAATGTGATGATACAGAGCAAGAAGACTGGTATGCCGTCCATTTGGCTCACATAGATTGGGAACCCCCACCATCAGGAAGTGAGTGGGTCTACTAGGTCCCTGGTGATTTGGTCTAAATGACATACTCATTTGACGGATTTTTTACAGTGCTGGTTAAACTAGAGCACTTTCCTTGAATTGATTGGTGGTTTTGGAATTGTGCAGACCAAACCACAATCACATCCTGTGTGGTTGTCCCAAGCTCCTGCTGATGCTGACCTCAACTCATGCCAATGAGGTTTGGCATTTGGAACAGTGGGGACGCAACAGAAAACAGCAGAATCGCAGAGATGGCTGGTAAACGAGGCAAGAGTCAAGCATCCAAGGGAAAGGGAAATAAAAAAAAAAAGGGTATGAGGGCTCAGCACAATTATGGAGGGATTGTAGTGAAGTTGAGACCACAGCTGTGAAATAATGCATCAAGAATCTGAAGGTGAGTACAGAGCAGCAGGAAATATCTTCTTTGACAATTTGTTCATCCCAAAATATTTTTGAGTACCTATTGTATGCCAATTTTATAATGTAAGATTTGGGTCCTGATGATCTCAAAGAGAAGGGGCCTTATGCACTGAAATTAAAAGTGCTTTTTTTTTTTTTTTGCAAAGCTCCCAGACATAAAAAAATAATAATTCAGAGTTCTTTTTGTCTTCACTTTTTCCTTTTAAATGAACAGCTTGCAGGTGTAACTTTCGGCACCTTTAGTCTGAGCTACCGCGGGATGTTTCCCCATGAGTTTCATTTTAAGTTAAGCTGAGTTCAAGTTGGGATCTAACGACCCCCTTCTTTCAAACTTGGAGTATTCCCCATCTGCCTTCAGAATCAGTCCATCGGGGGTATATTCATGTCCCTTTGTCACCTCTAACTGGCACTGCCTTATTTTACAGGTAGAAAAACAATGTTTCAGAAAAATTGAGTAACTTGCTTCACCGCACACTTATAAGGCATGGAGCTAAACTTTGAACTCAAATCCACTGTGTCTCAAGACCGTGTATTTGTGTGTGGTGTGTGCACATACATATACAGCTGATCCTGGGACAATGCAGGGGTTAGGGACACCGACCCACAGCACAGTCAAAAATCTAGGTATAATTTGCAACGACGTGGATGGAACCGGAGGATGTTATGTTAAGCAAAATAAGTTAGTCAGAGAAAGACAAATACCATATGATTTCACTCATATGTGGAATTTAAGAAACAAAACAGATAAACATAGGGGAAGGGACGGAAAAATAAATAAGATAGAAACAGAGAGGGGCGCCTGGGTGGCTCAGTTGTTAAGCGTCTGCCTTCGACTCAGGTCATGGTCCCAGGGTCCTGGGATCGAGCCCCGCATCGGGCTCCTTGCTCTGCGGGAAGCCTGCTTCTCCCTCTCCCACTCCCCCTACTTGTGTTCCCTCTCTCGCTCTGTCTCTCGCTGTCAAATAAATAAATAAAATCTTAAAAAAAAAAAAAAAAGGATAGAAACAGAGAGGGAGGCGAACCATAAGAGATTCTTAACCATAGGAAACAAATGGAGGGTTGCTGGAGGGGAAGAAGGTGGGGGGAGGGGGTAACTGGATGATGGGCATTAAGGAGGGCACTTGATGGAATGAGCACTGGGTGTTATATGCAACTGATGAATCACTAAATTCTACCTCCGACACTAATAATACACCATATGTTAACTACATTGAATTTAAATAAAAAATTTTAAAAAAATCTAGGTATAACTTTTGACTCACCCCAAATTTACCAATAGCCTACTGTTGACCAGAAGCCTTACCGATAATATAGTCAACACATATTTTGTATGTTGTATGTGTTATATACTATATTCTTACAATAAAGTAAGCTAGAGGAGAATGTTATTAAGAAAATCATAAGGAAAAGGAAATATATTTACAGTACTTACTGGATTTATAAAAATAATCCAAGTATAATAAGTGGACCCATGCAGTTCAAACCCGTGTTGTTTAAGGGTCAACTGTACCTATGTATGTCCATATGGAAGTAGACATCAGTTAAATATTACCACCTCTCTCAACAGCGCAAAATATCAAGAAAATCTCACTTTAAAAATGTGTTATTAGGGCGCCTGTTTGGCTCAGTTGGAAAAGCCTCTGCCTTCAGCTCAGGTCATGATCTCAGGATCCTGGGATTGAGTCCCTTACCAGGCCCCCTGCTTGGCGGGGAGTCTGCTTCTCCCCCTGCCCCTCTTCCCCTGCTCATGCTCCCTAGCGCTCGCTCTCTCTCTCTCTCTCTCTCTCTCTCTCTCGTGCATGCGCAAAAATAAATAAAATCTTTTTTAAAAAGAGTTAAATAAACAGATAAAAATGTGTACTTTGAATTCAAGTCAGTTTAGTAAGCAATGTAACTAACAATATATTGAACTAATACCTGGTTTTTCAAAAAAGAAAACTTACAATGGAATAAGAAGTGAGAAATTCATATGGATTTAAGCTGTGATAGCCATGACAACGATAAAGGAGATGGTAAATACATAATAGAGGATTTCTTTCCTGTGTCAGTCTTTGTATTTGGAGTTTGGCAAAAGTTATTTAAATTATTTTTTAAAATGGTGCCAATATTTTTAGTCAAAAACAATTGTTCTCGCCAGGAATAGCATTTTCATGGTAGGTAAGTGTGATCTTATTGGCATGCCCATGAGAATTTGGAAGCATTTGTTTATAGAAGCAAGGTTAAAAGGATGGCTAAGTAAACTACAATAATATTATTGGTAATGAACTTTAAGTTTATTATAGTTTAATTCTGTTTAGCCCCAGAAGCCAGGTATCTTGTCAATGGGAAGAGAAATGTACGCATTCGGCACAGATTTATTGAATGTCCTAACAAAACACCGTGGGAATTAGAAAATAAATTTAGCAGCCAAAGTACAAGTGAAATTTTGAGCCAAATTTACCGACAGTTGGCAATGGCTGATTTGCATACCCACATATGGATATTTTGAGGTATTTACTGTAATTGGGGGTGGAACTGAAAACCCAGTCCCACCATTTACTTCATGCTTGACCTTGAGCAAATTACCTCACTTCTGTGTGCGTGTTTCTTCACCTGTAAAATGAAGTAGATGACAGGAGTATTTACCTCATGGGATTGTTGGGAGGACTAATTGAATTGAACACAAAGGGTTTTCCATGACACCCTGGAAGGTAGGATTGAGGGTATTACTCTCATTATGTCATCAGATGCTTTTCCTGCATCTTTTTGGGATGATCCTGTAGATCGTTCCCTTTGAGATGTTAATATGGTGAATTACCTTAACAGAGTCCCCAGCGATGGTGAAGAATCCAGCATTTCCAGAATAAACTCAGTTTGAGGATAACACCTCGCCTTATTTTATGCCTGCTGCATGACCTTGCCTGAAAGGTGACTGAGAATATTTGCAAGTGGAGTAACACTGGCTTAGCGGTTGCCCTTCCTTTTATCATGCTTACCTGGCTTGAGATTTGGGTTCTACTGCCCACAAATGGGAAAGGAAGTGTTTGCTCTTTGTTGGTAAGTGTCTTTGTTCATTTTGCATCCAGAGGATTTTAAAGTATTGACTTAATTTTTAAAAAACACTATAGAAGGACCATTTTTTATTTCCGCTTGAATTATTTATATTTTCATAGGAAATTGTTCATTTTGTCTAAACTTTCAAATGTATTGGCATAAAGTTGTTCATAATATTCTCTGATTTTTAAAAATCTGCTATATCTGTGGTTGTGACACTCTTTGTGCCTAATCTTTTTTTTCCTTTGTGCCTAATCTTGTTTATTAGTGTCTCCTATGTCCTTATCTTTTTTTTTTTTTAATTTTATTATGCTATGTTAGTCACCATATAATACATCATTAGTTTTTGATGTGGTGATCCAGGATCCATCGTTTTCGTATAACACCCAGTGCTCCATGCAGTACGTGCCCTCCTTAATACCCATCACCGGGCTAACCCATGCCCCCACCCCCTCCCCTCTAGAACCCTGTTTGTTTCTCAGAGTCCATAGTCTTAATTATTTTGTGCAGTGAAGCCAACTTTTGACTTTGTTAGTCCATTCCACTATGTTCATTTTCTTTTACTGATTTCTGCTCCTTATCATTTCATCCTTTTATTTTCATTGGATTATCTTGTTAGTATTTTAATATCTTTCTAAAATAAATTGAATCAATATTCCACTCTTCTTCTTTTATAACGTAAAATCTTAAGATTATACATTTCTCCAAGTATGGTGTTAAGCAAAATTGCACATCTGATATGTGGTATTTTTGTTATCTTTTGCTTGGAAGTATTTTATAATTACCACTTTGATTATTCTGTTTGTTTTGTTTTGAACCGCTGATTATTCTTGATTCTTTTTAAAATTTTCTAAATGTAAGTTTTAAAAACTTTTTTTACTACTAACATAACTTAATTGCTGATAATTTAAAAACATGGTCTATATTAAATACTCATTCTGTGAAATATGTTAGAACTTGCATAATGGCCTTGAAAAAGTTCCATTTTATATTTGAGAAGACCATATATTGTCTAAATGTCGATTCTCTGTATATTTATTAATTCGTATTTGTTAAGTGTATGTTTCTTCTATATCTTTACCAATTTTTGTTGCTTTATCAATAATTGAATAAGATGTAATAAATGATTATGATTATGGATTTGTCAATTCCTTCTTTAAAATCTGAAAAGTTTTCTGTGACTTAATACTTTTCATCAGATATATATGCATGCAAAATTATGTGTTCTCATTGAATTTATTTTTTGTCATTAAGCAGTAACTTTCATTCTCTTTGAATAACGTCTTTAAGATGTTATTTTTTCTTACTCCAGCTTTTTGTTGTTTAATATATTTTTCCATCTTTTTACTGTTTAAATTTCTATGTCCTTATGTTTTAGCTGCATTGTTGGTAATCACACACACACACCACATAATATTTATCATAATTGGCAAGTTTAGATCATTTACATTTATTGTTATTACACACATATTTCTATCATTTTATTTTGTGGTTTCTGCTTGTTTTGCTTTTTTTTTTTAATGCTTCTTTGTAGCCTACCCTTGATTTACACACTTGACTCCATTATCCTCCCCAGTTCAGTGCTCTCCTGGCTGGATTTGTAAAATACTACTTTCTGTTGAGAAATTCTCCCATTGATAGATATTGCAAGGCTTACCTGCCTATTTCTATAGACTATCAGTGTATTAAAAATTTTATCTTTAGAATATCCTTTGTGCTCCAATGAAGTAAGTGTCTTTGTTGTTCTTTTTCACAATGGTTTTGAGTATTTTGGGGGTTTACGTTCTCCCAGATCAATTTAATAAGTAGCTGTTCATTTTGATAAAGAATTTGTTGGAATTTTGAGCATTGCATTGAACTTATAGAGTAATTATGGGAAAAAATTCTATCTTTAAAATATTTAAGAATAAACATGATATAGCTACCCATGTTTTCCAGATGTTTTTAATGTCTTTCAAGAATGTTTTATAGTTTTTTCATAATACTTGCACATATATAAGTTGAGATTTGTTAATATTTATTTGTTTTGATTAAAGTTTATCTTCACATTTTAAATTTTATCATATATTTATTTTTTACATTCACCAATATAGACATCTGAGTCTATTTTAAGGGATACATGTTTAGTCTTTAATTTCTTCAACAGTTTTCTGTTCCAGTTTTCTACCACATCTTTGCCAAATTTTGTATTTTATCTTTAAGAGTAATTTTTACAGATAGGTAGATACATGATAGATAGACTTAGAATTAAGAATTGTTATATATTTCAATCTACCACGTACCATGGGTTATGCCCCTCTTTCTTCCTACTATTCTCGACCAATACTATTTTTTTTGATAATAGTTGTGATTGGTTTGCTTATTTTATTGGGTTTTAAATAAAACTCTGATCTTTTGAAAAATTCTAATTTTTGTATGTCATCACTAAAACTGGTCAAGTTATTCTTTTTTTTTAAGTTTAAAGACTGGTTCATCCATTTTCTTATGTTAATAATTTATGGCGATATAATTTCCCCCACATCTGGCTTTTTTTTTTTTTTTTTGCCTTTCATGGGTCTTGACAGAGGGGCATCATCCTTATTACTCATTTCCAGTTTCTGATAATTATAATTTTCGTAACCCAAGAATCATTTTTTTTAAAGATTTTATTTATTTGTCAGAAAGAGAGAGAGAGCACAAGCAGGGAGAGAGGCAGAGGGAGAGGGAGAAGCAAGCTCTCTGCTGAGCAGGGAGCCCGACGCAGGGCTCGATCTCATGACCCTGGGATCCTGACCTGAGCCGAAGGCAGACGCTTAACTGACTGAGCCACCCAGGTGCCACCCGAAGAATCAGTTTGAAATTAATATTTTAATTTCCAAGTAATTCCATTTCAATGGTCAGTTTTTCGCCGTTAATTTTTAAGTTATTCAGCATTGTGCTTTTGTTCCCTCAACTTTATGTTTTAACATTGTTGAATTTAGTATTTCATTTTGATGTTGGTTTTTCTTCATGTCTGGTGATTTTCTGTGTACTCTTATTTGCATTTGAGATTGTTCATTAATTTTAAAATGCTCTGTGAGTGTTTGCATGGGCAGCATTTGGCCAGAAGCAGGGCACATAACCTTCCCTGACAGACGAGTTAGCCACACAGATGGGCTGCTGTCATGACCAGACTAACCTGAGGACTTCCTGTGTATGGGGGCTACCTTTTCAACAAACCAAGAACCAACATGCCCTGCTTTCATCCAGGACAAGGGAAAAATTGATAGCAACAGGTCAAACTGACTGGCTATTTCCCTTTAAATATCTTTTTTGTTGCCTTGGTCTCTGTCTGCTTGTCTCAGGTACAGAACTCCCTTGGGATCTCTCCCATTTTATATATGGGTCCTAACTCATCTTGGGCTGTATATTATTTTTCTTAATGAGATATCTAACTGCTATGTATTTTTCATGGATTTTGTATGGCTTCTGGTCCTCTGAGGATTCCACATCTTAGTTTCTTCTTTCTTTCTTTTTTTTTTTTTTTTAAAGATTTTATTTATTTATCTGACAGAGAGAGACACAACGAAAGAGGGAATACAAGCAGGGGGAGAGGGAGAGGGAGAAGCAGGCTCCCCGCCGAGCAGGGAGCCCGATGCGGGGCTCGATCCCGGGACCTGGGATCATGACCTGAGCCGAAGGCAGACGCTTAACGGCTGAGCCACCCAGGCACCCCTTAGTTTCTTATTTCTTAGTGCAATTATGGATTTGTGCACACATATATCTTTTGTATCTTCTATAGGTATTTGACCAAGAAAAAAAAAGCTGCCTATAGTCCTGGTCAGCCATCTTGAACTGGAACAATGGACTCTTTAAAACCATACCATATTGCCAAAATGCATACACAGAAGTGAGGGAAATTCTCAAATCAATAATCTAAATCTCCACCTATATATGCCACAAAAGTAAGAGCAAAATGATCCCAAAGTAAGCAGAAGGAAGGAAATAATAAAGACCTGAGCAGAGTTCAATAGAAAAACAATAGAGAGCATCAATGAAGGAAAACTGGTTCTTAAAAAATGTCAGCGAAATTGATAAACCTCTAGAAAGACTGATAAAAATAAAAGAGAAGACACAGATTACCGATACCAAGAATGCATCATAGAATTTCACTACAGATCCTGCAGCCATTAAAAAGATTCAAGAGAATATTCTAAGAACTGATGCACTTAATTCAAAATGTATAAGAAATGGACCAATTCCTTCAAAATCAAAAACTACCAAGACTCCATCAATGTGAGATAAATAACCTCACCTGTAACCTCCATCAAATCCTCAGAGTCAACATCAACAGTGATGAGCTGTGTTGTCAGTGCGTAACCTGATGTCACGTGTAGCCAGTAGCATCTGTGGTCTTCCCCCCAAAGCCCGCCTGCAGTCCCACCAGGAATCAAACATAAGGCAATCCCAAGTTGAGATGTTGGCAGGTAGTGTCTTGGAAGCTGGTTAGAGAACATATAGATCTTTTTTAAATCAATTTATATAGGAATATTAATCTTTTGCTACATTTACTATCCCCCATCTTTCTTTTTACTCTAGTTATTGATTTGGAGTCTGCCAACAAATTTCTGTATCAAATTAGCTGTCCCATATGGGACAGCTAACCTGTACCCTTTTCCCCATTAAGGGCTTACTTTAACTGAACCAGTCTATAACTTACAAGCTATAACATCAAATAAAGAGATCTGCTGATATCTCTCTTATTTTCAGAGTTTCCCAAATCTTTGCAGCTTGTTAGAGTGCATCATTAACCACCAAGCCAACCCATCGGAAACCTTCTGCTCTCCTATATACATTTAGCTGACTGTACATTTTCTACCTTATGGAAGATAAAACACAAATCCAAAAGTCCTTAGTAGAACACATATAATACAGTAAGTTACAGTTTGGAATCAAATATCAACTTTTAAATTTTATATTTTTTCTACAATAAACTTCTCAGCACTAGCATAGCATAAATGGTATTCTTCAGTCCATATATTTGTAGACCATTGTAGACCAATCATTCATTGCATTTCAACTGTCTTCCTGCACCCAGCAACATAAAATAAACTTCTGGGTAATTAGTTAATGTGGGGAACGTGAGGGACTAGATGGTATTAAGAAAGCAAACAGAGGAACCTGGGTGGCTCAGTTAAGCATCCAACTCTTTACTCTTGATTTCAGCTCAGCTCATGATCTCAGGGTCATGGAATCCTTCCAGAGTCAGGCTTTGCACTCAGCTTAGAGTGGGCTAGAGATTCCCTTTCTCCCTCTCGCTCTACCCCTCCCCCGTCTTTTTCTCTCTAAAATAAATAAATTAATTAAAAAAACAAAAGAAAGCAAACAACTCACTTTCATACGCAGAGACCATACATATCACTTGAGGCTTGATGAATGAGCTGCCTGTCCTCTTTCTGCATGTGCCTCCTCAGGGCAGATGTGTGAGTATGTTGTCTGTGACCTTTAACCAGGGGGTTGCATTGTTCCTTCCGTGCACCTGCCACCTAAACCCACGCACACATATCCTCTGTCTTCCCTTTCCTGGCAAACCCAAATCCTTCACTGTTCATATTCTTCTCTAATGTCTTTGTCTTCTAATAAAAAGAAAAGTTTATTTTATGGTATCCTTCATTGTTTTTACCATATTCTGCCAATTCTTCATAATGCTACATACTGAAACACGAATGAAAACAATAAGCCCTCCACACGCTATAATAAAATATCTACGTGGCTGAGTCAATTCTCTCTTCACATGCATGTGTTGGCCACACACTGTTATGGACTCAGTGGTAATCTGTCTGCATTGATAAGCATCTGACCTCTTTATTGGTTAGCCAGGAGATAAATACTCGACAGAGAAATCTCCACAAACTCCTGCCTAATGACTACTCAACAGCTTTTTATGGTTCAATATTTTATCTTGCTCCAAATATCTACATGGTGGTAATAGGCAGCTAAACCAAATCCAAACTCCTGTTTTGTCTCCAAAACTGCTTCTTCCCCTGTAGTCTTCTGAATAAATTGCAAGACATTCGCTAAGCTGCTCAAGCCAAAATCCTGGGAGTCAGACCTGACTCTTCTCTGTCATATCCACCACCGACCTGCCAGCCAGTCCCACGGGTGCTGCTTTCTGTCCCAAGCATACCATGGCTCAGCCATAGTGTGAGCCTCCATTATCTCCAGCCAAGCACTGTGAGAACATCCTGCTCTGGTCCGCTCTTTGGTCTATTGTCTACACAGAAGCCACAGGGGTCCTTTCAAAGCTGAAGCTGGATCACCCCACATCACCCCTGCACTGTAAAGGCTCCAAAGTGCTTTAAAGATGGGTGAGATGGCCAGAATCCTGTCTATATCACCAGTCTCATTCTTGCAGTCATCCCCCTGGCTCACACGATTCCTGCCACACGACTGTCTCGTGATTCCTCGAACACAGCAAGCTTGTTCCCACCCCGGGATAGAGAAATGTGCCAACAAACACGGTCCCTACCTTCATGAGAACTTGCACAAATTATCTGGCCATATGGAGATAGCAGTTCCATAGAGTTTTTGTAAATGTTCATTTAATCAACGTTGATAAAGCACCTCGCATAGTCATTAACACAGTATAGGAAATTAAAATGAATATTAGTTCTTCAACGCTCAGATAATTAATTTTAATTTTTCTTGTTATAAAAGAAGATAGTTTCATGGGATGAAATGACTGCTATGTACGACTTTAGCAATATTACATATGTTTTTCATAAATGCTAAATTGCTCTCTTATTGGCTAGATTTTGCCTTTGATTTTGATGCCAATAATTCTGTTTAACTTTATTGTTTCTATTCTTATCATCTCCCCACCCATATCCCCATCAGATGAGTTTCTATTCTTATTATCTTCCCACCTATATCCCCATCAGATGAAGTTTCAGCTTTTAGACTCACCTGAATTTATGCATGTTTTTTCACCATATACATTTTTTTCAATATTTTTGCATTTAATTTGATAGGCACAGTTGATAACAGGTATTAATAGTTAATTTTGTGCATTCAAACTTTTTCTTACCAATAATGTAAAATTAAATGTATTATCTCCCATGAGTAATTATGAGGATGAGTAATTCTCTTTCTTTTCATCTTACTGTCCTTATTCCCCGTATTCTCAAGCTGGCAGTCCTCATCACCGATTTGACTTTTGGCAATGTAAAGTTTGGTTTTTATTGCACCATTTCATCTCCTCCTTTTGCCGCCAAGTTTCTGGGTCCCTGATTTTGTTTCTAGTTTCCATTTATATCTTATTGCATCTCTGCTCTCTCATTCTTCTTCTTTTTTAGTACGTTCCATGCTTCTTTAACCTTGCCACATGTACGTACTTCTTTGGAGGACACCCGTCGCATGTCTTCTAAATTCCCACCTTTTTGTGTAGAACAACATTGTCAGTAGCACATTTCATACATTACTGGAAGTCACCAAAGTCAGCTATCACAGAATCAACGGGGAGGGTGGCAGGGGACAGAGAAGGACGCGGCATTTACTCTAGTGCCCGCCTGGTGGCTGCACCCCCTCGTGTGGGGCCAGCCCAATGCAGCGCTCCTACAGTAAAAGCATCTTGGGTGCTGGTCAAATGGTAGCAGGGATTAACGAGCCAGCATTTTTGTCTGAGTTGGGAGCAAGTGGTGTCTGACTCGGGACAAGGATGGGTGGGTAGTCTGTACTAAGTTTGGGTAAGTAATCCTGGAAAAATCCAGGACCCGCTTGAAGTGCCTCCCTCCTGATGCATTTGGTGATCTGGCCACACGACCCTGTGTCCGTCTAAGGAAGGCTGCGTTGTTGGAATTCTAGGTAGAACCTCCCTGTGAGCAGCATTTTCTAAGAGGTAGCGATGCTGGATTTTTCTCCTCCTTCTGGTCACCTCATCTCCAGTCACCCCGAGCCCTGGGCTTCCTGAGTGCTCAGGTCTGCCTTGGCCACCTGCCAGTCAGTGAAGCAGGACTGCAGACCTGACAGGGGAGCTGTCAAAAGAAGGACTGACTCACTGTAGATCTTCTGGGAGACTCTCCATCTCTGTGACCACAGAGGGGCTTGAGCTGCCCGAGAGCCAGGATACCCATTTCACTTCACTGAGTATTTTCCTCCCACCCTAAAGCTCAGAAGCTTCTTCTTTTCAGCTCCCCCCCCCGCCCCTCCCCACCGCAAAATGTCAGCATCTTAAGAGGATGGGTCCTGGCAACAACCCTTTGTCAGCATTGTTGGCGATTGCTTAAGTCTCTTCTCTGATTGGCTGACAATGTGGAAGTACCTACTGTAGCAAACAGACTTCTCATCGTGACAGATGGGCCAAGGTTATTTCATTTTTAGTCTGTTTTGTTTAGAATTTATGTTGACAAAAAGAAAAAAAAAAGGACAGAAAAGATTTCCTGGAAACAGGGAGCTGTTTGTTGTGTTTCACGAGATGCCTGAAAGGCACAAGATTTCCTTCAGCTTCAATCCAGAAGAGATCACACCGCCCCAGGCCTATCAACAGCCGCAGTCTGGCCACTCCAAATGCAAATCAAGCCCAAAGACTGACAAAGAAAAGACAGAAAATTGATATTCTACTAGCTTCAAAAAAGCCCAAAGTAATATTTACAAATAAGATTTTTGATGATGCCAGGAGAAACTGTTTTTTGTTTTTGTTTTTTTAAACAAAACAGAAAAGCGTAAATTCTCCTCTATGCAAATGGAAATGCAGTCCTCCACATAGGACCACTTCGGCAACCCCCTTTGGTGGCGTGTGGACCCACGGCTCACGTGTGACGGAAACACATATGGACCCATTAAATCGTGATACGGGGTTTCTAGGTTAAACCGGGACTGCCAACGGGAAAATTATTTCCAGGTTCAGTGATTTAATTTTTGGTTGACAAGATTAAGTTTATGCAATGCATAAGGGAGAAGGTGGGAGGGGAGGAGGGAAAAGCAAGGCGCCTAAGTTAGCAAAGTGGTGAATGCAACGCTCTGTTATTTTTAGTTATCGTTGGCAGTGATTATTTTTGTTGTAAATATAAATTGCCATCCATTGTTTATTCTATTTTAGTGACCTGGGTAATTTGTCATTGTTTTTGTCATTGATATTGGAATCTTTTTTGCAAGCTCTATGTGTTTCTTTTTTATAGCTTCGAGATGTTTATTGGAAATTTCTGATATAGACCTTTTAAGGTTTAGGATATAAATATGAAGGTGCTTATCCTTTACTTCCTTTGCTATTTTTAATTTACAGAGTGCATAATCACTGGCTCGTGAGGTTCCAATCACTTCTGTATCGCAACAATTATTTATTATTTGCAGAGTTCAATCCTGAGAAAAAGCTTCCCTCATTAGTTTTCCAGGCTTTTTATTTTATTTTTCTTCTCTTCCAGTGTAATAAACAGCATAGTAAGTAAAGTGTTTTTCTTTTTCCAGTAGAGTGAGATTTTTTTCATTCCGTGGCTGGACAGTTGGAATCCCCTATCATTCCCACAGCATCTACCTGCCAGATTTGTGCTCTGTGCTCCCTTTTCATTATTACCCAGTTTCTCCTTCTGGGGGAGGGATTGACATTATCCTTGGACTTCTGTATTATAGAGTGTCATTCCACCCTCTACACATGCTGCCCCACTGCTAGTCTGTTTTTAATTTGTTCATTTGACAATGTTTTTTTTAAAAAAATTTAAATGTTTTCATTTTGCCTTTTAATTTTGAATTAATTATATAATTGTATGTCATTTAAGAACTCAATCCAGGAGGGGCGCCTGGGTGGTTCAGTCGGTGAAGAGTCTGCCTTTGGCTCAGGTCATGATCCCAGGGTCCTGGGATCGAGCCCCACGTCGGGGTCCCCGCTCGGCAGGGATTCTGCTTCTCCCTCTGCCCCTCCCCCTGCTTGTGCTTGTGCTCTCTCTCTCTCTCATTTAAGTAAATAAAATCTTAAAAGAAAAAAGGAGCTCATACCACGAGATCTCGTCTATCCTTCCCCTGTTACCCCTAGGGGTAACATCTTATCAAACTGTAGCACAGTATCACAGGCAGGAATTGGCATTTATGCAATCCACCAGCCTCATTCAGATTCCACCAGTTTCATATGCACCCATTTGAGAGTGTGTGTGTGTGTGTGTGTGCACTTGGTTCCATGGGCAGGTTTGTGTGACCAACACCACTGTCCAAATATACGAGTTTCATGACAAGGACCCCTATGTTCCCTTCTATAACCCTGGGCACTTCCCTCCCACACTGTCCCTAAGGCCTAGCAACACTAGTCTCCCGTCTGTCCCTATAATGTTGTCATTTCAAATGTTTTGTAAGGGGAGTTACGCAGTATGTAATCTTTGGACATTTCCGACGCCTTTCGACCCCGGCCACATGGCCCTCATGCTCATGGGAACAAGCCCTTGTTCGTGAACGGACCTTTTCAATACCTCTGCTTTTAGTGTCTTGAACTCTTCAGCTCTGACGAGCTTCACTCCTGCTCAGTTACTGCTCACTGCAGAAGGAGTCACATTTTGCACCTGGAACGCGAAGGTCTTGTTTTCAGCAATTTTCCACTCTGACCACAGCTGTTTGGTTTTGCCCCTCAGCTTGCTGAAGACAATCCCACCCTTCCTAATCACTTGGAATACTTTTGAACTCTGTGCTACAATAGAAAACAGACTACTTTTCAGTTTACAGTGGGAAAGAGTTGTAGACTAGGCCAGAGACATGGGCAGGACCACATCATGGTCTGAGAAACTTAGGTTACCTGGGGTCAGAAAGAACCCCCCAAAATAGTGACGGGCAGAGCCAACACTTCAAGTACTCTCCAAAGGGGCTGTCCCGTATTGGGCCCCTACGACCCTCCAGGTACCATGATGGACACGTTCCCACAGCCCACTCATTTAACCTGCACAGCATCTCCCCGGGCAGGTACATCAGGTCCTGTGAACTCCTTCCTCACAGAGGTTAAGTGACTTTTCTCTAGTCGTGCAGGGGTGGGGGAAGACTAGAATTTGCCATCAGGATAGGAGGCCCCTCTCAGAACAAATGACATGGGAATGCAACCAATCTCCTTGTACCTCAAGGTTATGAATTTCTGCAATGACATATAATATACTTT
The DNA here is from genome assembly GCF_029215605.1 of Mirounga angustirostris. Taxonomy (NCBI): domain Eukaryota; kingdom Metazoa; phylum Chordata; class Mammalia; order Carnivora; family Phocidae; genus Mirounga; species Mirounga angustirostris. The sequence continues at coordinate 3,364,221 of NW_026991722.1, read as the reverse complement.
CCTCTTCCCTTTATTGGGATATTCCCTTTTTAGTCTTCTTATAATTATGACCCTTTTAGCACACATTTATGTGAAATCTATAATATATACCATATTGTGCTAAAATTCATTTAATTTATACTTCATACTTAACAACTTTTTCAAATTCTTCCTTATCTATGTTATTTCACCCTTAGAATCTCTTCCATCATTCTTCATTCTATGCCAGGTCATGATCCCAATGCAATATCCAGTTTCCCACAACACACCTCACATGCAGCTTAGAACCCTTCCATCAAACTCTTATCCTTGCCTTTAAATCTTTAAAGATGTGCGTCGCCCAGTGTCCACCCAACCACCATTCAGATGTCATGAGCATCAATCCAGAAAGTGACATGCTCTTGCTTTTACTTTTAATCTAGCTATGCATATTCTACACCTTTTATTTTTCTCTTTCAAAGCCAATAAAAATAAGTTTCAGGATTTTTTAAGGTCTCATTTATTCTCACATGAATCAGCGGAAATGAGTAACAGTCACACATGTGATGAGTATTTGGCAGTCCTTCCATCATGCCCGGAAAGAGAAAACCTCTCATTATCTATGTCAGGGCGATGCCTGGCTGTCTTCAGACCCCTCGTAAGCAATCACCACGCTCTTGCTCCCAGCGTGCATAATGGGATCCGCTGAACTCATGGGCACCTGTCGCTTTTTCTCCCCTGGAGGTCTGTGAGATGTTATGGGTCCTAATAAGGAACAGTTCTGTTCTTTGGGGCAAAAACTTGACAGACTAGTTTTTGAATGGAATCCTGAATTTCCATTCACTAACCTTTTGGCAGGATTTTTGCATCCTCACCACATTTAAAAAAAAAAAAAAATGGGCATTTTTTCCTGGACAACTTTATCCTAACAGGAACTCTTCATCAGCTCTAATAGAGAGGGTGAGAGAGAATTTCTCCACGTGTCCCCTCTAACTGGGTGTCCAGCTTGTTAGGAGAGCCCCTGTGCTGACCTCAGGCAGGAGGCACACCCGGACATCGGGCCGATGGAGACAGCTTCTCAGTAGCCCCATGTGGGATCGGAAAGTTGATTGGGATCTTCCTCCTTTAGAAGAATCTCACCTCTGGTACACCTGCTCACCTTTGTGCTACGGTCCGTGGGGCTTCAGGCAAACTCGAGTTTGAGTTCGCCTGATGGCTCCACTTCCTTTCAAGACAGTTTTGTTGCATTTCTGGATATTAAACATTAGCCAAAAAAAAAAGTCACCTCAGCTGTGTGTGCAGCCAGCTGTCCTCTTAGACCAGCACAGACCACAGCACGAAGAAGTCACTTCCCTCCCGATCATCTCAGTGCTCTTCCTGCTTCTTCTTCCCAGGCCCTGGAGAGCCCTGATTGTCTGGGATGTAGTTTCTTAATCAGTGACGTGATATGATTACTGTGATCAGTGACGTGATATGATTACTGTGAACAATAGTTCAACATCGAATTTTCTAATCACCAGAGTGTCAACGTTGTCATTTCAGGGGAAAAGGGGAAAAAAAAGTTATGGAAGCTTTGGGTAAATACCTACTTTAACTACCATCTACTAGAAATATGAAGGCTGGTTTCTGAAAATAATAAAAAGAGAAAAAAATAAAAAGCCTCAATAAGCCCTTGAGGTGTATGAAACAGAATATCTAAGCTTATGAACCACACTGTAACTTTTAAAAGTTGTTCTCTTAGTTGATCTAAATTTTATTCCACCTTCTGGATAATACCAAGTCAGAAACTCCCTCGAAGTCTAACATAAAATAATTACATGGGCAGTGTATTGTATAAGTCTTCTAAGAAGAAAATAGAAAGCTTTTTTTTAGCTTCCTTTTTATTGGTCTGATTTTTAAACCCTTGGGTGTGTCAAGAAGTAGAATTCAAGTAAGTACTGGAAAACTTCTGAACACCGTCCTTCAACTTGTCAATTACTTTAGGGCAGTATGAGATGGATAGAAACGTATCCGTTTGATTTTGTTCTTTCTCTTTCCCTGGGATTTTCTGAGTTTCCCGGTTATTGAGCTAAGCACAAATTGCTGTTCATACAGATGCATTGCCATGATTCCTGATTTGCTGGCTGTCATGCCCATTAATACCTAACTAGGCTGTCAGACTGTCACTCCTTGTTGTTGCAACGATTTGTTTCATACAAGGCACTTGATTCAAGAGGGAGAAGGGGGAGAGAAAAAAAAAACCCTCAGTTGTCCTGTTTCTTCTTTGGAAGTACACAGAGGTGATGCAAAAGCATGAGGAAAAAACACCTACACCACTTTCATCCTTAACAATTAATTGCCAAGCACATAAATCGGATATATTTTTAAGAGGAACACACACCCTCTTGGAGCTTGAAATGTGGTGGAGTTCAGATCAGTTCTCAGGAACATTCCCGTGCACAATTCTCAAGTTGCTTCATCTGACATAGCCCAAAGCACATTCTCCAAATGAAGAGAAAGCCTCCATTGTTCAGAGCATACGGCTCATGGTGCCATCATTAAGCACCTGAGGGTGGCATGATGGCAAGCGGCTCTGAGAAGGAAGGCCTAGTTCTCCGAGAGCCCAAGACATGGAGTGTCTACCGAGGTTTGATTGCAGTGCCATTGTTCATTCCTTTTTGGGGCAGGATTTTAGTCTGCCTTTAAAGAACGGTGGTGTTGAGTGACAGGCACAGAAACCGCCACCAGCAAACCTCCCGCCCGATGCCGGTGACTCTCCTGCTTTGTTCCATCCCCTGCTTGGCAGGAATCTTCCCGTTCCTGAGAGGAGGGGAGGAGGCAAGCTTCTCCTTCATGACTCTTTTCCCACAAAGGGTAAGAGGTCCTGTTTGCCGCACGGACGCGTTTGTGAAAGCGCCAGAGCCCTTGGTGGAGGTGGACCTGGCCGCCCCTGGAGTCTGCCCTCAGCTCCGCTGCCCTCCATGTGGGAGTTCCTCCTGCCCCTTCCTTCAGCTTGCCTCTCTGCACACCACCCTACCTCTCCCCTTGAATAGAGAGCACTTCTCTTTTGCTCCTTTCCTCCACACCCCCAGTTGTCTTACAGTGTCTAGCCCTTCTTCAAGAAAAGAGTCCTAGATATTGTCTTTGAGTCTTTGTTTCTATTCTGAAGAAGGAAACGAAGAATCTCACCAGACAGGGGTCCTTCCACCAACATCTTCACAGGCTCACCCATCTTGTGCTTGAATATCCTCAGTGAGAGCCCCACGCTGGAGGGGGCTGCTTCCATGGGCGAGACACTCAGAGGTTCCTCCTCATGGGACCATGAGCCCTGTGGACAGTGACCACATGAAGACTTCTGATGTCTTCTTTTAAGCTTCTCTACTCCTGGCTAGACATCTTCACCTCTAAACCTCTCTAATCATCTCACCAGATCTTTTGTAAGATGAGATTTCCAGATTGAAAGCCATACTCTAGATGTGATAGACTCAGCATAGGATACGTGCCTAGCCTCCTTATAATCTTTATACTTTGTCCCATTTATAAATCTAAATTAGTTTTCTTTTTATTTTATTCCCCCCTTAGTGTAATATTATACTCAACTTAAATGCACTGAATATCTACTAGGCATGTAAAATTCTAGTCATTCAGATGCTTGGCATTCAATATCATGTACTCAAATCTCACAGATATTTGGGACTAATTTTCCATTTGATATGGAAATTTTGTCATGTTACTTCCCCCATAGCTTGCAATAATTTAAAAGAATGAAAATTTAAAGATTAGTTTCTAAAAGTAATTGAATATATAGTGAATTAGAAGGTAAGCTTATACTAGAAAAAAAAATTGTTAGTAACTAAGTAAAGCAGTGAAATTTCCATACCTTCTAGAACAGTAGCCTTAACTTTTGTATCACAGAGCATGTGACCAATCACATGGCAAATGCCTTTGCATGAAAACAGTGCTTTATGCAATTCAGGGGTTACCTGCTGCAAACATCACCCTTTTGTCTACCTTTGAAGTATGTAAACTAAAATAAAAGGGAGTAAGCCACAACAAATATTATAAAAATAGACTGAAATCCTTGAGGTATAAAAATACAACTTCAAGAAGAAAACATAAAAGAATATTCTTATTACTTTAAGATAGGGAAAAAAATCTCTTAAACAGAATACAATAAAAGGCTTAACTATTTGGGGCGCCTGGGTGGCTCAGTTGGTTGGGCGACTGCCTTCGGCTCGGGTCATGATCCTGGAGTCCCGGGATCGAGTCCCGCATCGGGCTCCCTGCTCGGCAGGGAGTCTGCTTCTCCCTCTGACCCTCCTCCCTCTCATGCTCTCTGTCTCTCATTCTCTCTGTCTCAAATAAATAAATAAAATCTTTAAAAAAAAAAAAAAGGCTTAACTATTTAAGAAGGTTGATAAATTGCACTTAATTGACATTAAGAGCTCTTATTTAACACAAGACACCCTTAATGGGGTCAAAAGCTATGCCACAGACTGGGGGAATATATTTGTAATCCATCTATCCAACAAATGCACTTCACAAGAAAAATATCTCAGTGAGCACACACGAAGGTGTTTGTTGTCTTTAGTCCTCTTGAGAATGCAAGCTAGAACAACGAAATGCTACTACAGTAGGAAGTCTGGGCAAGGGCATGGGGCAAGTGACATTCTCATGTATTTCTGGTGAGAGTATACATTATTAACAAAAACTTTGGGAAAATGTTAGGTAGTAGAAAATAAAAGTAAACGTGTGCCTACATTCCAAATCAAGAAATCCGTACCAAGGTAGCTTCCAAGAGAAACATGGAGCTATGTCTACTAAAGGCAGGTGTAAGTATGTTCCCATTAGCTCTGTTCATAGTAACAAGAATGTGGAAACAACCCATGTCTACCAACAAAAGAATAGATAAATAAATCATGATATATTTATATGAGGAAATATTATACAATTCAAAAAAACCACAAAACTACTGCTATCTGCAACAACACAGACACATCTCACAGACGTGATGTTGAGTGAAAGAATCTCTCTGCAAAAGTATATAAACTGATGATGTCATTTATAGGGAGTTGGTAACAGACAAAACTATTATTTGATTTTTGAAATCTGAAGAGTGGGTGTCTTGGGGGGCTATTGACTGGTAACAGACAAAACTATTATCTGATTTTTGAAATCTGAAGAGTGGGTGTCTTGGGGGGTTATTGACCAAGAAAGGGCAGAAAGCTACTGGAATGTTCTATGCCTTACTATCAATGGGGCTATATAGATGTGTATCTATCTATCTATCTATCTATCTATCTATCTATCTATCTATGTATCTACCTATGTCTACGTATACAATTTATCAAGCTCTATGGTGAAATTCCTGTACCTTATTGTATTATGTTGTATTCTAATAAACAAGTAAAACAAATGGGTTAGGGAGAAAAAAGGTTGATGGGACTTAGACTACAGAAAGCTGTAACCCTAGCAATGAGAGAAATACAGATAAACCATAAAATCCTAACTTTTCTTGAAACCATCAGAGAGGTAAGGTCACAAGGAAACCCAAGTGGCCTTAAATCCAGGGAAAGACAGGCCTCCCAAGGGGGCTGAGCCATGTGTGTTTGCTCATCACCTGTGGCAGAGCCAAGGAACAGGAGATTCTAAGCATCACACAAGTGGGTAGGGAGAGGTCAGTTAAAAATTTAAAGCATTTCTAGAGGCCATGTGTGGACTGGTATGGCAGACTCCTTGGAAGTCTCAGAGGCAGAGAGGCTTGTGCCCAGTTATAGGTCTCTTTTCTCAGATGTCCAGCAGATGCTCAGGAGAGACTGAGCAGAGTGGCAGACCAAGATTAGCTCTTTGGTGACACAAACCTGGAGAGGAGGATTGATCACGCTGTGGGAGAGGCGTGAAGACCACCTGAATCTTCCTCCTTATGGGACAAAAACCTCCTTCTTGGGGAAATGCAAAACATGTGATGTCCCAGGCACAGATGAAGAGTCACTGTGGCTAGTGGGGGGTGGGAGGGGTAAAGGAAAAAAGCCTTCTACTCGGAGAGAGAGGCAACAGGGACGCTGGACCCTCAGACTCAGGCACACAGAGTCCTCTAAAGACCAAGGATGGAAGAGAGCTCTGACAGCCAGAAGTCATGCATGCCATTTTGAAAGCACTGGGGGAAAGCTGTAAATGCCAACTGTAAATTGGTAGATTTTAATCCCAACATACTAATAACAATGTTAAATGTAAGTGGACTGAACATACCAATTAAAGACAGATATTCTCAGATTGAATAAAAAAGAAATAGTCAACTATATGTTGTCTTCAGGTATCTACTTTAAATACAAGGCTACAGATAGGTTAAAGTAAAAGGACATGAAAAAGTTATTCCTTGCTGACACTAATGAAAAGAAAGTGTGGTTATCTTAATACTGTATGAAGTAAACTCCAAAAAAAAAAAAGAAGATTTCTTGGTGTAAAGAAAGATAATATATAATGATAAAAGAGCCAATTTACCCAAAAGACATAATGATCTTAAAAGCCTACGCATCTAACAACAGGGTTATAAAATACAAAAAGAAAAGACTTAAAGACTGAAAGAAGAAACAGAAAATCCAAAATTATAAATAGATTTCTGGTTTCAGCACCAAGATGTAAGGAGCTTCTAAATCATCACATCACCTCCAATGTTACAACTAGAAAAACCTGAACAAACTGAAAATTTACAACTTTCATGCATTACTGGTGGGAACCTATGTCCACTCTGGAAAACAGTTTGACAGTTTCTTATGCAGCTAGACATAAAATCACTTTATAACCCACAAATCCCAGTCCTGGATCTGATCCTCAAGGAAAGAAGACTTAATGTTCACATGAATACCTATACATAAATGTCTAGAGCAGAATTATTCATAATCACTTGAACAGGAGACAATCCAAATATCTTTTAATTGATGAATGGATAACCAAACAGTGGAACATCTATAAAATGAAATACTAGCCAGTAGTAAATAACAATTTACTAATACCTACAATACGGACAAGCCTTAAATACATTTGCTATGTGAAAGAAGCCAGACCCAAAAGGCTACATGTTATATGACATTCTATAAAAATTAAATTATAGAAATAGACCAGTGTTTCCCAGGGATTGGGGCCCCAGTGAGGGATCACCACAAATTTTCACAAGGAAAATTTTAGGAATAAAGAAATGTTCTGTATATTGATTGTGGTGGTGGTTATATGGCTATTTTCATTTTTTAAAAACTAATAAAACTGGAAAACAGTATGGAGATTCCTCAAGAAGTTAAAAATAGAGCTACCCTATGACCCAGCAACTGCACTGCTGGGTATTTACCCCAAAGATACAAATGTAGTGATCCAAAGGGGTACGTGCACCCTGATGTTTGTAGCAGCAATGTCCACAATGGCCAAACTGTGGAAAGAGCCAAGATGTCCATTGACAGGTGAATGGATCAAGAAGATGTGGTTCACATATACAATGGAATATTACTGAACCACCAGAAAGGATGAATACCTACCATTTACATTGACATGGATGGAACTGAAAGGTATTATGCTAAATGAAATAAGTCAATCAGAGAAGGACAACTATCATATGGTTTCACTCATATGGTGGAATGTAAGGAATAGTGCAGAGGACAATAGGGGAAGGGAGGGAAACTGAATGGGAAGAAATCAGAGAGGGAGAACAACCATGAGAGACTCTGGACTCCAGGAAACAAACTGAGGGTTGCTGGAGGGAAGGTGGGTGGGGGGATGGGGTAACTGGGTGATGGGCATGAAGAAGGGCATGTGATATGATGAGCACTGGGTGTTATACACAACTAATGAATCATTGAACATTACATCAAAAACTAATAATATGGGGCGCCTGGGTGGCTCAGTTGGTTAAGCGACTGCCTTCGGCTCAGGTCATGATCCTGGAGTCCCGGGATCGAGTCCCGCATCGGGCTCCCTGCTCGGCAGGGAGTCTGCTTCTCCCTCTGATCCTCCCCCTCTCATGCTCTCTCTATCTCATTCTCTCTCTCAAATAAATAAATAAAATCTTAAAAAAAAAACTAATAATATACTATATGTTGGTTAACTGAATTTAAATAAAAAATAAAAGGAAAGGAGCATGAGTCTCATATCTGCGTGGGACCTGGGGTTTTTATTGACGAGTGTGGTGTGGCACACGTGTGCTCTCAGACATCCAGGAACTGATCAGAACAAGGACAGGGTCCAGGTGTCCATCATAAGTCACTTATTCCCTCGAGCCAGGGGGTCTTGGTGTCCAGATATCTAGCTCCCGTGGTCTGGAATATGCACATGATGACCTCCCCCAGTCACTGCTTAGATATTATCTATTGTGCTAAGAGATTCCAAAGATACCATGAACTCCTTTTCTCTTACAAGGAGGATATACATTAAGGTGTGTGTAGGGCAAGGGTGCAGGTCCTAGCAAGAATAGAAGCAGGAAGGGCAACAAAAAGCAGATTTTCATGGAGTCCATCTGCTTCCCTGTCTCAAAATGCTACAAAAAGCTACAGGAGAAAGAATGGTGCTGATAGCATGATGGATAAAAGCTCAGACTTTGAAGCCAGTGTGCTTATATATGAATTCTAGCTCTGACGGCTAGCTGGGTGATCGTAGATAAGTTACTTATTTTCTCTGTGTCTCTTGTTTTTTCATCTGTAAGACAGGGTTAATAACAGCCTTTCATGAGTTAACACATGTACACTTCTTAGAACAGTGCTGATGTGTATTAAGTGCCATGGAGGTACTTACCATAAAATGAAAAATGGCATGCCTTAAACAACTAATGACAGGTAGGAAAAGAAATCAATTTGACCTTGATGTTTTAAACATACTTTTTCAAGGGGCACAGATTTAGTGAAATAGGCTCACATTTTTTTCCCACAAGTCCAAACTATCTGGTTTTGGAATAAACAATATTATATAGTTCTAACCATGAGGTTTAATATTGCCTTCTTCAATTTTTTGAAAGAGTCCATGGACAGATGAGAAGACAATAAAGATTATAATAACTAAATAAAAATGTATTGGGAGAGCCCACTAACTTTGGACGTGAAGGAATTTGGGACAGCTTAGAATTTCTGGACCTTGCCTCCAAATACAATCACATTAGGGATTAGGGATTTAACACACAAATTTTGAGGGGGTCATGAACTGTCCATGATAGTATATAACATAAATTATGGTATTAGCCACCAGAATAATTAAGAATACTATGTTAAAAAGAAAGAATAGGGGTGCCTGGGTGGCTCAGTCAGTTAAGCATTCAACTCTTGGTTTTGACTCAGGTCATGATTTCAGGGTCCTGGGATCTAGCTCCCTGTTGGGTTCTGTACTCAGAGGGGGAGTCTGCTTGTCTCCCTCTCTCTCTGCCCCTCCCGTGCTTTCTCATTCTCTCACAAATAAATACATAAATCTTCTTTAAAAAAGAATAATACTTTAATATTATGAATGAATAATATGAATGGGAATTGGAAATAGCAAAAGGAGTTGCTTATTTTTTAATGTAATTACTTAACATATTGTTGGAATTGTTTTTTGCTACATACACATATGATTTTAAAAATAAAAAGAAATATACTTTAGGAGAAGCACCCCAAATACTTGGTATTTATATTGTGCTAAGTAATGTCCTTATTCCAGCCAGAGTTATTTTTTGGGATTGAAATCATTGTCAAATGACTTTATTAAGCGAATCAAAATAAAAAAAAAATCTTCATGCATCTTTACAGGGAAATATAATTTTAAATGCTCTTTTCTTTTGTTTTTTGTGCTTTTTTAAAAGATTTTATTTATTTATTTGACACAGAGCGAGAGAGCATAAGCAGGGGGAGTGGCAGGCAGGCAGAGGGAGAAGCAGGCTCTCCGCTGAGCAAGGAGCCCGATGCGGGACTCGATCCCAGGACCCTGGGATCATGATCTGAGCCGAAGGCAGCCGCTTAACCGACTGAGCCACGCAGGCACCCCTATTTTCTTTTGTTTTTAAAAATACATTTTCCTCTTCAAGTTTTTAATAATTAGATCTTTACAAAGGAAAGGAAATAAGATATTGCCATAATTGAGATGTAAGAAAACTTCAAACACAGGTTGTTTTTTATGATTCCTAAGGGGAAAATCTGATAGTTATTTAGACCAAGAATCTGAGCAACAATGATGTGTGCATAGCTTTAAAAATAATTTGTTGGTGGCTGTTACAGTTTAAACCAGTAACTTCTTACTTCTTTGTAAGGTAAATAGCTTTTTTGACTTCCAAATTGCAAGGACAACTTAGGGTCAAGATCAGGTGTCTGGCTGATATGAAATAAACAAGACTGTCAAAATGGCAGAAGAATGGCATGCACCTGCCCCAGATATTGAAACAACCACCTATTTCTGGAAGCATTCGGACTCCAGGGAGTACTCAGAGGGTCCAGAAGCTACTTAGTCAACCAGCCAGTTCTGGAGTTAGTTAATTTTGGAATTCATAATTCAATGCACATCAGCTGGTGTTTGAAGCCAGGAGATCTTTAAACTGTCTCTCTCTACGAGGAACTTTCAGTCCTAGCTCTTCTTGGGAAGACAGAAGCACTTCTTTTAAAAACAGAAGGAAAAGGAGGCCAAGGTTAAACAGTGTGCTGGGAGGGTGATGGCAATGAACAGTGAGAGATAATGTGGGCAGACGGACCTTTCTCAGGACGGCGTGTTTGCGGGGCCGTTGGGCTCCTATTTGAGTCACAGTTGCTGAAAATGGTTCTTTATTCTGGTTCCTGCTATTTTCCCCTCTCATTCAGCACAGCATAGAACTAAAGAACAGAAAACCAGAAGACCTACTAATTATTGGTGAAGGATGCCCCATATGAGCCATCATTTACCCTCATATTTTAGAGAGACAGAATCATCTTAAAATTGTCTTCATTTTTAAATCTCACCTTTAACCAACTTGAAGTTATCTCTGCCAACCATTTCTAGCAGCTACCTTATCTGTCAATCCCATAGTATTTTCTACATATCAATGTTTCGTTAATGGAGTGACGTTGCAACACGTCTCCCTTATTAAACTGTATCTTGATGGCATTGTGGGAATCGTCAGTTTCCATAAGCACATATCCCCACCCTTCCCTTGTCACAAGAACATATATTAATTTTGGAGTTGCAGGGACAATTACAGCAACCAACAGATGCTCTAGCAGCTAATCAAAGTCCTAGCCTGGAAGTTTCCACCTTCTCACAAGACAGGATCATTGCTTCATCAAATGCAAACCCAACAGCACGATGACCTCCAAAGTGATGGCACCACCAGGCTAAACGAAGTTTTTAACCAAACTACCACTTTGTACAAGCATTCTGACCTTTGCTGAAAAGGAAAGATAAATAAGGAATTTCATAAAAAAAGAAGACATCTGTTGCCTCCTGTGTCTTGGCGTCTTACATTGCCAGGTTCCTGTGGATAGCTTTTGGTCCACTCATATTTCTGGGACAGGAAGAAATCTTCCCAATGAGCTCTTTAGAGTGTGAACATCAGAACTTCAATAGCCATATTATGAGGTAATAAATATAATACCAATGTGGGTCATTTCTTGAAATACCTATCCTTCACACGGTAAAACACTGCGACGGCTACAACCAAATCAAATTGAAGGGAGGGGAAAAAAAAAAAACACATATCTTCAAATAACAACCAACACAAAAGTTATTTCTTAGTGAAGAAAGGGACCAAATCGCTGGGATTCCCTCAGGTTTTATTATGAGTGTCAATTTCCGGTTTTTGCTACACTTTATTGCCTCAAAACATGAATGCATCTGTCTCCAATGATGCTTATTTTTTCCAGCCATTTCCCACTGCATTAGTGACAAAGCCCATCCAATAGTGCCCATTCTATTTCAGTTTTATCACATCACTATACTCATAAGGGCTGAATGCAATTTTTAAAAATAAAATAAAACAATGATTTTTGCCATCTGAAACCTGCTTTGAAGACTCCTGTGAAAATATGGTGGTGGGATGATGCGGGTAGATGGAAGAATGATAACACCTTCACTTTAAAAAATTTCTGCCTGTTGAAATATAAAATACCACAGATTAAAAAGCCCTTTCCCACACAGTCCCCAAGGTTAAAGAGAAATTTGGACTATGAAACTTGCAAATATTTCTCCCTGAGTGTGACTTTCTTCTCAGTCTCTCTCTCTATGGCATTCTTTGTAATGCAAAAGTTTTTAATTTTGAATATTGGAAAATGCAATTTACAGATTATTTTCTTTTATGGTATCCTGCTCTTGGTGTCATATTAAAACTCTGCCTACCTTATGGTTATAAAGAGTTCCTTTAATGTTTTATTCTGAAAGTATATAGTTTTATCTTTTATATTTAGACCTATGACCCATTCTGAATTAATTTGTGTAAAGTGTTAAGATTTAGGTTGATGTTCATTTCCTTGTATTTAGATGCCCAAATGTCTCAGCAACATTGGGTGAAAGACTATCCTCTCTCCACTGAATTGTCTTTGTGTCTTTGTCAGAATCAGTAAACCGTGTTTGAGTGGGGCTATTTTTACTGTCTGTTCTCCTCCCCTGATCTGTGTGTTGATTCTTTCTCTCTACACTGTTTTGATGATTGCAGCTTTGGAGTTCACCTTAATATCCGGTAATGTGAGCCTCCTATTTGGCTCTTTTTCAAAATATACTAGCCATTCTAGTTCCTTTACATTTCCACCCACACTTTAGAATCAGCTTGTAAATATCTACAAAGAATCCTGCTTGGAATTGGATGGTGATTGCAACGAACCTGTATATCACTTTGCAGAGAATTCACATGGTGACTGTGTCACGTCTTCCGATGTGTGAACATGGCTTTTCCTTCTATTTTAAGGTCTTTGTTCCTTGTCAGTAGCATTTTTTTTCAGTTTTTACCATATATTTCCTACACATAATTTTGCTAGGCTTATAACCTAAATGTTCTGTTTGGAGTAAAGATATTGTAAATGGTACTCTTTTCTAAATTAATATTCCTAGTTGTTTATTGATTTTTTTATAGAAATAAAATTGATTTTTGCATGCTGACCTTGTATTTGTATCCTACCATCGTTCTATCTCCACTTAGTTCTGAGGTTATTAGTTGTTGTTGTTGTTGTTAGATTTTGTGTAGATGTCCTTTATCAAATTAAGGGATTTCTCTTCCATTCTTACTTTTCTGAGGGTTTTTTATTATAAGTGGATGTTAACTGCTTTTTGTGCATCTACTTAGATAATCCTGCTGGGTTTTTTTTTTTGTTTTTGTGGTTGGTTTTTTTTTTTTTTGGTGTGTTGATACATTGTGCAGTGTTGGTACATTACACTGACATTTCAATGTTACTCATATTTGGTAATACTTGAAGGTTGAAACAGCATTGCATTTCTGGGGCAAATCCCTTTAGGTCATGACGTATTATCATCCTTTAAAGCAGGAGAGTTTTTTTGCAAAACAGTAGCGCAATATTACAAAGTATTTATATTGATAGTGATACAGTCTACTGGTCCTATTCAGATTCCCCTAGTCTTAATGGTAGTCACACACCTTGTATGCAATTTTGGTTTGCGTACTCCTTGCATACTCCTTCCATGCAATTTTATCATATATGCAGCCTATATATCCACGCCATCCCAGTCAAGACATGGAGCTGCGTCATGTCTACAAGGAAACCTCATGTGCCCCTTCCACCACCACACTCACTTCTCCTGCTTCCCCGCCTCATCCTGAATCCTTGGCAAATGCTAATCTGGTCTCATTTCTGGAATATTGCCATTTCAAGAAAGCTACATAAAAGGAGTCCGTCATACCGCATGTAACCTTTTGAGATGGGTTTTTTTCCAGTGAGTATAATTCCTTTGAGGTTCATCTAAGTCATGTGTGCCCGCAGCTCATTCTCTCTTGCTGCTGTGTGGTCGTCCATGCTCCGCATGTGTTGCGGTTTGGTTAACTGTTCAGCCATTGAATGACATCTGGGTTGTTGTCAGTTTTTAGCTACTCTAATAAAGCTGCTATGAACATTCACGTACAACTTTTTCTGTGAACATAAGTTTTCATTTTTCTGGAATAAATCCCCAAGAGTGCAATTGCTGGGTTGCGTGGTAGTTTCATGTTTTAAAAGCAACTGGCAAACTGTTTTCTATAGAGGTTCTATCATTTTACATACGACCAGCAATGCAGGAATAATCCAGTTTCTCTGCATCCTTGCCAACATTTGCTAATGTCACTATTTTTTATTTTATCCATTTTGATAGGTGTGTAGTGATATCTCATGGTGGTTTTAATTTGCATTTCCCTGATGACTAATGATGTTGAGCATCTTTTCATGTGCTTATTTGCCATCTGTCTATTCTCCTCAGTAAAATGTCTCTTCAAATATTTTGCCCATTTTCTAACTGGATTTTTTTTTTTTTTTTTTTTTTTACTATCAAGTTTTGAGAGTTCTTTCTCTATTCTAGATATAGATACTTTGTGGGATATGTGGCTTCCCACCAATATGTACCTGCTATTTCATTCTCTGCTGGGGTCTCTCAAGGCTCTGATGCTCAAGACTCCAGGGAGAAAGGACCTGTCTGGGCCCTTTCTATCATCAGTCTGGAGGCTGGAGAACCCTGGGCTGGGTCCCCTTTCTCTGTTGTGTGGGTGTCCTAAGATGCCATGCTTTTCTGTCACTCTTGCAGTCCTTAGGTCCTCAGCCAGACTGTTTTAACTTTTCCCTTTATGGAACTTTCCTTTGGTTGCTTCTTATACTATTTCCAGGCTTTAGCAGGGAACCATAGACAAATGAGTTTATGCCATCTTGTCTGGACAGAGCAGGTCATCCACATTTAAAGTGATGGATTAGGTTAAAATCTGCCAACTTAATAGTCGTTTTCTACTTCTTCCACCCTTCTTTGTTTCCTTATTCCCAACTTTTCTTCCTTTTCTTGGGTTAATTGAAAAGTTTTTATGATTCCTCTTATCTCCCCTATTGACTTATTATTTATATTTCTTTATTTTTAAAAAATATCTTTTTAAAAAGATATTATTTATATCTCTTTTTTTGTCAACTCATCAGAGTCTACTTTCAAATACTATTACTCTTTGCATGTAGAGTAACAACCTTAAAACAGCATATTTCCCATTATTGTCTACATCCCTCATTCCTACCGGTGTGTGATTATAACTATCCCAGGTAAGCAAGTGACAAGTCCTTCTTGTTGAAGGTGTCAGTTTCTCCTTCAACTCTGGGCAAGTTGTCTGCTCTGTATCTTTAGTTCTCCAGTGGATTAAAAAGAAATTTATGAATTTGAAGTTAGTTTGGATTTTTTTCATTCTAAGTTTGAGAGAAACATTCTTTCCCATTCATTTCATACCAGTGCAGAAATATTGGTTTTTAAATATTAAACTATTTCATAATGTATCTCCCTGTTGGTATAATGTTCAATTTGACTGCTAAAATCTTGTTAATGATGTTTGTATTTATATCCATCAAGTATATTGAGCTGTACATTTCTTTCTTATAATTTTGTTAATTTGGTTTTGGTATCAGCTTTGCGCTGACCTCATAAAATGAGTGGGGAAGTATTCCCTACTCTTCTATTTTCTACAATATTTTTGAGGGATTGTTATTTTTTACCATAATGTTTGATTGAGTTTACCAGTGAATCCATTTGGATCTGGAGGTTTTTTTGTTTTTTGTTTTTTGTTTTTTGTTTTTAAAGATTTTATTTATTTGTTTGACAGAGAGAGACACAGCGAGAGAGGGAACACAAGCAGGGGGAGTGGGAGAGAGAGAGGGAGAAGCAGGCTTCCCGCAGAGCAGGGAGCCAGATGCGGGACTCGATCCCAGGACACTGGGATCATGACCTGAGCCAAAGGCAGTCACTTAACCAACTGAGCCACCCAGGCGCCCTGGATCTGGAGTTTTTTAAAGGTAAATATTTTTTAACTATAGATTACATTTCTTTAGTGTATATAGAGTCATTGGGATTATCCATTTCTTCTTGAGTGAGTTTTGGTAATTTGCTTATTTTGAAGTATTTATCCATTTCACCTAACTTGAAAATGTTATGGGCATAAAGTTTTTCATAATTATTCTCTTATTATTCTTTTCTTATTCTTATCCTAAATGTAGGCTATCTGGCAATGTCCTCTCCTGTATCTCTGATATTGGTCCCGTTATTGATGCTATTATTATTCTGTAATTTCTGTAGGGTTTGTAGTAATGCCCCTTTTTTTCATTCCTGACATAGTAATTTGTGTCTTAGTTCCATTTTGTCATGTTTATTGTGACTGAATATGTTTCACTTTTCTTTTCATAGAACCAGCTTTTGGTTTTATTGATTGTTGGTACATTGTGTAATTTATCTTTTCTCTTTATAATTTTCCCCCTTTCTGTTTACATATGGTTTAATTTGTTCTTCTTTCTTTTTTCAGCTTTGTTGAGTTATAATTGACATATAACATTGTCTAAGTTTCAGGTGCCCGACCTGGTGATTTGATATGTATATATTGTGAATTGATCACCACAGTAAAGTTAGTTAAGGTTCATCTTAATGTGGAAGTTCAGATCATTGATTTGAGACTCTTATAACACGAACACTTAATGCCATAAATTTTTCTCAGAGCATTGCTGTAACTGCAAAACACATTTTGAAATGCTGGTTTTTATTTAATTCAGTTTAATATATTGTCTAATTCACCTTGTGATTTCTTCTTTGGCCCATAAATTATTCTGATGTGTGTTATTTAATCTGCAACTACTTAAGGATTTGTCACATATCTTTTTGTTGCTAGTTTCTGGTTCAATTCTGTTTTGATCAGAGATTATAATTTGTATCATTTCAGTCTTTTAAAACTTACTTAGTCTTGCTTTTATTGCCAATATTAGTCTTTTGTAATTGTGGAGAGATAACGCTTAGCTGGGTTTCCCAGTGCTCCTGACACTCTTCATATACCCTGAGAATTTCGTCTATAGTCATGTATCTGCTTAATTGCTCTGATCCACAAAGATAATAAAAGTTCTTTTATCTTTCAAGGGGGCCAAATAGTGACTGCCCAATGGTCTCCAGGATGAATGAAGTCCAGGACACTGGAGACATCTCTAGGTGATAATACCTTAGATACATAGGGTTACTGGCCCTTGGAGAGATTTATTTACACACCAAAGGACTGGAGTAAGGACAGGACCTTCTAGAATGGACAAGAGTAGCTACCTCCTTTCACTTCAGGAATAGGAGTATTCATTTATTCTTGTTCTTCACTGTACTGGTTTCCTAGAGCTACTGTAATAGAATTATGACTTAGAAAAATAGAAACATTTCCTCATGATTCTAGGGGTGGAAGGTTTGAAATCGAGGTAAGGTTGCACTCCATCTGAAGGCTCTTA
Source organism: Mirounga angustirostris (assembly GCF_029215605.1). Classification (NCBI taxonomy): domain Eukaryota; kingdom Metazoa; phylum Chordata; class Mammalia; order Carnivora; family Phocidae; genus Mirounga; species Mirounga angustirostris. The sequence goes on along the minus strand of NW_026991722.1, from coordinate 3,346,909 downwards.
GGGAGAATATGTTTTGTGGGTCTGCTGAAATTCTTTGGTTCACTCAAACCTCTGTCTCCATCATCACATGCCTTCTCCTTTCTCCCTCTGCCTCTGTACACTTCACTTCTTCTTATATTGACTCTAGTCACATTGGATTAGGGCCTACCCTAGTGACCTTTAGTTAATTTGATTATCTCTTGAAAGGCCCCATTTCCAAATGAGATTACATTAACTGGTACCAGAGGTTAGGACTTTAATATGTCTTTTAGGGAAACAAAATTAAACCCAAAATAGTTGACTGCTAAAAATGTCAAATTTAACATGTCTATACTGAAATTCTAATATGTCCAATTGAAATATCTACTGGCAAACTTCCTCTTGTCATTTGATGTCAAGTTTACCTAACAGTAAAACATCTTGGAGTTATCTCTGACTATTCTCTTTTTCTCACAACATATGACCAATATCTAAGAAATCTTGATTATCTGACCACTTCTGTTGTCACTGCTTCAGTTCAAGCTGTCATATTTATAATTGTTTTATAATATTACATTGTGTCCCTGTACTATGCCTTATGTGACAGTATCCTAATGGTTAATTTTTGCTCCAAATGTTCACTATTATAAATGGCACTGTGATAATAATCCTCATGCAAACATCTTTCTACGCTTACATAATTATCTCTTCTAAAAGTCAAATCCTAGAAGTTGCAGTCAACTTACAACTTGCTCACCTGCCTTTCAAAAAATTATACGAACTGGTTCCTTTCAAATGATTTGTCAATTCGCAGATAATATAAACTTCTTTATCTTCTGATATGGGTGTTGATTTTTGAGAAAAATCGAGCTATTTGCTGCTTCTATGTACTTTAAACTAATATTTATTGTGTATCCACCAGGCACCAGCCACTGTTGTAGACACAGGTTGCTGCCTTCCTGGAGCTTAAATTTTAGTTGGGAAGACAGACTATAAATAATAAACATAGTAAACAAATGAGTTGTATAGTATATTACTATGTGACTTCTACTGTGTCCAACATTCTGTTCTTGAATATATATGTTAATATATAAATAATAAATTTAAATATAAATAGATAATCTCTGAAGAAACAGAAGCTGTCTCTACCATGCTCCTTACTTTCTTCTGGACTCTCAGAATGGCCTTTAACATCCTTATTTCTACCACAGTCTCTTCAAGGGAATTTGTGCTTTTCCTATTACGCCCCTCAAAATAATTTTTCCACCCTCTAACCATTATCCAATTCCACAACATTTCAATATGTTTAAATATTTGTTATAGCAGCACCCCAATCTTGGTACCAAACTGTGTCTCAGTCGTGGTACTACCAGAAAACCAGAACTAGCAGTGTGTGTGTATGTGTGTGTATGTGTGTGTGTAGACTCTAAATAAAGAGGTAGAGACAATGAAGTTTACACAGTTGTAGGGGTTGCCTATCCAATGAGGAACCTTCAAGTCAGGCAGCAGGCAGGTAGCTCACAGAGAGTGAGGCTGCAATGGAAGCAGGATTTCTTCTTCAAGGAAACCTCAGTTTTACTTGTAAATCTTTTCCTCTGATTGGATGATACCCACCTGCATTATCAAGGGTAATCTCCTTTACTTAAAGCCAGTTGAAAAATAACTTCTCAGCAATGCCCGGGTTCGGGTTTGATTGAGTAACTGGGTACTACAGCCCAGCCAAGCTGTCACGTAAAACCAACCACCACACTCACAGACTGGCAGTTTGTGTAGGAAGAATTCTCATCAGTTTTTATTGCTTTGCCTTAGAGGTAAAAATTAGGGGCAAAAAGGGGCCATCAGACTTATTATTTACTGTGAGGCATTTAATCAGAAATCTGTCTCTGATCCAGAATGCCTCATGTGTGAATTCAAGATAAAATTAACAAAGATGAATATTAAAAATCCAACAGTAATCTAATAATAAAACTATAAATTTTAAGGGAAAGTTTTACTAGTTTAATTAAATGTTACAGTTTTTGAGAACACCTTCCAAAACATGTGTCAATAATTTATTGCTATAACTCAGTTCAGTGTCTCAACATCTGTTGACTGTGGATAAAATTCTTCTATACTCACTAGATTGTTAATATAAAATTACACTGTATGGTGTTTATTACCCAGTTATGGAAACCATCAAATTGACCATATGATGTACTTTGGCTTCTTCATTACATGTCTTTTATCAACTTATTTTTGGAGTTCTTTTTATTGTGTTCATATCTTTATTAAATTCTGCCATCATGGGAAGCACGTAGATATTTGTTGCTATTTCTTGATTTTTATTCCCAACAGAGTTCTTTTTTTGGTTTTACACATTTTTCTTTTATTTTATTCACCAAATAATTAATTAATTATCTTTAACATATTTTTATTTTATTTTGACCTTGAGGATGTAGCAGTGACTATGTCAAATAGGATCCTGCACTTCTGGAATTTAAGTTCTTGTCCCAAGAGACAGATGACCAGCCCAAGAGTACATCCCACTGAATATGTCTTAGAGAAGCCTCTTCCGCCCAGCCCGGAGTCGCCGCAAACCCAGTGAACTGATCTTGAAATACACATGCCATCGGGGAGGGCAGGCTCAGAAGTCCTTCCTGCTCATGCTGATGCCCTGCAGTTGTAAGAGGGAGCGGTTTCCTCCCTTGGTTTTATCCAGGGCCTCCTTTTCCAAACTATAGAATATTATAAGAAGTCTTAGGATTTAATCGATTCATATTCTATATTCTGCTTTCTGGAGACAGGGATAGAATTAAAGTGTTCACTTTGATTTGAATTTTTAATTTCTTATCTACTACTCTCCCATTTACTTGAATTGTTGATGATGGCAAATTTCCAGCTAGTCTTTAATTTTATGTATCAATTTGCATCTTTATATCTAATTTGTACATATATATTTTGCCCCTTTGTGTCCATTTTTCTTAGGTGTTGCATGAGTAACATTCTATGACCGTGTTTCATCCTGCCCCGTTTACCTGAAAATCTGGCCCTTAATGTGAAACAGTTACCTTAATGTGTCCTAGAACAAAATTCCTTGATATTCTTTAATGAATGATCTTTTTTGTCTTCCTACGGTGTCCATAGGCATTCAAACAGATGATGCTATCTGTCAGCTTCACACAACCATATCTGTAGGCTCCAGATGAGTATCTGAAATCAATAGGGATGGAATCGTGGTAATTAAATTATAGCACTTACATATAATTACACTTATGTAAAAAATATCCACCCCTGCTCATAGCTGCTCCTGAATATGATAGACATAAATCTTTGCAAATGATCTCTTTGGGGGTGGGGAGGAGAAAGAGCGTTAATCTTTGAAATTATGCCGGGAAAAATTAGGATACTGGAACTATTTCACTTCAGAGAAATCATTTGATTCAAAGTCCAGTTTTAAACAGGTTCATTTTAGTAGTTTTCATCTTTGAAAAGTAATTTTGATGCAGTTCTTTCTGCAAAGCTTCATGATGAAGAAACTGATCTCCTGATGCTTGGGGACTGAAAAAGGCAGGACCCATGGCAATCGGGGTGGTAGGTTATGCACCCTGCATTATTGGGAGCGCACATCACTCTGGACACCTTGTAAGCATTTAATCAATGAACTGATGCTTGTTTGAATAAGTTGATTAATTAATTGACATCAAAAAAGAGTCCTGTTCTCCCAAGCATTCAGTAACATGGCCTAGATGATTACTTTGTGTTAGACCAGACATGTTACGAGATGTGTTTTCTCCTTTTGGGTTTAAGAAATAAGACATTCAAAGTTTTTGTTGCCACTTATTTTACACCAAATTCACTCTTCTGTTCAGCAAATATTTGCTCATTTTATTGCAATTTGCTTTTTCTGCTTCTCATATGGGTGACCAATCCAAAGTTTATTTATGTAGGTTCCAGGTAGTCAATGATATATATTCCCTAAATAATAAATGTCCTACCACCTTTGTCCAGATGGAGTATGAGATGATGGGTGTAGGGATCTGGGGGCGCAAAAACAGGCCCTGCTGTTGATATGAGTTAGCTAGTGATCCAAACTGCAAAAAGTACCCATGGATAGGCCACCAGCCTCTACCATCCCAAACCAGTGCAAAATGGAAGATGCACATCTACTAACCCCTTTAAAATGTCATGACTTGATAAATAAAATCTTTAAAAAAAAAAAGGGGGGGTCGCCTGGGTGGCTCAGTTGGTTAAAATGTCATGACTTGGTTAGCCCAGATTATGCTTTTTCCTCCAGAAATACTGGGGATTTAGTAGCCATTTCCTTTTAGGAATTACCAAAAAAGCACATTTGTTTATCATGATTTGACTTAGAGTTTCAGGTTTCAATAACTATATAGTTGGAATAATACTAATTCTATCTATATTATGCCTATGACAGGGAAAAAAAGAGAATACGTACAAAAAAAGTGCTTGGGTGCCTGGGTGGCTCAGATGGTTAAGCGTCTGCCTTTGGCTCAGGTCATGATCTCAGGGTCCTGGGATCGAGGCCCACATCGGGCTTCCTGCTCCTTGGGAGTCTGCTTCTCCCTCTGCCTCTCTCTCTCTCTCTCTGTGTGTAAAAAAAAAAGAAAAAAAAGAAAAAAAAGTGCTTTAAAATGGTACATTTTTATTTTTTAAAGATTTTATTTATTTGACAGAGAGAGACACAGCAAGAGAGGGAACACAAGCAGGGGGAGTGGGAGACGGAGAAGCAGGCTTCCCATGGAGCAGGAAGCCTGATGTGGGGCTCGATCCCAGGACCCTGGGACCATGACCTGAGCCAAAGGCAGACGCTTAACGACTGAGCCACCCAGGCGCCCAAAATGGTACATTTTTAAATTAGTGAATTAGTAAAACAGGTACATAAAGTACTATACAAATATAAAATATTATTACCATAGCTATCATTGTCATATCACTGTCAAAAGCCTATTTTTCTAATCTTCCTTTAACATGGAAAATTTATTGGTCAAAAATTATAAATTTATATGTGAAACATTATACTTGAAAGGTAAAGGCATATGTTTTAAAATATAAATAAGAAATAACCATGAGCGGCGCCTGGGTGCCTCAGTCAGTTAAACGTCTGCCTTCGGCTCAGATCATGACCCCAGGGTCCTGGGATCGAGCCCCGCATCGGGCAACCTGCTCAGCGGGGAGCCTGTTTCTCCCTCTACCCCTCACCCCGCTCTCATGCTCTTTCTTACTCTCTCTCTCTTAAATAAATAAATAAATAAAATCTTTAAAAAAAAAAGAGAAATAACCATGAATAAACTAGGCTTAGTTTAGCAGCTTCTAACTCATAGTTACAAATATGTCACAGAATATGTCTGCATCTACATGATACCAAAAAATTTGAGACTTTCAATTATTTAGCTATTTGGCATTATGTACATCAAACACAAATTTTTCACTCACCATCCATGAAGACACATTTGATTATACACTCTTGCCATTGAAGTAAGTGAGAAATATTATTCACTACTTTGTAATCACTCTATTTGGAGAAAAGATGTATAAAACCAGAGAACCATGGGGCGCCTGAGTGGCTCAGTCGTTAAGTGTCTGCCTTCGGCTCAGGTCGTGATCCCAGGGTTCTGGGATCGAGCCCCACATCGGGCTCCCTGCTCGGCGGGGAGCCTGCTTCTCCCTCTCCCACTCCCCCTTGCTTGTGTTCCCTCTCTCGCTGCCTCTCTCTCTGTCAAATAAATAAATAAAATCTTAAAAAAAAAAAAAAAAAACAGAGAACCATTACCTAGTTGGAATTTCATGTTTCAAGAAACTGTTGGTGTGGTAAAGAAAAAGGATATGGGAGATGCAGCTGTGAATAAAAATTGAATTCTTTCCATATTGGCAGATGTACATCACCCATGTCCTTCCCGAAGCCTGCATCTCTGGGTCTCAGGAAACTGTTCTCATGACCTAATACTGCCCTTCCCATAGACAAAGGACCAGAAGTCCTTTCTGGATGCAAGATTATTTACAACCTCTGCTGGTCTAGATCGCCTTCCTGGCAGGGCTGATGGGAGACGTGCATTGGTCCTATGAAGAGCCACGTTTGCTTGTTTTTTTCTCTCTACTCCAAGTAGTTTTGCATCATGAGGTGATGATTTAACCACAGGGGTATCTGGAGACCAACCCAAATGCAAACAACCCTGCCTAATTTTCTTTTCTTTTACCGTAGAAATCCTCACTCACTCTACGGGTTGTTATTAATCATGCTCACTTTTAAAGATAATTTAGTTTTAATACATTGTCAATGCAATTCTCCAGGGTGCATAAAAAGCGATCCGTCTTGTGAATATCTGCTTAGCGCCATTTCCTGATTCTGGAGCAGCTTTCTAATATTTCTGCTTTTAGCCAAGGGAAGCGACTGAAGTAAGGATGTGTAAAGTACACCCTGATCAGTGTTGTAACTTCCAAGTGTCTTCAGGGTCACTGCTTTAAATGGTGCGGGAGAGTAATGGCTACATATTATCAGCTTTAGGACTCTTCCGTTGGCATCTTCTTCAGTTCTTACGGGGCCTGTGCTGCCAGAGACAAGGCTCTCTGCTCTTAGGAAGAGGGGGGAGGATGGATATTTTAGAAACCAGAAAGCCTCTCCTAGACGCTCATAAAGCTACAGCCGTAAAAAGGGTCTGCTATTTAAGGCACTTAGCTGGTCGCCCACCACCTTCCTATTTGCTTAGGTGTGTGGAATAAAATTTATTGTGTCTAGAAAGCACCATTAATGCTTCGATACTAGACTGAGTCACATGAAATTGCTTTTTTTTTTTTTGGTGAGTAAAAATGCGATCCAATATTAGCAGTTCTGTATGGTTCAGCCTAATACTTGGGAATATGTTTATCTCCCCACTGCCCCACCAAAAGCTTTTCCATAGAAATGGAGAATAGGGCTTGGCAATACAAAGGATACTAACATTCTGATTTGCCCACATATTGGTGGCATGGCACATTCCCTTTAAGAGGCTCTGGCTAGAAGCTGGCTTTCGTAGGATGTGTTCAGAGTAGGTAGACCAGTTCATGAATAATCTTTACTGACTAAAGCAAAATAACTTTGTTTTCCTTTCACAAATTAGAAGTTTCAGTAAAGTCTGGTAGGTAACTTATCCTATTTGCCCTATTCCAAGATTTGTCTGTCAAATAGAGACCTCTCTGGATATAAGAAAAGAATGTGAGAGGAAATTTGAGCCTAGCTACATCAGATATACATACATATTGATTACAGAAGCATCTCAATTTTAGAGCCATTAAGCTGATCCAGTGAGGGGTTGGATGAGAACATTTGTACCAAAGGAATCCCATTTATCCTGTTTGCATTGGATAATATTAGGGATTTGGGGATATCATCCAAACTACTGTTATGAATATCTGTATGACAGGTTCAAAGACAGACAGGCATTTGTAATAAAATTTAATAGGTCAAAGAGCTGCATTGGTTGGTGTTTACGTACCTAGAAATATTTCATACTCTTCCACCTAAGGCGTCTTTTCCTGGAAATGAAATGTACATCTTGTTGTCAGAAAGCATATTAATTTAAGCTACAATGAACTTTCGTTATCCAGGCTTTGAAGGTGTAAGGGTGAAGAGCTGTGTGCAGAAAGTGTGCACTTTGAGAAAAGATGCAACCAAAAGCAAAAAAAAAAAAGCACCCTGAAAAACAAGCTAATTGAGATTGATGTAAGCCTGTTAAATACTTCTGATATGTGTACACAGTTAGTTCAAGGCTGAAGTAAATTTCCCCTGGAAATAACTGGACAAACAATGGAAGTGAAGATGGATATTGTTGGCAGGTTTCTTGATGCCCGAGTCCCATGAGTGAGAAAAAATAAGGGACACCTTCAAGTAAGGTCCAGTTAGATAAAGCCGAGATTGACTTGAACACTACACAGGGTTATAGATGATATTGATTACACATACAATAATTTCATAGAAATAAATCATCTGGTTGAGTAGTTAGAATTTGTCCTTTTCAGATTAAACATATGGGCAACAACATACTATTAATATGAGATATGGATGCATTTCAAATCTCAGTGAGCCTCTATGGTGAAGAAAATCATAAAGCTGTTCTCTATTGCCAAATCCTACAGCACCATCACCAAACACCTGGTGACTGCCACTCAGAAGTTGAGAAACAGGTCAAGACTTGTTTTATCCAGCATGGTTTTCCTCCTTTAAATAGATGACCTGAAATCCTTTCTGTTCAGTTAAATTCATTTCTGATCAGGACCCACCCTTCATATTCCATACCTCTGGATCCAGGAGATGTGTTCTCATGATGTAACATCACTCTTCCCAGAGACAAACAATACTCCTTGAACTCACTATCTGGTGGCACTTCTACTTTTGGTCCATAACATTACCCTGGAATTCTCACAGTTCTTAACTTGACACTCCACACAACCAGTCTTTCTGTGATGTGACATGGGACCATCTTTGTGAACATTTTGTGAAGTTTCAGAGACGTGGAAGCATGCCATTCTCATAAAATGGTCATTTGGATTTATTTTTGAAGCAATCATTGCACTTGTTATTCACAATCTGTTTCTAATGCATTAAAATATTTATTTTGAAGGTTTATGGTGAGCCAATGGCCCTCTCTTCTAGAACAGCCCGTACCGGCTGGGAAAATGCAGCTGTTTCAGGTAGTGTCTCTAGTGGTTGATTATGTGTGTCACCATAAACTATGTTTATAAATTGTGTTCATTGTGTTATAATTAGTGCTAACAGTGCATAATATCAATAAGGTCATTAAATATGTAAATAATAAATAATAGCAATATTAATGCCACCAAGGAGCAGTGCTCAATAGCATCATGTCTACTCAGTCAGCTTAGGGCCACATTTCTCATCATTTCATCAGGAAGACATGGAACGGAGCCAGTCATTGGTTTAATGAACACACAGCGGAGTGCAGAGGTGGAATGTAGCCTTGCTTAATGGCTGGGAAAATAAGCCCTGCAGGTTGTTTTCCTAAGAAATGAGGAAATGCTGCACCACGTATCTGGTTTCACAGGGCAGCAAATTTTTGGAAATTTGAAAAGTGAATTGAGGATGGGGAGGAGACCTATTTACCTTTTCATTTAAAATGACGTCTGTTAAAATTTCCCAATACAGCTGCCCCTACATTCTCACTAAATGCCTCTGGGGATATAGAAAAGAATACGGAGGGGCGCCTGGGTGGCTCAGATGGTTAAGCGTCTGCCTTCGGCTCAAGTCATGATCCCAGGGTCCTGGGATCGAGTCCTGCATCAGGCTCCCTGCTAGGCGGGGAGCCTCCTTCTCCCTCTGCCTCTGCCTCTCTCTCTCTCTGACACTCATGAATAAATAAATAAAACATTAAGAAAAAAAAAGAAAAGAATATGGAGCTCCAAAAGCACCACAAACATAAGGACTTTCAGACAATTTACAGACTGAATCTTGGAAAACGTTTCTACTGATTCCCTGCCCATGAAGCTGGATTAGAGAACACAGTTGATGGGTGGACCCTAGGAATCTCAGGTGGTCTCATCCACCAGTTGACCAGGCTGCAAATGGGAAGCCACATTCAAGTGAGCAAGAGTGAGCCTCAGGGCAGGTCTGCATAGACCATTCCTTTGGTGTTAAAATCTCTGCAAGAAATGAGAAATGGAATATTCTGAATATGAAAAGAAAGGGCAGCATGCTAAAATATATTTCCAATGGGAAATAAAATTAATTTTAGAAAACTCTTTGGCATCCTTTTGGTAGTATAGTCATGCAACGGGAGTGGAATGTCAAAGCTGGAAGATTGAATCTACCAGGATGTGATGAATGGGACATAGGAAAGGGTGGAAGGAGTACAAGAGGCCAAAAACAGAACACCAGAATGAACATTTATACTTCGGGCAGCACACATTGGAAATTTCAGAGCCAGAAAATTGAATTGTTAGTATGAAGGTAACTTTGAGGGCCTGCTCAGGAGGGGAAAACAGAAGAAAAGAAAACAAAAATTTTTAGGAATGGAAAAGTCTCAGAAGTGACAGGATGCCAAGACTAAAATAGTTTTCTGAAGAAAAAGAAATGAGGAAATCTGTCAAAGGCACAGCTGAGGAAACATTTCTGGACTGAACTAAGAGCTGGTTGTATTGATCACCATGTCACTAGGTCCCAGTCATGTCAAAGGTCCATTATGAAAGGTCTGATCCCTTTCAAAATGCTCCACTCTTTAATAGCGAACTAAGGACAAACAGGAATTCAAAGAAAGCATTCAAAATGAAAGACAAAGACCAACATGTGCAAACAATTAAAAAGAATCTTGGGGAAAAAAGAGATGGAGATTGAAGAAAATTTGAGAAAGAAATTACTGATATCCTTAGGGAGGTACAAGAACACATTCTATTCATGAAACAAGAGCAGTATGTAATAAGAACAGAACATTCTGAAGTCTGAATATCTCCATTGAAAATTAGCTCTGTTGAAAATCATCTACTGTCATAGCAGTAGATAAGAACTTAGTGAGTGCTTTAAAAAATAAATCTGAAAAAAAATTTCAAAATAGCAGAGCAAACACACACACCCACACAAGAAAATTGAGAGAAAGAATATGGTAAGGTTAGTGGGTGAGTCCAGGACCTGCGTCAGAGTAAGTCTTCACTTCTACAGGGAAGTTCCAGTGGGGGCGGGGGGAAGATTTGAAAGGAAATAAACCAAGAAATATATATATTTTTTAATTTCTTTGAATTAAAGACATGCGTTTCTAGTTTGAATGGGCTCAACAAGTCCCTACCACTATGGATGAAAACAGCCTCACAACAAGACAAGGTATCATGAAATTTAGAAATATGGGGACAAAGAAAAGACAAAATTACAGAAGGAGAGAAAAATGTGACTCATGCAAAAATCCAGGAATAAGAAAGGCATTGGACTCTTCCTTAGCTATTTGGGATGTTAAAATTAATGGACAGTTACCTCAAACTACCAGGGAAAATTATTTCCAACCCAGGATTCTGTACTCATTAAACTACTAATCAAGTATGAGACAGGAATGGAGACATTTTAAACCATGGAATATCTCAAAAAATAGCACAGTGGACTTGAGAAATCTTTGGCCATTTCAATAAAGTAATGACAATGGTACAAAATGAAAACATTAATTTTAAAAAACATGAACTAAAAAATAACTTAGATAAACAGGCCAGGCACTCAATTCATTTTCTAAATCTGGCATATAACTTACATCAAAACCAGTTGAAAATACTACCAAAATAAAAGAGAAAGAATTAAATAGTCATCTCGCTTATAAATATGACTCAGAAATTCTACAGTGAGCTTTAAAAAATAAAGTGCAACACTATCTTCCAATAATAATCATTCTTAATCAAGTAGAATTTATTTGGAGTACAAGAAAATGTTAATTATTGGCAGTTTGTTAACATGGTGATCAGATGATTAGGCCAATTAAAATTGCCGTACAGTCATACGAATGTAGTTGATAGAGCTCTTACCAGCAGTCTCACTAGCCTGCTGACCATTCCAGCTGCCGTCTCTCTGACCTCACATCCTTCTCCCCACCCTCAGCTCGGCTACCCTGTCCCCTACCTTCCTTGGTCACGCCAGGCACACAGCTCCCCACCCCAAACCTGGTCTGATTTCCAATCACGGCCTCCAAGTTCCTCTTACTTGAGCGCTAAGACATCCACATGCCACTCAGGGCTTCTTTTCCAAAGTGCTGGCCACCTTCTAACGTACGATACCATTTTTTCACTTATATTTTACATTTTACATTTTATTTTATTTACTTGCTATTTAGCACTCCACAGAATGTAAGCTCTATGAGGACGGGGATTCCTACCTGTGTTTTCTCTTTTCCGTGACGAATCCCCAAACATCCCAAACAGTGCCTGGTTCATAGCAGATGCTCGATGTCTGCCTAATGACTGAGTGCATTTTCTGTAGCTAAGGTTTGTATTTTAAGTAACAGCATTTTAATCATCTTAAGCACAAAGATTCTCGGACGGGAAAATATTATTGCTAGAAAACAACCCACCCAGTGTGTGTGATTTGAAGGAACTGCTTGGGATTTGAAGGAACTGCTTCTGGTAGAAAAGAGGATGCTATAGGACCAGGATGGAAGGGTTCCCCAACAGGGCACCCTGTGGGCTCAGCCAACATGCTTCTGAGGGTGACACAGTGAATGTCAGCACCCTGTCCTGTCCCTTGACTGCTCCCTATGTGTGGCAGGCACCCAGCCGCATTGTGGTATCTATTGTGGTAAATTTGTAAGCTCTTGTAAAAGAGGATATAGCTATATTCTGGTTGTATATTCTCTTTTTTTAAGATTTATTATTTATTCATTTTAGAGAGAGAGAGAGAGTACAGGTGGGGAAAGGGGCAGAGAGAGAGAGAGAATCTCAAGTTGACTCCACACTGAGCACAGACCCCAATGCAGGGCTTGATCCCAGGACCCTGAGATCATGATCCGAGCTGAAACCAAGAGTCAGCCGCTCAACTGACTGAGCCACCCAGGCGCCCCTCTTATTGTATATTCTAATCCCGTCTGGATATTCTTTTTTTTAATTTTCCTCACAAAGTCACTATCCCTTGTTTTTTTTTCACTCGCGTGTTTGCTTGTTTACCTCTCACAAATGGTGAAGCAGAATTGTCCAGATGCCCTCAGGCGATGTTACAGGCATTTACCTAGAGCCCTGAGAGTATGGACCAGGCCACTCACGCAACATTATGTTGTAGGAGCATGCTGGGCAGGTGAGCTGATGAGAACACTTAACTTCTGAGAAAACACTTTTTTTGTTTCCCATTCATTGGTTTAGAAAACATTTTGATTTTTCTCCCACAGACCAGACACTAGGCTAGTTGTTGGGGACAGAAAGAGATAAAATTCTAGATTCTGGGCACCTGAGTGGCTCAGTCCGTGAAGCATCTGCCTTTGGCTCGGGTCATGATCTCAGGGTCCTGGGATCGAGTCCCATGTCGGGCTCCCTGCTCAGTGGGGGTCTGCTTATCCCTCTGCCCCTCTCCCCCACTCAGGCTCTCTCTCTCTCTCTCTGTCTCAACTAAGTAAATAAAATCTTTAAAAAATTCTAGATTCTACCCTCTAGAATGTTGTTTTTCTTCCTTCTGGATCACAGCATATTAGGGACAGGAAATCGTGGGCAGAGAGAATGTGGACTAGTACCTTGACCTTTGTAAGAAGTGAAAGGGAAAATCTCTTTAGAAACAGACCCAATAAATCAGAAATATCTGCGGCCTGGTGCTGTTTGCTCTCGAGTCAAATAGCTGCACACACATGAGAGTTTCTAGGACGTCACTGAATTTGATGATGTGGAAACCAAAGCAAGAAACCTAGGTTCTATATACTCTGTTTAGGAAGGCAGGAACGCAGAGACTATGTTTTAGAAATAATTCCACCTCAAATTATTTTTAAGTTTCACCTCTCTGGAACTTTCTCAATACCACCACGTGGGGAAGGAGCACACTGACAGCTAGAACTCCCTCTTTTTGCTGTTGTTCAGAGGTTCAATATCTTGACATCAAGGTTTCTGAATCATCTTGTCTTGGAAATCAATTTTCCAAGGTTTCAGAAATTTCTATTTTTGTTAAAACTTTTGAGCAAGTAGTTTAAGGAGCCATTATAATTAGATCTTTTCCTTTCGCAGAAACTCCTTTCTAATTCACAAGCATTAACCATGTCAGTTCACAACAAGGCTAATACTGTTATGGTCATAAAATGAAAAATGTTTTCAGCAGAATGGAGAGGTTACTGCTCTATGTGTGACAACCTGTGGAATGTTTCACCCCATATGTTTTAGATATTTTTTCCTGAGACTGTACTAGAAATTTATCAGCTGAAAGTAAGCTGATCATACACAGCATGATGGCTAGGTTGTGTCCGGAAATGTGTGCTCAAAGCTGTGAGGCTCAGGATCTCAGCTGACCTCACGGAAATCAGGGACGTGTGAAGTCAAACCCTCCATCCTGCCGCAGTTCACTAAGGGGCCATGTCCTTCCTCCTCCCGCCGGGCTCCTGGTCGCAGGGTGCACGGTGCAGGGCCTGCCTTTTGCCTATCACTCGTGACGCATCACCTCTTCCTCCGGGAAGCAAACGTTAATATCCCTGAAGTTGTTTGAACCATCCAAGAAGGTCAAAGTTGGGATAATTACAGTTATTCTACTGACGTTCAGAGGCTCACATTCCCAGATGCATCTGTAACTAACTCTACGTGATGGAAGTATCACATTATTCTTGTGTTTGCCAGCTTGCAGTGTCATTCCAGATGGCAAATACAAAAATAGCATGAAAAATTTCCTCCTGAAATGCACTCTTTGAAAGTGTTCTGTTAGCCCGATAACAGATCAAGATGTTCCAACATTTCAATTCTCATGAGCATAAGTGATATGCTCCCCTCCCCTTAAAAAAAAAAAAAAGTCCAGATATTAAAATGCTTCATTACAGCAAATTGCTGGTTGTTATTAATGTCATTATTGGTTGTTCACGGAAGTTCTCTCTCCCACCCCTAAGGAAATACCCCATGCTTTATTCCTAGAAGCTGCATTCATTAGAGTAGGAGGATCTCCAGAGCAATAGAAACGTAAAGGTCTCAGTTGTTAACACAAAAGTGGAACTGCTTAAATTTGATTACCTTGTTTAATGAAGTGTCGCATTTATTTACAAGATGACATGATGAATCACATTACAGCTACCATAAATCAGCTTATAAAAAAGGACAAATCGTTCAATAAAGCAATGCACTTACAAATTTGAAATGAGGAGATTTGCACCCATTCTGATATTTTCCACATTAAAACCACAACAACAAAACACTTTCAGATCAGCCCAGGAATTAAACTTGATTTGATTCTGAAAATCTTTTCTGTTCTTCAATCACAGAGGCCCTGCATTCTGTCTTGGCCTCAATTTGCATCTTGCAGTGGCTGGGAACCTCCTTCCCTTCAACCTTCTCAACATCAGCATCTGCTAGCTCAGTCCTCAGGCTCGGCAGCTCCCCCAGGCACGGGGAAAATCACCGCGATGTCTGACTACTGGACAGGATTGCCAGGGGCACTGACTACTCTTGTTCAGCTTTTTTTTTTTTAATCTGCTGGCTGGGAAACTATGAGTAACCCTGGGATCACAGGGCCAATGCCTTCATCTGCTTGGAATGAATTCAGATCTGTATTCACCATGGGATTCCCCAGGAAAAAAGCAAAGTCTCTGATGTGTAGAAAGAACAGTGTGAAGTCGAAGGATGGGGCTGGGGCTGGGGCTGCTGCCTCCTCCCATGGGCATGAGGCCTCCCCTCTCCCTTCCTTCCTTATCAGACCTGCTCTGGGCCACAGTGCTGGGGCAGAGGGAGGAGGCGAGGCAGGGGTCATTGGTGTGGAGAGCTGTGTCACTTTACCAAATCCCATGGTTTCTGAATCTCCATTTTTCAGGAGTGGACTGGGGTGAGGGAGGACCAACCTCCAACCTAACCAGGCTGAAAGATTCAAAGTGACAAGATACACTCCCAAGTTGATACTCTGTGATTCACACATTTGCAAAACAGGACCTCTTCTTTGGGATCCATAACAGAAATGTTGCACAGAGAGGAAGGAAGAAAAATGGTAAAAATGTATTTATTAGTTATTATTTGTCACAACCAACAGTGGACAGGAAGCGATTGGTGCTTTTCAAAGTTTATTTTCCCAAGTGAACTAGACCTGCTTCATCCGATGTAGTGAAAATGGATTTTCAGTTTGGGTTAGAAGGCTTGTTTTCATCAATCCAGCCCTAATACTAATTGTGTGGCCTGGACAAGTGACCAGTTTTCTCATATATAGAGGAGGGATGCTGGCACCTGACTTGCCAAGATCATAGTGAAGGTTCAGTGAGAAAAGAAACTCTCAGAGAGCTGGATGCAGCCAACCATTGGTTAAATAGGAATTTCTTCGCTCCCTCCATCCTTCCCTCCCTCCTTCCTTCCCTCTGTCTTTCCCTCCCTCCTTCCTTCCCTCCTTCCTTCCCACCTTCCTTCCCTCCCTCCTTCCATCCCTCCCTCCTTCCCTCTGTCCCTCCTTCCCTCCCTCCTTCCCTCTCTTCTTTCTCTCCTGTTGGAATCTAGAGGGTCTTCTTTGTCAACATATCCCTTGAACACATGACACAGACGTACACAGTCATTCTACCCACATTTCTGTGTTTTCTGTATATTGAAAAGTGTTCTCTGTGAATTCTAATTGGCTATGCTTTTAATGTATTTTGAGTGTGACCCATAGGGGAAAAAAGGAAGTCATACTTAAATTTAAGCCTCTAGGAAGAGAGTTTACAGAGTTCTCGATTTCGGTTGCAAAAGGTAAATAGAAGCTTCAGATTCTGTCTCTCTGGATTTTCTCACCAGGCAAACAGATAAGCTAAACCTCAGTCCCTGGGGCCTGGGTGGAAGATAAAAAAAAAAGAAGGAAGAGGAAATTTGAAGCTGTTTTTGGACTTTTAAACAGGACTGAACCCTCCATTTCAAGTAGGGAGTTGGGTAGGAATTTGGTGGAGTGAACCCACAGGAAGAATCAGCCTGAGCTGATTTTCAGGCTGAGAACTTAAGTATTCTGGGTATGTCAGTGACAACGACGATGCTAAGAGGCCCAGTATGGTTTTCAGACTGGGGAGCCTGGGCACACGGAGCCAGGTGGCAGGGTCGTGGGATCCGTGGGCAGCGCTCCCCGGAGAGCAGCGCCCACCGCCGCCGCCCCTCCTGCCGTCTGCACGGGGCACCGGAGCGCAGCAAAGGACCCCGTTTCCAAGGCCGGGTAGAGGCTCTGATACCGCAGTGGAAGTGCGCTTTGTGGTAACCAGAAGCCTTGGTGCTTTTCCCCGACCTCTTTGGTAACTTTAAGGAACCACCCGCTCAGGTCTGTACTGCCTAATCAAGAAAGTAGGAAACTGTTCCCCAAATCTAGAAATTCACCTCCAGTCTTCTGCCTAATAGAAGATCATGGACTTGGGCTGGGAGGAAACGCCTGGGACAGCGCTGAGTGCCCCGGGGATGCGCGGGCAGCTCCGCCCCCGCTCTGGGCCGCCCTGCGCACCTGCCAGGGCGCGCTGGGCACCGACGCGCCGCCCGGTCCCCCGCGGCCTCCACGGCCAGGCCCGCGCTGCGCGGAGGGCGGCCGGGGCTCGCGGTGTGTGTGCAGAGCGCCAGGCGGGGCTGGGGGCAGCGAGGGAGCCCGCGTCTGAGTCGAGCCTGCCCGCCACTGAGTGACAGGTGGACTGGATGCCCCTTCGGCTGCCGATGTGTTATGAGACCCGTAACAATCGCGCATCTCCAGGGAACAGGGCTGCTCTGCTCTTCACTATCAGACATGAAAGAAGTAATTTCAGGGGCCAGAAAAGGATCTCTGATAAAAGAAAACATTCCAGCTTCCATGGCACTGGAGTTTGCCCCAAAGCAATAGCTTTGATATTTTTTTTTTCGGTATCTTTATGTTTACAATTAATCCATGATTATCTACAAAAAAATATTTTGGCCTATAGGGTGCTGTAGAAAAGAATTGGTTTCTTTCTTTAAAACATTCTTTTTTTATTGACTTGAATATCATCTATAATAACATTTACATAGTGCTTTACCGTCTGCAAAGAACTTTCACACACAGGACCTGATTTCAGTTCAGTTCACTTAATCCTCACACAAACATATGAGGTATGAATTACAAGATTATCTCTGTTCTGTAATGAATAATATTAAGTTTCATTCAAAGGGACTGCTGAACATGGAATTATCCCCTGAACATTTCTTGACATCCTTCTGATGAAATTCTCCAGCCACCCCACCTATCCGTTGAAAGCAGTGAATAAACAGCAGGAGAGTTAGAAGCCCCTGAGGTGTGGGATGCTGTCTCCAGTTCTTCGATGAAGGGCTGTTCACAGACGCGGATGATGGGAGGAAGTGGAAGTTGGAGCTCTCTGCTCTGGTTTCCTCCTTAGTGTTCTTTCTTTTATTGGGATCTTCTTTGTATCTAAGAATCCATGATTCATAGAGAGCAAATTTACATAAGTGAACCACCAGCTTTGGTCACAACTTTCCGTTCTGCAGGCTTGGAAGTATAAAGCATTGCAAAGTTCTAAAACTGCGCAAGTCTGGGGGCGCCTGGGTGGCTCAGTTGGTTAAGCAACTGCCTTCGGCTCAGGTCATGATCCTGGAGTCCCGGGATCGAGTCCCGCATCGGGCTCCCTGCTCGGCGAGGAGCCTGCTTCTCCCTCTGACCCTCCCCCCTCTCATGTACTCTCTCTCTCTCAAATAAATAAATAAATCTTTAAAAAATAAAATAAAATAAAATAAAACTGCGCAAGTCTGTTTGTATATACAGACCGCTCCCCGGCACCCTCACTCTACCCTGCCCATGTTCTTAATGAGTTAAAATCAAAAGCTTCAAACTGTGGTAACAAAGAAAGAAAGCCAGAGTCCTCGTCCAGGAGCACCTGGATTCAGGAGATGCTGTTGTTACCGAGAACACGGGGCAGCAGGTAGTCGACCCGCTCCCTGGTCTCCGGGCCCGCCACAGCACCTCTACTCTGGCCCTGGACCAACGCGGGCCAGGATGGGAGGGCGAGGCGCTCTGCCAGCCCATGGGGGGACGTGTGCACCTGCCGACTGACCACAAGTCCTTCAAAGAGGCAGCCAGGTGGAGTGGAATGGAGAAAACGTTCTCTCAAGCACCTGAGATACGTTTGAGAGAGAAGAAAAGTACTCATATTTGGGAAACTGATGGTGGAATTCTATTCTCAACTGTAGAATAGGTGTGTGGCCAGTTTAAAATTCCGTGACTCTTTGCTTTGTCTATGGTTGGGTCAACGGTGAATTGGAGGAGAATCTTCTGATGAATGTGGGCAAGTCTCACTGTGTTGCCTCCCTCTTTCCTCCTTGCACTCACTTATAAAGGCAGAGCTTTGCTCTCCCCAGGCATGGAAAGCTGGGCGTACAAACATGACGAGGCATTTGGGTGCTCCTTACAAGGCATATGATGGTGCATTTAATTAAGTGACCCCAGAGGAATCAGTTTTGCTCCTTAACTTAGCTCCTCTAGAGAGGATGTTTTCATCATTCTGTGATTCTGGTCTGGAGAAACAGAGCAGGGAAGGTGGGAGGAGTGGAAGGGCTAACGTCTGGGAGGAGCTACGGAGTAGGGCTCCTGCATGGTCTTTCCCCGGCACGCTCCCCAGGAGCCTGGCCACTGTCCCTGCTCTCAGGAAGCCACCTCAGGAGGACAGACACTTATCCCAACATCCATCCGGTGAAATCTCTCTATTCAACAGGTGCAGCGGTTCTAATGCAGGGTACAGCTGGGGGTGCTGACGTCTTCGGGAGATACCCATGCTGTGCCACTGAGCCTACCTTCCCGGTCTCTCTCTGCGTGCGCCCAGCTACCTTCACTCCAGTCGGCCCGGCTTGCCGCCCTGGCTGGACTTCCTCCCCCCTCCACACCTTTCCTCACTACCGTATTTCTTGGGATTCTCACAAGGATCTTTCCTTTTGATTTTCATCCCACTTTCATTTCACCTTCTAACTCTGGGGGGAAGAAAGCATTTAGAAAATTTAAAATAAGACAATAACGTTTAATATCTGTGTTGCTTGGAAAACATTGTCCAAAGGAGTCAGTATGGGGTGAGGATGAAGAGCTGTCTGCACGGGGACAACCAGCTGTTGAAGGTTGTCCTTCACCTCCTGTGTCACTTCAAGGTGTCCGGCACCTCCTGTGTGTCCCTGGACAAGCTACCTTGGCTCCCAGTTTCTCCATTTGCAAACTGGGGGCCACGGCAGTGCCTACCTCGACAGGTGGCTGAAATCCAGACCCACACAACGGGGCCTGACACAACAGTTCTGGAATGTTTGCTCCCCTTGCTCTGAGTGTTGACCCTTCTGCTTGCATCGTGCTTAGGGAAATCTGAAGGCCACGGAAACTGCCCGAATGGACCAAGTTCAGCCCCAGACGAAGATGGCACCCACCCGAGTAACCAAAGCTAGAGTCCACATAATACCCCTTGTGCGTCGTGTTGAGTAGATTGTGTAGATTGATTCAAAACAATGATTAAATTCAATCAACACATCCTATAGAGGGGAAACATTCATAATGTCTAAACGATATGCCCTTCGTATTTTTGGATTTTTGGGACTTTACATCAGTCTCCCTTCAGGTTGATTAATATGGCAAACATCCAGTTTTGCACACCCTGTTGCTTTTATTTAATTAACAGAAAAATGAAACCACAACATGAAAGTGATCCTTCCTTTCTTTCTCTTTCTTGTTTCCTCCTGCTGGAAACTTCCTCTCACCAAGATCCACTTGGGAAATTTCCATTCCAGGAATTTTTTATGAAGCTGCAAGGGACAAATTAGGTGATTTGAATAAGTTAACATTGTATCTGCTGCTTTGGAGATCACAATACACAGGGAAAGTGATATATGCTACTTGCCTTGTGGGGGATTCAGAATGTCATTAGTTGAGACTTTGTAAAACATTTACAGACACTTAATAAAGAGGCCATTCTAGAAGCACAGGCGGCATGGTGAGAAACGCTTGGCTGGTAGCAGACATGGATGCTGAGGTACCCTCCGAGTTAGTTTGCGTGATGACACTGACCCTGTGATGTGAAATGGAGCAGGGCCGGACATCATGAAAGCGCAGAGGCTTACTGCGGCACAGTGTGAAAACTTTGGCTATTTCACAGTCATTCAGTTAGACTCAAGCAGGACAAGATTGAACAGATTCTCAAGTTTTAAAATACTTGCAAATCTGGCACGCTGACCATCATGGATGGCTGAGGATCTTTCTTCTCTCTGAGGACAAGAAGGCATTAATTCAGCATCTTGGTTAATCTTCTTTGTGCCCATTTGTGTCTTCTTCCTGTTTCACAGCCCTCCCCCCGCCAACACGTACTCTTCTGGAGAGATTGGGGTCTTGCCATATTTAAGGGAGATTATTTCAGGAGAGCACACTTCTCTCTAGGTTGGATGAAAGGAACACGATTTACTCTCCACACTGAGATTGTTTAAAAGCCCTAACCTGGCAAGTCACCTCCATTGACCCAATGTCCCCACATGGCCAGCAGGGCAGGAGTGAATGGTGGCCAAAGACTCACAGACTCATGGAACTGACCCGTCTCCCCCGCCCCATCTAGCTGAGCATGGAAGTGACTTTTGTGGAAATACACCAGCACATCCTTCAGTACCAGCATGAGATGGTGCGTCTCGTGGGAGCCCAGCCTGAGGTTTCCACAGCAACCATGGCAGCCACCAGAGTAAGAGAGCTTCAGCATCCATCCCTGCTAATGCCCCTTCAGGACCTCCGTGTTGCCAAACACCTACAGCCCTGAGACGGCAGTTAGAGGAAGAGAGGCACAACGTGCTGTAGGACAGGGCCCGCGGATGTGCCCGCCCAGGTGAGAAGGGGCCCAGGGGGGACCGTGATGTGCCACGTCGTGAGGTACGTGGGAGTTTACAGTCACGTGGGACAGAAGGATGAAATCACTGCATCCTAAAATGCTCCAGCTTAACTTACCAAAACCGACACACGCAAGGCAACCTTATGCATCCCCACATGCTGCGAGCACATCAGTAGACTAGAACCTGCTTTGAGGGGCTGCGAGCGCTCAGGTGCTTCCCTCATGGAGAACGCATCTTCTATTCCCACTCTGGCAGTGGGAAGGGGGGCTTCATGAGACTGCTCTTTCCCTCGGGGCAAGTGACCCCGGCTGCCCTCAACCCAGCAAGTCCAGACAATAGAAGGACCATGGCAAATGCTGGAGAAATTATCTTCAAAACCCTGGGAAAAGATGAGGGGTTGCCCCCGACCCAGAAGCTGTCACCCTACCAGCTCCGTCTGGCTCCCTTTCTCCCCCTGACAGCCCCCCACTGTCTATCCGTCAGGCTGGGTCTCTTTCTGTTTATCGTTCCCTTCTCCCTCCCTCTGCTCTGCATCAACATGCTTCCCGTCCAGTTTTATGTTACTGTCTTCCAACTAACCAAGCAACAATGCTTTTAAAGATGGGCTGATTTATGGAAAGAAATAAAAACAATCCAAGGGATAATAACAAACAGATTGGCGAGATGGAGGAATTATTAAGGACCAAAGCCCAGACAGGGTTTTTTGCCATCACACACGGATCGCTCCTGTGGCTGGAAGCCTCCGCCCAAATGCTGGGCCCTCTTCTGCTCTCTCTTCCCCTTCTCCTCCTTTTTTTTTTTTTCTTTTTTTTCTTTTTTCCTTTTCAAAACATAAATAGGAAGAAACTAACCCACAAAACAGGGCTTTATTGTGTAGTTTTGTTCATGTTTTAGAGAGAAAAAGAACCCAGGGCATTGCGTGGGGGAGGCTGTTCTGTGGCAAATCGACAAGGGTTTATTATGCTGAGCAGCACTCGTCAAACGTGGCCCTCTGAACAGAGAGTAATGTTGGCGAATCATCCTGGGGGCTTTTCTTCTGTGTGTGAGTGGTATCCATCTGTCAGCTGTCAGTGCCAGTGAGAGACAGACAGGCCTGTCACTTCTCGTCAACCAGCATTTGTGAAGTCTTTTGCAGCTGTTACTGAACACACACTGTCCTCGCTGAAGGCCGGCGAGGGCTTGGAGACCATCGTGCTGGCCAGGCTGACGGGGAGAGACGGGCCAGGGCTGCTCTGGGATGACAGCGTCGGCTTGTCAAAGGCACAAGTACAAGCCTCATTTGTTTCCTTAAAGGGGGAAAAAAAAGAACTGAAAAAAAGCCCTCTCAGAAGGTAATGTGACTATACTTTGTCTGCAGAGGGTCCGTGCAGGTTGCGGTCCCAGGGCCTGGGAAACCCATAACAGCAAACGCAATTTACATCCCAGTAAATGAATATGTTCAAGGTAGAGATCGTGATCCATATTTTTTAAATCAGCAGAATAAAAAGAGGGCATGAGTTTTTTATGGTCTCCCCTGAATAAATTATATTACAACAAAGATTATGCATATGCATAGAAGTTTGCATAATGGAATATATGGTTAATATGTGTTTGTAATGTGAAAGTGAACATCGTGAACCACGGACATGCCCATACTATAATAATGCAGATGTTAAAAAAACTGGGTTAATTTTTATATGGAAACACTCTATTAATCATGACTCTGGTACTCCAGTGGACATTTCAATATGTTTATTTATAGGGTGACTTCCACTTAATTGAATTATTTTAAACTAAGCATGGTTTTGGTTTTGTGGTCCTCCGTCTGCAGGAAGTTCTTTGTACAACACCTACCTCAGCAAAACTGCCTTTCCTAACCATTAATTCACTCACGAGTACACAGCTAGAAATAAAGTGGGGAATTTCAATGCACTCTTTGTTTGCTTCTTGTTTTAAGGTATTGCACAATTTGATTAGGTTTTAGTTTTCTGTTGGGTTTGATGCAGCTCTAATTTAAAAAATAAAAAGTCAGACATTTTTGGCTTCCATATATCACAGAGTCTTATTTTAAAAAAGAAAGGGACAAGGGATTTCTTGGGAAAATGAAGAATTAACTGATGGGAGAGTCACTGGAATCGTGAAAAGAGGAAAGGCGGACGGAGTTGGGAGAGACTGCATTCAAGGGGAGGAAGTTAAGGCTGCAGCCAGGGAAATGAGGATCGTTGGACATGTTAGCTAAAATATCTTGGGGTGAGAGCCGAGGATGTAAAGCTTCTATCCCTGTCATATAAACACGCACTCTCCTCACCAACTGGTGAGGACGCGACTTAGGCCAAAGAAGAGAATTGATGGACCGTGCTTACTAAGGTCTTGGGTCTGATTCCAGGGGACCCGGGAAGATAAATTTGAGGTCACAGTTTCTGTATTCAAAGAAGCTATAATCCGGGTGTGAAGACCACATAAATAAGAAAAGTTGAATAAACAAAGTACTTAGAGAAGTGTTTGTGTACCATTTAAGAGAGCGAGTAATATCAGGCAATTTTTGTCTTAACTGAATGGATCCGAGCAATAATTGTTGCATATGTTTAAGAGGTAGAGGGGTCACTTCAGATCAAAGTAAGAAATAAATCCTGGGTCTGGTGGGATGAGAGGGACACGTTAGGCAGAATGAAGACAGGAAAGCATTTTAGGCATGTTTTTGTTCCCTGTAGCTGCTATAACAAAACCGGAAACTGGAAGGCTTAAAAACACAAATTTATTACCTGCAGTTCTGGTGGCCAGAAATTCTAAAATCAGGGTATGTATCAGGCTGGGTTTCTTCTGGAGATTCTAGTGGAGAACCTGTCTCCTTGCCTCTCCAGATTCCGGAGGCCGCCTGCTCTCCCTGGCTCGTGGCTCCTCTCTCTATTGGCTACAGCGGTGTGGCGGACGTCCTTGCAAGCCTCTCTCTTCTCTGCTTCTCTCTTCGCGTCTTCTCCCTCTGCTTCCCAACACTTTGCCCACTTAAACAGCCAGGATAATCCTCCCATCTCAGGACGCTTCACGTCATCACATCTGAAAAGTCCTTTCTGTCAAATAAAGTGACCTACTTACAGATTCAGAGGATTTGGGCCCTGCAGTCTTTGGTGGAAAGCAGTTGGCCTGGAGCTAAGGGATAGGGAGAAAAGTACTGAAAACACTGGGACCAAATTCTAGGGATTGTTGAATTCCAGTCATAGAACATGGTGCGGTCACCATGAGGTCACCATGAGGTAGAGAGGTAGGTATCAGTTCATGTGAGGGAAATTTTTCTAATAAGGCAAACAGTGCAGGGGTAGAAAGGAGAATGAGTTCTCTGACATCAGAGACATTGAAGCAAATATGGATGACAAGCCTGGATAGAAATTTAAGATTCTCCCAATTCTGTGAATCCAGGGTACTTTTGTTATCACAAAATTGACAACTTCAAGAGCAGGCTTAATTCAGAAGCATGCATTTGCAGGACTGAGGGAGGTCTACTGGTCTCTATGTTAACCTCATTAGAACGATAAAATAGATGATAATGGTAACATTGTATGGGATGCGTATTGTCACTAAAGAATGAAAAGCCAGAATTTTTTTAGATCTACAAGTGTCTGAGCAAACTTTGAAATCATTTGATAGCTGTTCCCTCTCACGTTAAGTGAACCTCAAACAGCACACAGTACAACTGAATTGAGCCAGGATCCCATCAACCGTTTTGACCTTTTGATATTTGGTTACCCCAATCATTGTTCAAACACAAATGAATCAAGCAAGGAAATTCAAAGGGATGAATCGGGGAAACTGAATCTTGCACACACTCTGCGCACCTATTGGTAATGACTCCCAAACAGAGCTTTAAACAAAAGCAGTCATGCGTTTTGCAGCCCATGCTCTAGGCATACTGTGTTCTGCAAGGGTATGTCCTTCAGTGACCCTCAGAGGAGGTGCTGGTCTGTGGCCTAGGTTCACAAAGGAAAATTGACAACAGATTGCCTTGTAAAAGTTATTCTTTCCTGGGGGGCACAAAAGAAATGGCTTCTGTGGAGGTAGAGAGGGGTGGGGAGGGGGGCGAAGCCAGTTATCATGATTAAGAAGCCCAGGAGGCAAGGGGATCTTTATAAACTTAGTTACTCTCAAGGATAGAAAGCATAAGCCCAAATAAATTGGATCTAGAGAAGCCTGTTTTCCACCAGGTACTGAAGAGGGCATTCTTTGGACCAGAACAACAAAGAATGAAGGCTTCTCTCATACTATTTTGAAGTCACCAGATTACATAGTGTTTAAACAACTCATTGCCATTAACAATGGTTTCTCTTCCTCTGTCCCTCCTTCCCTCCCTCCTTCTCTCCCTTCCTGTTTTCTCCCTACCCTTTATATTGCAGTTTTGTGGAAACAGACAGGCACCTTAAATCCCATCTTTCCTTGTGTCTCGGCAGATCATATATCCAACTTGCTAAGATTCAAGAAGAATGCAATAAATGTGAGAGGTGGGTCTAGACTCGGATGATAGCTATCAGGCAGCTCCCACTGAGAGGAGACTGTGTTTTAGAAGTTTTGAATTTTGTGACATATGTGTGTACACAATGATTCTAGATTGATGACATCTGGACACTGTTAAAATACATTGTGTGGAGAATATCAAGTCCTCACTGCCTTTGACTTACAATAAACCAAAGTTTGTATGTTAGCAGAATACATACGACTGGATATTCTTTAAATCTTAAGCATGAGGGGATAGTCAGCAAGTTGCAAATCTTTAGCAGAAGAAGTCATAAACTATGATGAGATGCAAGCTTGGGTTGAAAAGAAAAAGGCAGCAAAATATGTTTTGTGTATTGACATTTTTATTAGAAAAATATAACTAAAAGAACAAAATTGACAGGGATAAAATTTTCCAACCAGCAGTGGTACAATTATTGCCTGGAGATCTTGTCAAACATCAGGAGACCATTAAGAAGCAGTCCTAGTCATCACACACCAAGGAAAACAAATTCACAAAAAAATACCTTGTCAGGGTAAATTCCTTTCTGCTCCAGATACCAAGCATCTAACAATTTTCTCCCCAGGAGAGATAATGAAGTGAATGCATTAGAATAACAATAATAATAATTCCTATGGTTATAAATTATTTCAGTTTTATCCAAATTTTCCAATTCCCAGTTAGACTAGGGGAGCTACAAGAAATCCCAAGAAAGGATGCCAAAAGGCCTAAGTCAAGATCAACCACACATCACTGACTTTTATGCTTCTCTTCTCTATGGAGATGTTTCTCTGGAGAAGGGTAGTATAGAACAGGATTTTCTCAATTATCTTACTCTCTTCTGTGGCTTACCGAAATCCACCCTCTTCCCATCGTGGTGTGAGCATGTACACTTGTGTGCACAGCATGGGTGAGGATGGGAACTATTTCAATTATGGTCTGACGTTCTTAGGTACATTTAAAACCTGACCACTGAATCCAAGGGTCCAGAGACAGAGACCAAGCTGGTAGGGAACAGGACTCCAAGGGCATCCCATTACACTTCAGATGAGATAAGATCCAGTCACCTTACCTGGGGTTAGCAACCTCTCTGTGTGCTTACCTTACCTCTCCTACCTCACCTTCTCTTCCAAAATCAAAATTCAACCATTCCAGTCTTTTGGTCTGTTTCTGAAACATATCAAACTTGTTCTCACCAGGGGCCTTCACTCTGGCAGGGTCAGTCTTCTGGGACCACCAGTGGTTCTTTCTTGTCTTTCACATCTTAGCTTTCACTTGAGCTTCATATGACTTTACTCATTCTGCCATTCAGATCTCAACCTAATGTCATCTCCGTGATAGGACTCCCACTTCTGGCCAAGATGGAGTCACAGAGACTGGTTTTATCTTCCCACCTGGCCTGGAAAAATTTAAAAAAGGACTAAATTAAAGAACAGAATTAAGTATATATTTAAAGCATTTTTAAAGAAACTGGACATCAGGCAACAAAAGACAGATTTTTGAGAGACAGGAAATAAATGAACCTCAACTTCTGTCCTCTACTCTCTACTGTCTAGAGACAGTTTCCAGACCATGGTGCAGAGAGGGAGAATCCAGGAAGAACCAGGCAGATACTCTGAGTTAAGGAGGGAATATGAAATTCAGGGGAGAATAAGGCAGTCAGACTCAGAGAACAAAGTTTCAGAGAAGAGAACTTCACAGAGTTCTCTTTGAGAGATCTGCAGAAGGTCAACTCACGTATTTATCAAAGTATTCATCAACACATGTATGTAAAGCAACTAATTCAGCTTGAGAGACAAACCATCAAAAAGTATTAGAGAGATGGATAAATTGGGTATCACCAAAAATTCAAAACATTAGAGTTTCAAATGACACCATTAAGAAAATGAAGACAAGAAATAGACTAAGAGAAAATATTTTCAAAATAAATCTGATGAAAGACTTGTATCCAGACTACACACACACACACACACACACCAAAATGAAAACAAAAAACACTCCTCGATAATATGAAGAAAAACAGCTCAATAAAAAAATGTGGTCAAACTATTTCTATAGATATTTCACCAAAGAAGATATATGAATAGTTAATAAGTACAAAATCAACATTGCATTTGGGAAATGCAAATTAAAAATGCAATGCAATACTATTTCACACCCGTTAGAATGACCACAGTAAAGGACATACAATAAAAAATCTTGGCAAGGATGTGGAGAAACAGGAACATTTATATATAACTTGTGAGAATTGTAGCCACATTGGAAAACCATTTGGCAATTTCTTCAAAAGTTAAATATAAATTTGTGCTATGAGTCAGCAATTCCATTCTTAAGTATCTACTCAAGAGACATGAAAACACACAGCTACACAAATGCTTACACATGAGTGTTATTAGCAGCTGTCTATAGGAAAATAGATTAGTAGTTGTCTGGGAAAGGAAACAAGGATTAACAGCAAATGGGCATGAAGCATCTTATTAGTATGATGAAAATATTCTAAAACTGACTTGTGGTGATGGTTTCACAACTTGGTAAATTAACTAAAAATCACTGAGTTGTATAATTGAGATGGGTAAACTATATAATATGTTAAAAATATATATTGGAGGGAAGAGTACCATTATTCACACAAGGCCAAGTACAGTGCCTTTTCCCACTAGTAAGCCGGAAATACCTTATAAATCATGGAGCATTGGATAGACTACTCAAAATAGTCTTTCCCCAGAAGCTGGGAATAATTAGCCCTATGCTAGGCACTGCTCTGATACCACCTAACAAATATTAAAAGCAAGACCTGAAAGGAAAAAAAAAAAAACTATTTCAATGTAACTTTATTAACTGTACCTGAGACCAAAGGTCAAAAATATTTTTAGGAATAGAAAGATATACAATACCAAAGTAGGGAAAATTCACAATGTCTGGCTGGTGTCCAATCAAAGATGAGCAGACATACAAAGAAAGAAGCAGAAAAGTACAAATCATGCTAATGATTTTTAAAAATCATTAAGTTGAAACTTACCTAGAACTATTAGATCCAGAGATATTAGAATTTGCAAAGATATTAAACAGTTATGATAGCCTTATTCTGAATATTAAAACAGTGAAGCAAAAACATGGATGACATAAAAAATGATTGAAATTTAATTCTGAGAGATGAAAACTACAGTGGAGATGAAAATACAGTAGATGAGATCAATAGTCGTTTAGCTGTTGTGGAAGAATGTGAAGATATAGTAATAAAACTGTAAAAATGAAACACATAAAGAAAAAAGAATTTTCTAAAAAAGTGAAACTGTGAGCTTTGAACTGTGGAACAACTTTAATGGCTGAAAATTTTCCAAATTTGATTTAAAAGAAAAACACTATAAATCCACAGTACATGAAGCTCCAAGAATCCCAAGCACAAGAAACATGAAGAAAATAACATTAAGGTGCATCATAATAAACTTACTCAAAACCAATTCTAAAAGAGAATTTTATAAGCATACCAAATGGAAAGGACATGTTAATTACAGAGGAACAAAAATAAGGACTCCACCAGAATTCTTGTCAGAAACAACGCAATTGAGAAGATAGTGGAACAGCATCTTTTTTTTTTTTTTAAAGATTTTATTTATTTATTTGAGAGAGAGAATGAGAGAGAGCACATGAGAGGGGGGAGGGTCAGAGGGAGAAGCAGACTCCCTGCTGAGCAGGGAGCCCGATGTGGGACTCGATCCCGGGACTCCAGGATCATGACCTGAGCCAAAGGCAGTCGCTTAACCAACTGAGCCACCCAGGCGCCCTGGAACAGCATCTTTAAAGTATTCAAAGAAAAACAAAACGAAATCCAGATTTCCATAGCCAGTAAAAATATCTTTCAAAAAAGAAGGTGAAATTATGACATTTTTCAAGTCTACACAAGTTGTCTAAATACAGCAGTAGATCATCACCAATAGATCCATGGTAAAAGGAATGTGAAAGGAAGAAGAAAGTTGTCAGGCAGAAGGAAAATGACACCAGTTAAAAATATCAATCTGCACAAAAGAATGAAGAGCACCAGAAATGATAAAGCGATGTTCTTTCTTATACATGGAATGGTGTATCACTTGGAGGGAAACAGTGGTTAACAAAGGAGATAAAGGGGAATCATAAAATATATTTGATTTGAAAGAAGACAAAAAATAGGAAAAAGGAAACAAAGAACAGGTGGAACAAACTGAAAAAAATAATTATAAGATAATGGGCTTAAACTTAACCATTTCTAAAATAAAACTAAATGTAGATAGTATAAATACTCTATTTAAAAGGCAGAGATTGGGGTGCTTGGGTGGCTCAGTCAGTTGAGCATCCAACTCTTGATTTCGGCTCAGGTTATGATCTCAGGGTCATAAGACGAGCCCTGCATCAGTCTCCGTGTTCAGTCTGCTTGAGATTCTCTCTCTCTCCCTCCGCCCCTCTAAAATAAATAAGTTTTTTAAAAAATAAAATAAATAAAAGGCAGAGATTGTCAGATTGTATTAAACAGCAAGACCCAACTACACACTATTTACAAGAAATGCACTTTTATAACATATAAATAAGTTAAAAGTAAAAGGATGGAGAAAAAAGATATATCATGCTAACAAAAATTCAAAATATGAAAGGGATTTTAATCGGAAAAAGTAGATATAAGTGCAAAGAATATTACCTAGCATAAAGGTTATTTTGTAATTACAAAAGACTCAGTTTATCCGGAGGGCAAACCACACTCAACTATACTAGAGTATGGTACAATCATACAATTTTTATGTAATAGCAAAACTTTAAAATACATGAGGCAAAAACTGATAGAGAAATACACAATATACCATCATAATCAGACATTTCAATATCCCTCTCTCAGTAATTGACAGAACAATGAGACTGAAAATCAGTGAGAATATAGAAGATTGAACAACACTGTCAACTAAATTGATTCAATTACTCTTTATAGAACATCCAACCCAACAATGACAGAATACACATATTTTAAAAATTTTCACACAGAATATTTACCAAGGTAGACCAAATTCGGGTCCATAAAACCATAAAATAAATCTCAATATCTACAAGAATTAAAGTCATACAAAGTATGATTTCTGACCAAGTGGAATTAAATTAAAAATCAATAACAGAAATATTTCTAGAAAGTTCCCAAATATTAAGAAAGTAAATAACACATTCCTAAATGACATGTGAGTTAAAGAAGAGGTAAAAATGGAAACTAGAAAGTAGTTTGAATGAAACAAAAATGAAAAGACAACATTCAAGGAAACGTCACCTCTTGATCACTTAATAGTTATTCAGTCATTCTCTATAACATGATATAATTTTAATTCTCTGCATCAAATCTCATGTCTGATATTTTGCTATTTATTTAATAACTTTATTTGAATTATATGTCTTCCACCTTTAGAATCAAACTCTATGTGAGTAGAACATTTTCTGTCTTGTTCATCACTTTATTCTCAGGACAGTATCTAGTACCTTGTGGAGTTCAGTAAATATATACTGAATAAATAAATAAATAGATGGATGGATGAATGATTGAAAACAAACAAAGCACCAGGAAGGATAAAAGTAAGGTCTGGGAACAAAAAATAAAAAAGGAGATTTTTGTTATGAAACAAATTAAAGTGTAGGAGTTTGCCCAACAAGCAGGGGGCTGGAGGGAGAGATTTCCAGAAAGTTCACCTAGCAAACAGATCTTCTGAGCTGTCTGACTGTTTTCACAGCTGCTTTTATAATGCTTTGGCAAAGAGAACTTAAGTATTATTTTCCTAAAGCAATATGCACTCTAAGGACAATTGGTATTGAGAATCACAAAGTGCAGAGTCTTCATGGAACTACTCCCCCTTTGCAGGGAAGCCTCCTTGCACTCTCTTTTGCATCTGGCACCTAACTTTTCTTTGCTTCTATGGCGCAATGATTTCATTGTCCTATAGCTTCACTGACTAATTTTGGAAATTCTTATCTGCATAGCATGCAGGTACCATGGTGATAAACACAGCATGGATAAAATTTAAATGTTGCAAACTAAATTAAGTCATGGGTAAATCTCTCAAGGGTTGGTATAAATCTCATAAACAAGTAGTAGTTGAACAAAGGGCTGAGAGTAATATATTTAAGGAACCTCAAACAAACCCCAATTCAAACTGTGTACAGGCATGATCACCCAGAAGACCTACTGTCAGTTCAAAATGCCCTTGACAATCTTCTGAAAGAACCACTGAGACCCTCTTCTTAAACATAGCCTATTATTGTATTGATAGTAGTGGTTTGAAGGAAAATGGGCAAATACACATATACGTGTGTGTGTGTTTCTACACCCTTTGTTACAAACAAGCCACATGGGATGTTTTCAGCTTCAAGGTGAGCTCTTGACCTTCAGGAAAGGTCCTGCTGACGTTTCCTGAGACCCACCTCCAGGACCTGCTGCCCTGTCTCTACCTCCACTGCGCCTTCTCTGTCTCTCCTCCTCCACTCACTCAGCTGGTTGTGATAGGCCTTTCGCATAAATCAGAGGTGACATCATATTAGCCTCCTGGTTTCAATGAAAATAGAGTTTGTGCAGGTTTCCCTTTTCCTTTTCTTATTCTTTTCTTTTCTTTTTTCTTTTTCTTTCCTTTCCTTTGTCCTTTTTATTCCTTCAGTGTGATTTGTAGGAAAATGCAGCCATGATTGTGCACTTACTACTTTTATTTTTAATTTTTTTAAAAGATTTTATTTATTTTTTTGACACAGAGAGAGAAAGCACAAGCAGGGGGAGTGGCAGGCAGAGGGAGAAGCGGCTCCCCGCCAAGCAGGGAGCCCGATGTGGGGCTCGATCTCAGGACCCCGGGATCATGACCTGAGCTGAAGGCAGATGCTTAACCGACTGAGCCACCCAGGCACCCCACTTATTACTTTTAATAATTATGTTAAAAATTACGTGTCTGCAGAATCTACCCCAGGCCTTGTACCTCCACAGCTTACATTTTAAAGCTGGCCTTCATTTTTCCTGAAGGTCACCATGGTTAAGTCTTGGAATCCCTCTTCTTACCACAAATCTATTGCTGGTGGGCCCCAGGGTTATTTGCAATTCTCTTTTTCTTCCTTTGTTCCTGGCTACCTTCTGGCCCTGCTCCTTGAAGAATGTCCGGGCTTGTGTCCTCATGACATTACCCAGAAGTTTCTCACGACCATGATGGTTCTCTGCTGGACTAAGGAGAGCCCTGTCTTCCTGTTTCTAACACACTTCCCATTGCATTATTATATCAAGATATAGGCAGTATTGTAATCAGAATAATGGTCCCCAGGGATGTCCACATCCTAATCCTTGAAATCTGTGAATATGTTTCCTTAAACAGTAAAACGATTTTGCAGATGTGATTAAATTAAGGATCTCGAGGTGGAGAGATCATCCTGGATTATCTGGGCAGGATCTCTATAAAAGGGATGTAGGATATTCAGATTGAGAGGGGGAGGAGAGGAATTTGAAGGTGTTGCTCTGCTGGTTTTGAAGATGGAGAAAGGGTCTGTGAGCCAAGGAGTGCAGGTGGCTTCTAGAAGGTGAAAAAGACAAGAAATAGATCTTCCCCTGGAGCTTCCAGAAAGAACAAAGCCCTGACAACACCTAGTTTTTAGCCTAGTGAGAGTTCTAACTCTCCACAGAACCTTAAGTTCATAAACATGTGGTGTGCAACCTGGTAAATGTGTGGCTAATTTGTTATGGCTGCAATTGGAGACTCATACAGGCTGCGTCCTGTCTTTGGGGAAGGTAGTGCTGTGATGGTCAGCAATCTAGGCTATCGAAATCTTTTTGCTTTACTAAATTCTTCTCTCCTCTTGTATTATTTCATACAACCCTTTGCACTTCCACCATAGCTACAAGAGCTATCTTGAAGATTTTCATAAAACTATGAATGTTTACAACCAGAAAAGAAAGAGTTACATTGCAAACATATCTTTTATTTAAAAATTAATATCATGCTTCCTCACCAAGCCATTTTCCTTATTCAACTTACACATTCATGGTTTTCTTATCCATTCCTCATTGATAGCTTTCAGATCTTTTGTCAATATCCTCTTGAAAGTTTTTAGCGTGTCAATGTTCCACTTATAGTGAGGCTATCAGAAGTAGACACCAAAATATTACCTCATTAGTTGGTTATAATAATAATAGCTTTGACTGAATGAGTGTCTTCTATGTGTGAGAAATTGTCCTAAATTGTTCATTAGACAGATCCACTGATTTCAATTTCTCAAAGATCCTATAAGTACTGTCATTGGCCTTATTCCAAAGACCAGGAAACAGAGGCACAGAGCGTCAAGTAATCTGCTTGTGGTCATATGGCTGGAAAGTGAAACTTAATTCCAGATGTTTTTTTCTCTAGAAATTATGTTCTTAACAACCCTGCTAGGACTATGTGCTGCCCCACTTATGTTCTACTTAAGCTAATATCAATAAAATATTTCATAGTGTTAAGAAATAAACTGCACATTTCAAAAAAGCTTCTGTCCTGCAAAAGATGGAACAAAAGAAGCAAAAGGCAAATGGAGCCAAATGGAAAGACAGACAAGACAGTGTGAGAAAAGAAAGTTTTAAAGGAAATTTAATGAAGAGCCACAGAGAGAAAGGAAAAGATATTGCATCAATGAAAATATAGACAAGATGCTCTCAAAGGAGGATAATTAGTGAACATGAGCTCTTATGAATAAAAAAATTAATAACTGAAATAAAAATTAAATTGAAAGGTTGAAAGATAAATCAAGGATATCTCCCTAGAAGTAGAACAAAAACACAGAGATGGACAATATGAGATAAGGAATAAAACGAAAAATAGAGGAGAATTAATCCACAAGGACTAATATCTAGCTAAAAGGACTTTAAAAAAATTCAGCACTGAAGAACATGAAAATCCAGATTAATTGGTTCCAAGAATACTAGGCACAATGTTGGAATAAAAGATAAAACACCAAGCAGGAAGATAAATTCCTAAATGCTCTGAGAAAGATTCAGATCAAACCTGGTAACACAGCAAGTCATAAGAGTTAAAACAGCATCATACTTCTCAACTTGAATTTCTGTACTTAGTCAAATTACCATCAAATGAAAGAGTAAAATAAAGACATCTTCAGACATATACAATCTTATAAAATGTACTTCCTATGTATTTGTTTTCAGGAAGCTTATAGGAAAAAGGCTCTACCTAAACAGTGGAATAAACCAAGAAAGAGACCGGCATGGGGACCAACACAGAAAAGGAATTAATAAAATGACTAAAAAAGCCAGTCCCAAGATTACAGGTGCACAAGCAAGCCTAGAGAACAGTCCAGACTGGAGAGAGGAAGTGGAGGATTCAAGGTGGGTTGTCAAAGACAGATCAAGAGGGACAGATATTCCGGAAAAAGAACACTGATAGTTTGTAAGGAAAATTACTTTGAGAATTTTTAGCTAGAGAGTCACAAAGAAACTAAGCAAATGAGAAAAGGAAGCAATGGTTAACTCCTGGGAAATACTAAAAATTATAGGAGATAGGTAGTACAAATATAGCACCCCACTAAGCTCAGCAATAAATAGTATTTTCATAGTCGTGGTAATGAAAGTTCAGACAGGTTTATGGATTTAACAATAAAATTAAGATAGAATTACATTTAGGTGTATGTGGGAAGGAGAAAGTTCTTAAATCTTAATACCTTCATCTACCATAATAAAAAGTCAACAAAGTCTAAAATTAATGCATCAGATAACAGAGCATCATATTATTTAGAAATGTGGAGGTAACTATCAGAGGAAACAACCAAAGGAGTTGAGAGTAGAAACTACTGAAAAGTGGGAAGAGACAAGATGGGGACCACTGTGACTACAAATCTTGAAGACTAGTAGAATTTTTTCCAGTTTTTCTGAGATATAATTGATACACAACCCTGTGTAAGTTTAGGGTGTACAGCATAATGATATGACCTGCATATGGTGTGAAATTATTCCCACAATAAGTTTAAGTTTAGTTAACATCCATCATCTCATACAGATACAAAGAAGAAGGAGGAGGAGGAGGAGGGAGAGGAGGAGGGGAAGGGGAGAAAGAAAAAATGAGAATCTTGGGATTGACCCTCTTAACAACTTTCAAATAGTCCATTTAAAAAATTATTTAAAAGAATAAGGAGCAACATTAAACCAAAAAAGAAAATATCAAAGTATCTGAACATTGTATGTTGACCAAGTGTATCAGACACTGAAACATTTTACACTTCTATGGAATGTAGTCATCACATTTGACATGCATTGTGAGCGTTACCGTATTTTTTGCATTTAATAGATGAGAAAAGAGTAACTTCTAAAAATTCACATTGTTGAGCTGCTTGTAAAAAGGAACATTTTTTTCAATGCCTACTCATCAATTGATGTCTTTTTCTGTGAACTGCCTGTTACTCTTCTGCCTATTGGAATCTTCCATGTTTCTCATCGGCCAAAAAGAGTCTCTCAGGCATAAAGATGAATGGCTTACTGGCCAGTATTGTCAGCAGGTAATTATTTTAGCTTTACATTTTCACAATTTAAAACATTATTTAGGTAAACAAAACTTTTTTTTTTTTTGTCATTTCTTCACTTGTTTGGTGCACTGTACCCAGAGAGTAAATAAACACGTACTGAAAAATGAAAAGAAGTAAGAACAATTAAACACCAAGGTTCTAAAAGTGTTCCAAAAAGGAGTCCAGCTTACTTCAAAGTATGCTCTGAGGAAATATGAGTGCTGGGTGTTATATGCAACTGATGAATCCCTAAATTCTACCCCTGAAACTAATAATACACTATGTGTTGATTTAATTTAATTTAAAAAAAATAAAATTAAAATTAAAAGAATGCATGTGACAGACTGAGGCAGACTAAGTCCTTGGGTCCACTTACTGGAGTGAATCTTCATAGACAAACCACTAGGATTGAGGAACCAGGATAATAATAATAACTCACTAACAGTGATGGAGCACTCATTAAATGCCAGGCACTAATCCAAGAGATTCACGTGCGTTATCTCATCAGTAGAAGAAAGTAGAGGTGTGCATTTGAAATAAAAACATGAACTATTGATCATTCTATCTGAGGCAGAAAGAATAATTGTTCAAATAATAAAATCAAGACAAAACATTCTTTGTAGTTTTCCATGACATTCTTTTCCAAAAAGACAGCCAACGTTTTTAAAGACATTGATTGCCCTTAAACAGACAGAGATTGACGTAATCCTCAATTGTTTGGCTCTCTCTCACTTTGTTTGCTTATTTGGAATTGGTTTTCTCACTCACAAAGTATAAATGTCACATACAGCCCCCCCTCCCAACTGTAACAGAATTATCTTTTCTGGTTGTGAGATCCCTCTAGCTGTACCTTCGCTTTTCTGTTGATAATTAATAAATTTGGGGTCATACTTAGCTCAGTCACGGCAAGATGAGAAAATAAGGGGAATACTGGGTGTGAATGCACTTCTCTTTGAATGTGAGTATGTTTGGAGAGTCCCGCTAGCTCCTCCACATGGGAGCAGGTGTGCAGGACACCCATGGAGAGGCCAGCTGGGGCTCCCGTGCTCGCGCTCATGTTCAGCAAGACTGGGGGCACCATCATGGTTCCCCTCTCCCAGCTCTTCAGTGGCACGTCAGTGTTACTCTGCTCCTCTCCACGGAAGTCCTGCTTCTTTCTGCCCTTGGTTTCTCACATCTGACTCTATATTCCACTTCAACCCTATTTGCCCACCCAGGACCAAAAAGCTCTGTTTTCTGAATCCTTCATGCCTTCAGGTCTTGGCTCTCCTGTCTCTGTCAAGGCCTTACTTAGGGAGGGCCCCTCTGGCAAACTAGTTCTCTTTAACTGTTAATGAATGATAATGACTCAATTGGTTATTTTCTATCACACATTTGCGTTTCAGCAGGTGTATTCAAAAACTTGACCCTAAGGCCAGGCCTTCCATGGAAGGGACCAGCACATAGGCCTGATTTCCTCAACCTTAAAAGCAGGTCACACCCTCTCCATGGACATTCCATGGCCAATTGTAGCTGGCGGCCAGAGGACATGTCATTGTTCTGAAAGAGTGCCATTTTCAGGAGCTACTGACACTGCTGTTTATGGAGACTTGATTCTTATTGGTCACAGACTGCTACCGCTCATGAGGCCATATGGGAAGAGGACATTGTCTACAAGGGGTGAAATTATGGAGGAGGGTCACTTTTCATCACATAGCCCTCTAGAGTCCTGAGGATTCCAGGTCTGGCTAATTTTTGGATTTCTCTGAGTTGGCTCATGGTTGGCGCCTCACTCAAGTTTTTCAACTAGAAAGCAATATAAAAATATTAACCTTTTAAAATATTGCTGTTATATATATATTTTTTTATATTTTGAGAGAGAGAGAGAAAGAAGGGGAGGAGGGGCAGAGAGAGAGGTAGAGAGACAGAATCTTAAGCAGGCTCCATGCCCAGTGCAGAGCCTGACACACGACTCAATCCCACAACCCTGAGATCATGACCTAAGCCAAAATCAAATTGGATGCTCAACTGACTGAGCCACCCAGGTGCCCCTAAAAATATTGCTATTATAAACAATGACTTTATTTTAATCTATAATAGTCAATTAGTCAATAATGTAGTCAATTATATTAATTAATGTAACAATTATATAATAACATGGCTGTTAAATATACTTTTAATAATTGTCTTATTTAGTTTTTTATAATTTAATCACATAACTAACATCATATAGTATATAATTATTACATGATTAATATAATATAATTAATTAATTTATATAATAAATAAATGGGTAAACTTCATTAAAAATATCAACTAAATTTCCCCCAAATGATGCTTAGCTCATTTATCATTTAAAATTAAGCACATGACATGAATTCCTTCAAAACCTGCTTTTGTTGAAGCTGTTTGCCCACATACATGATGAGATTCCTTTGCTCCTCTTGACTGATCATACTGGAGAAATGTCCAATGAGTTGTTTGACTGACTTGACTTTCAAAAATCAAATCGGGTAGTCACACTGATTAGAAGCAAGCCAATTTTTATGTACAGCAGTATTCTGAAGTTAAGAGACAGCCACGTTCAGATGGCCTTGGGTCTGAACTGCCCATGACCTATGTATGTGATGGTTGATGACAGGCCCCAACATTCCACACCAGCCTCTGGTTGGCTCTGCTTCAGTTGACCAGTTGACCCATCTCTACCCCAGTTACACAGCACAATCACACTGAGAGCTTAGGAAGCTTAGTTAATATTTAAAACATTTTGATGCCCAGCTAAAAGGAGATTCAAGTTGTCACCAGTTAGTAGGAAAAGACTAATTATTATACAGACCTATGATCTTTTTTAAGTAGAAATATTAAAGGAATCTAAAAGCTATCACATTTCATGGAAGAGCAGATGGCCTGAATTAGACCCCCAAGATACATGTGTGTATCTCTGTATGTACAGATACGGAAATAGGTATAGGCAGAGATCACTAAACAGGAAATTTTTAAAGGGCTGTTGAAGGAGGGGAACAGAGAACAGAAAACACAATGTAGATGTCATTCTACTCATTCTATCTAGTGCTGTCTATAGAAACAAATATTGTCTTCTGTTCCAGACTTTTAACTACTTGGGAATATGTTTAAGTTCGCATTTAACAACAAATTCATAGTTTAGGCAATGCATACCCCCTGAGTCCCTGCTCCGGGCGAGGCGCTCAGAGACTGTGATCAACTGCCCTGCAGGTTTTTCAGGAGCTTACCCCTCAGTGGAACAAGACAGATGCACACGTGCATAAGGGCTGTTATCCTGTACCCCGATTTTCTGCCTTATCACACCCACCATCTCCAAAGTCCCATCAGTGTTCTTAGGGAGGAACAGACTGCTTCTCTGGCTAAGAGTCTTCCCCTTAGCTGGTGTGCTCCTCCCCAGGCCACTGCTGCCTCTGTGCTCATCAGCTGCTGAATGTGGCTGGGCTCCCTGCACGATGACAACATGGGCCCGACCCCCTCGTGCCTGTAGAACTGCTTCTAGAGGTCCTTCCTCTAACACCCTCTTCGTGTACCCCCCTGTGCAAAGGTCCCTCTCCCACTGGCTTCCTGGGGCTCACTTCTTCACAATGTTGTGTGATTTCACATACTTTGCTAAAGGTTTGGGAGAAAACTAAAGGTACTTAGCCTAGGAAAAAGTATGCCAGACTAGGCATGGCTCTTCCCAAAGGCCAAAGGAAACTTTCTGAAAAACAGTGCAAATCTTTGCAACCCTTGCAAGTATTTCCCCAAGAAAGAAACCCGAAGGACACCCGTATCCTTCATAAAGGCAAAGTAGCTTCAAGCATGGGCACGTGTGATGGGCATGAGGGTGGGGATCTTCAGCGGAGAGATCTGTCCGTGTTTCGCCAGGTTAGGCTGATCTTGGAGGTGTCTATGACCTTGTGAGGGGATAAGGTTTCCTCATCATCCTCCCGGGTCTTTTGAGGAAACCACTGTTTCAAACCCGCACACACACACACAGAGGCACGCACACACATGGACACACACAGAGACACAGACATACATGCCCACAAACACGCACACATGCGCGCACACACACACGCACATATACCACCTGGGATTTTCTTTATTCTCAGACACATGAAATTCTTAAGTGTGGAAGTCATCATCAATGCCTGTTTTCCAGAGCCAACCCACAGGGCTAGGAGGAGGGAGGTGGGTGAAGGAGCAGTTAAGACTCCCAAATAAAGCAGAAACAAGTAACAATGACTACAAGACTGTGGCCTTTTGGGAGCAGAACTGAATCTATTTTCAAAATAAATTACTAGATGACCGAATTAACTAAGTTTTTGTTTTTTGTTTTTTTCCGATCTGGTTTGCAAATGTACTGATAGGAACATTTTTGTTTGGTGTTTCCTCCAAAATCTCAGTGGCCATAGATTATTTACAAACAGGTTCAGAAACTTGGGGAGTAAGGATTTGGGGTAATAGTCTTTTTGTTGGGTGTGGGATAGGAACTAGGGACAGTGAGAGAAAGCATGCTGAGTGGCAGAATAAAAAAAAGTGTCAAGAAATAGTGAAACTTTTGCAAACATGGGAGCTTTTCTAGACTTAGCAGCAAGAACTGGGGTCTTCACACTTTTGTCCCAACAGTTACTAATGAGTCACAAATGACAACCAAAGTGGATTATTTTGTCAGAAGTGGATGTCTGTGTGCAGAGACAGCTGCGTTTGCAAGATGGGGCCTCTATCATTCAGAATGCAGTGCAAAGGCCCTGCGTGGCCTGGGGGGGAGGGGGGCACGCCTGGAGGAAGCCGCACAGACCTCCCCATGAAGTACAGACTCATTGATCTAGTTTTTATTCAGCTTTACTCTCCTGCTACCGTGGGGTCCCACAAAGCAGGCTTCCCCTCTCTGACACATTGTGGCTGACTGCAGATGCTGCCTGTGGTGGGGCCCACGAGGGAGGCCCTGTTAGTGGGCACAGTCTCCCCTAGTCAGAGGGGAGCATCTCCAGATTTCTTTTAATTCTCCTTTCTCTTTAGAGAATTTTATCCAATCACCTCGTTTTGTTCCTGACCTTCTGTGACCAATCCATTGACTGTCACAGTTTGGATATAAGAGGAGGATTTGTTTCTCTAAATTGTTTGGTTACAAAAAGGAAAGAAAATGAAAAAGAGTCCCATCAGAGATGGAGATGGAGGTAAGATTCCCAAGTTTGTGACCCCTGAGCAATTCCAGGTCCGTGGGGCTCTGGGAGCTACCCCGGGCCAGACATTTCAGCAGTATTTTTAGGTGACTTTAAAACAGAGCCGAAGAATAAATCTAACAGAAACAAGGAAAAGAGAACTTTGATTCTGGTTCTTGAAATGTGAATAAAATTGCTTCCTGAAAAAGCTCGAAAAAGTTGTTAATCATTCCTTTTCAGTCATGATGTTTAGCAGGGTCTCAAGTGCCTGCCTAAGAAATAGTCCCATTGGCTTGAGTGACCTAAACCAGCCATAAATCCTTACACACTTCCTACATGTCACAATGGCCTGTAAGATTTAAAAATAACGTCCTTGCTTGACAACTCCTCTGCAATTAGCCCGCAGGACCACATGCGCCCTGGGGACTTGTTCGCGTCGCCCCTGGTCCTTCTCTCCCGACTCCCCTATCCCCCTCTGCCTTTAATTGTATGTTTTATGCATCCCCCACAGTCTTCACAGTGCTGACGTTCTCGGTGGTCAAGCGTTCCTGAAACTGGAATCCAGAGAAGTCGTTCAAAAAATAATTTCAGTGGGAGCCCAAGAAAGATTCTTCAAAGGATGTGTTGAGTCGAAGCACCCCTTTATCTTATCAGTGTCTTCTCCCAAGGGCAAAGACAGAGAGTGTCTTGAATGAAAAATATCCAGACCAACTTGCTCTAATGCGACATGTTAAAAGCCAATTTTAGATAGATAGAACTAAAGTAGCGTGTGGATGCTAATACATCAGTTTATTTATCCAGCCCTTCCATTGGCTCTTATTGTGCACCTGCTCAGTGATAGGCGTGTGCTTCCATGCTATGCGACATGACAGATACAAGCTATATATCCCCAAGTGCCTTCCAGATATTTTAAATCTAATAGTGAGGACAGGTTATGCCTCCGAATAACAGTATTACAAAGTAGGAGAGTTTAAATAGAGCTCCAGAACATTCTTAGGAGAACAGGACTGGATCCGACTGGAGAGTAGGAAGAGTCTTCAAGCAGGAATGGAGTTTCCCCCTAGGAAACGACCTCTTAAGACTTACTAGGGCTCCAGCAGCTAGAGATTTGGTAAGAGGTCGTGCCACAGAGATGGGAATTGTGCCTGGAAGGCCAATAGGGTGGTGAGGATTGGGCATGTTGGGGAAATGTCCATGACACCTCACTGAGGTGTTCGGGAGGTGTTTTATGTTTACGAAGATGCAGATCCTGTCCATGCGGAGCTTCCAGTCTGGTGTGGGACATGAACAAAAAAATGAAGACTCGTACACGTGTGTACACAGCTCACAGAAAAAGGCACAGAGAAGGCAGGAAGGAAGAGTTCTGGAAGATACATACAATTTTTACCAACGCAGATGGGCTTCCTGGAGAAGAGTTTCTACAGAGATACAGAGAGGTGAAGAGTAAGATCTGGTGCCCAGAGCAAGAAGGACAGCCGGGGGAGGGGACAGAGAGGAGGCCAGATAATCAGGTTAGAGTCAGACTGGGAAGAACTTGGAATGCCAAAAAAAGGAATTTGAATTTATTTACTAAGCCATGAAGTCTACTGAACAAGGAAGGGAAATAATCCTGGAAAATTATAGAACCAAATGCTCTTCTTTTTAACGAAAATAAAACACAGAACCTCCTTTACTGAAGTCTATGGGATAACACTGAATAGACAGCAATATGAATCTAAAAAATCTGGTTTATAAAGGAGTTTTTAAATTTTTGATCACGGTCAAGTACAAGGACAGCCCTGAGCTGCTACAAGATCCACCAGGACACCAGCGTCTGTGTTTTTCGTCACCAGGCCCCAGGTGTTTAATTAGTATTTGTTGAAAAAGTGATAGAAACATCTGACAAAGGAATGAAACAATGAAAATGACCCCAAAACAATTTGAATATTTACAAATGATGGAACAGTGAGGAAGACCAATGCTCTCTGGCTTTGGATAGACAGCCTCTGGACACAAAAGGTAGCATGGTGGGGTCTTCTGTAAAGGATGAGGGCGTCAGCCCGACATGCTTCTTTTGCCTCTGGTGAGCTCCGTAACTAAGCACTAATGAAGAGAATAGATCCCGAAGTCAGAGCAAAACGAAAGACACCATGCCTGGTGCGCACACGTGCTGTGGACTTTCAAGAAACCTACACAACAGAGAGGTGAGCAGGAAGAGCGTACGGGTACTGCCCGGGCCACCCGGCTCCATGATGGGAGGGCACGCAGGTGAAGAAACCACGCTCCATGCCTAATCAATATTGAGTAGTTCATTAATAGGCTTAGCAGAAGGGATATATAAATACATGTCATTAGCAAGGAAAACAATGTAGGAAATCCCGTCATCTGCTTAAAAACGTATGTGACCTCTTAGAGGCTAGAGACCACATACCTGATGTCTTGGTTCCCGGCACTTAGCTTTCGTGGGCCAATAGGCACCCCCGCCTCCAGGGTGTGAAGGTGAGGTGGTGCGCCTGACACCAGCCTCCCATCGTCTAGGGGGACCTCGGGAGACTGTTCTTCCTCCAGAGCCCATCTGCCAGATCAACGTTATGACAGTGAGGTGGGAGTGCTCTATTTCATTATTGTGATTTTTTTCTTTTTACTCTTTTGTGGCTTCCTAGTGTGCTCAAGAAAAAAAAGAGCCCAACAGCTCTGAGGAGAGGGGGGAAGAGTGACCTCGCATGTTCCAAGGGTCCCTCCGTGGAGGCCCTGCCAGGTCCCTGGATCGTGTGTGCCACACCTCACAGCTGACCCCAAATGCTTCCCGCTGTTCTGGGACTGCTGCCCTGCCAGGATGCAGACTGCTGGCTGGGGCTAGATGCCGCTCTGGGCTTGAGCGGGTGCCCTGGGACAGGGCCGCAGAATCGATGCCTATGGACACTT
The DNA here is from genome assembly GCF_029215605.1 of Mirounga angustirostris. NCBI lineage: Eukaryota > Metazoa > Chordata > Mammalia > Carnivora > Phocidae > Mirounga > Mirounga angustirostris. Next base: position 3,302,509 of record NW_026991722.1, on the reverse strand, counting down.
AGATTTCCCTTGGATTGCACTCCACCTGACACGGCAGTATGGAGACTTGAACCCCATGGTCACCCCAAAACAGGTCTCACCCCGGTGTCTTCTAATCTCCGACCCTGGCAGTATCACTCAGCTCTCTGAACGCTGCCCTGCCTGCACCCTCCCCAGCTGGGAGAGCATGCCCCACTTGTCCCAGTGGCAGAACCCATCGCCTGTGCCCCCTCCCCCACCCCCGTGGTAGCACAGCATCCTTTAAGCCAAAGCTCTCCTCTTACCATTTCCATGACGGAATCATTTCATCTGTAATAATTTTCAGTCGGAGGCTGGAGAGGAGGCTGCTGGAGCTTTACCGGCTGTTCAAACCAGGCACGGTCGAAAGAGACCATTTTTCTTTGTGTTTGAAACCAACAGGAGGACAAGAAGGCCCCATAAATACAGCCAATCAGGAGTATTTTATATCTACTGCTGCAATGAGAGAGCCCACCTGTAACAGAAAAGAAGAGGGATGCAAGGAAATAAGAAGAAAAAAAAAAAAAGAAGAAGGAAAGGAAGAAAGATTTAGGGAAAGGAGGGAGCAGGGTTGCTCCTTCATGTTGCAACGCCCCGGTAGTTTATAGCAAACTCGTGCTTGGGACTGTCAGGGCCATCCATAAAAGGGCTCGATGCCACTCAAATCACGCCCATTATGAGCTGGAGTGTGCGTGTGTGTGTGTGCGTGTGTGCCTGCGTGTGTGTGTGCGTCTAAGGATGAAGATGCTACTTTCTTATGCATTTCCAGGGGAGCCACGCTGGCCTGGAGATGACCTGCCACACGATTTTTAAATTATCTCTGTGCGCGCTCTGCTTGTTTTGGAAATGCTCTAAATAAAAATAATGGACTGTCTTTTAACAAGTCTCATTGTGAGGATTCCACATATCAAACCACGCAGTGGAGCTTGGAGGCAAACATCGGGCATGTGTGATCTCCTGGAAGAGAGACAAATGGTGTTGCGGGGAGCTCCATCTAGGGACTGCTGACAAGAAAATGGCATTCGCCAACTGACGCATCTGTCAGGGCGGAGGATATTGGCACCTGTCATGCCATCTCAGTCATGACTTTTAATAACGCTGCTTTCCCTCAGGTAAAATTGGAACTTGACTGTGATATTAGCTGCAAGCACGTCTTGTTTTCCCCTTCAGAGCGCTTTTGTACGTGAGGAGGTTCAAATGAGTCTTCAGGCTGAAGTGATGATGTTTACCAGCTCTTTCCCCCAGGCTCCCCAGAACTCCGGATTTGAAAAAGATGTCGCACTGAGTTTCTTCTCCCCCTTCCTTTCTTTCTTTTGCAAAATGTCTCCTTTTGCCAACTAATGCTACTTTCCATATTTATTTTCGTATCACTCGCTGCCCCCCTCCACCTCCTCCTCCCTCTCCTCCCCTTTCTGACTGGGTTGTTGTTTGAGTGAATTTAGCCCGGGGAAGTATGTATATCATAAAAACTGGGTTGGGATTTGTTGGCTGTCAGTCAATAAATCAGTCTGAGTTTAATTACCAGGCAAGTGATGGGATGTGGCGACAGGCATCAGCTCTGGTGGAGAGCATTTCTTCTGGGGCAACTGCTATGAAAACCCAAAAACTGAGGTTACTGTGTGTGTGTGTGTGTGCGCGCGCGCACATGCACGTGTGTGTGTGTGTGTGCATGCACGTGTGTATGCATCAGAGAAGGGTAAGAGGCAAAATCAAGAAGCAAAAGTTAAGAGTGTGTACGCCGAAGAGAATGAAAATTTAAGGAACTCTGTAGCTGCAAACAACCCAGTGAAGTTTTTGTTTTGAGACAGCGGAAGTTTCAGGAGTCGTTTTAATAATACGTTCTTTAGTCAAAGCTTTTTGCGTTGTGTTTGAAATAGCAACAGCAGAATGCTCCGGGATTCCTAGGCTAACGTATATTCGGTTCATTCTTTTGTGCAACACATTAAAAGCATTTTATTTATAATCTATTGAATTAAAAATAAAACCTCCAAACTAAAAACCTCGCGCCCCTCCCCCAAAAAACATCAGAGAGGATTATTTTGTAAGAACAAAGTGGGAGTCGTGCAGGTTTCCCCCTGTGTTTAACATTTCCAATGGCCCTAAGCAGCTCTTCTGCCCCCGCCCCCCCAAACCAATACTTCCAGGCAAGCTTTCAGGTTGAGTGACCCTGAAATAGAGATTCAGGATTTTTGTTTTATTCTTTCTCTTTTTTTTCCCCCAAAGGCAATTCACAATGAACATGGATTTTATTTTCAACTGGAAGCAACACCATCTTCCACCTGTCTTGGGTCATGAAGCTGTATGTGGCGCTACTGCGGGATATTTTGATGGAAAGGATGTTCTGTTTTCCTTTAGCTAGTCTCCAGTGGTACGTCTCCTTGCTTATTTGAAACCATTTGACCGATTTAAGGAATTGTGGGAATCTTTGGGCGTAGTAAGTTTGTGCTTCGGGGGCAAACTTCCTGTCGAGCAGCATAATCCAGGATGGTGGAGGAGACCTAGTGAGGGGGCCCTTTTCCAGACAATAAATTCTACGGGATTTGCCAAGTTATCCTGGATCTTGTCCTCCTCTCTAGAATTCCTTTAGGATTTTATCATTACAAAGTTGTGGTGGTCATCCACCAAGTCCAAGAGCATGAGATTTCAATAAGTATATCATAAAGGTTTAAGACAAAAGATCAAGCAGGATGAGCTTCGAAGCCATGGAAAAGGAATTATGCACATCACCAAAATCATCAAGCTTTGGCTTCTGCCAATGCCTCTTTGTGAAGAAAATGTTTGGCAGTTTGCCCACAATCTTAGCGGCAAATAGCAGCCACTCCAGTTTAAATTGCTGTTAAGAAACAAAATGAAAAAGCAAAGCAAAACAAAACAGAAAACTATATCACCTGGCTAGAAAATTGCCTGTGACTGAATTCTGGAGAGATGTAAATACTAGAGCTAGCACCCCTGTGCCTGTCGGCTGCACATCGAACCCTTCCACAGCCTCAGTTTACCTAGCCTACAACTCAAATGTCAAAGCTCTCAGGCCCAGTAAATTCCTCCATGGCTTCAGTCCAGGTAGCAAGTGATCAATTTCCATAAACTAGAGAATGAGCAGGCTTTGTTTAAATGCCCTTTGAAACAAATTTTATGACTGCTCCATTGTTGTATCAGATAGCCACCAAGCCCACTGAGCCCACCGAGCCTGTAAAACACGTCACCACCTCCCCGGACGTGTCGGGTTGAGGGAACCAGAGTCTTTCCTGGGGACATTCCCTTTCTGAACAGTTCACCCCATATGAACAACCATTAAGTCCAAACCTGATGGGGTATTTTAAACAGAGGAACTATTATTAGAAGAAATAATAGTGGTCTTGTCTTAGAGGGGAAAGGAAGACATTAGATCATAAGGTGGACAAAATAAACTAAATACTACTTCAAATTAGCGTAAAGGAGCTAGTAGGGTTTGACATCCCACAGTGGCAAAACCTGCCTACATTACTGCACCGGCAGGATTCTCACCTGCCACAAAACTGTGTCTAAAGGGAAGACACAGAAAATCATCCATCCTCTATTAAGGTAAATCTAAATATGTCCTCAAAAATAAATAGACAGGTGGGCCACTCATTCAGGCCCTCAATGCCTGTTGAGTATTATTCACCTACATCTTCAAATAAGAGAAAGAACCTACTGGAAGAGTCTGTAAGTGTATAGTTTTCACTGCATCCAAGCAATCGACAGCATGGAGACATGTCCAAAGTTGGCTTTCTGTGCAACATCCTTCTTTGCCGTTCTGGTTAAAATAACCATTGGGCTCCAGAACAAAGGGAAAATTAGGCTACATCTTTATACCATCCTATTTTTAAAGAACTTCAGGAGGGGATATCCATGAATGGAATAACACCCTATTATAATACTCTAAAATCCTTCACCATCCTTCACCACTTATATCCCGAAGTGCTGCACTAGACACTCATTTCCTCTTGTTCCTTTAAAAGAGAGAGGAAAGACATCACTTACCTGCTACACTTTTACTTTTCATAGACCAGCTCACTGGGGCAGGATGAAGGACCTCCAGAGGACAGGTGTGGACATCCCTGCTGGCGAGGCATCCCTGAACCAGCCTTGCCCCACGCCACAAGCTCCCCTATGCCCCACACTCCTGTACAGTTGTGAGCACACGCTCATTCAGAGAGCCTGTCCACACATCTTGAGTGAAGACCTCCCGCTGCCCTAGGGAAAACACAGTTATGCACAAGAAAGGTGAGGCCTGGGCGCCTGGGTGGCTCAGTTGGTTAAGCGACTGCCTTCGGCTCAGGTCATGATCCTGGAGTCCCGGGATCGAGTCCCGCATCGGGCTCCATGCTCGGCAGGGAGTCTGCTTCTCCCTCTGACCCTCCCCCCTCTCATGTGCTTGCTCTCTCTCATTCTCTCTCTCTCAAATAAATAAATAAAAGCTTTAAAAAAAAAAGAAAGGTGAGGCCCCCCACTTTAAAAGAGCCGGCATTCTCACGAGGACAGACTGAAAACAAACACATAAGCAAAAAAACCCCCAAAAAACAAAAAACCCATCTGATGTGATGAGTGCCACATGGAAAATGAAAATAATGTGGTGTGCTAGACATGATTTTTTTGGTCGGGAAAGATCTCTGTGAAGAGGGGACATGTAAGTGACAGAACCAGCTGAGGGGAGGTGGAGGCAAGCACATTCCAGGTAGAGCAGACAGCTTAGAGGTTCAGGAAAGGAAACAGACTCTGGTGTTTCTGGAGCATAATGAGTGAGGGAGACATGGGAGGAGGTGAGTAAAAGCAGGCAGGTGGGAGGAAGATGACCATGTGGGGGTCTTATACCCATGGCAGGAGTTCACCCTTCCTTCCAGGTTTAAAAGGAAGCCCCTGGAAGGTTTCATAGTGGAGACTTGCATGGTTTGATTTGATAGGAGTTTTAAAGGGTTCTCTCGCATCTCTCCAAGTGGCCAAATGTCCTAACAGGGAAACCAAAGAGGGGTAGTATTGCAATAGTCCAGGCAAAAGATGGCTTGTGCGTTGGGCTGAATGATAGCAACAGAGATGAGGAGATGACAAGATGTGGAAAGACCCAGAACATACGTTGAAGTAGAACAACAAGAATTCCTGATGGATTGGACCCTGCTAGGAGACAGAAAAGTATATCCTTCATTACAGCCAGGCTGTACTATGTGAGGAATAACACCAAAATCTTAGAGGCTTAGGACAACTCAGATTAACTCCTCCCTCATGCCCCATTCCATGCAGGTCAGCAAGGGTTTTATTCCATATTGTTCCTGCTCAAAGGCTGAAACTCCTCACCTGGAATGTGGCTGGTTGCTGAATTAGGACTGAAAGAACATCGAGCACCATGCACTGACTTGTAAATGTTTTCATGCTGTGGTGACACCCATCCCCTCTGCTCACAGCTCATTGGCAAGGACAAGTAACTTGGTCAAAGGGACACAGAAGTGGTTACTTTCTAGGAAGATAGTAGAGAGAGACTGCATATTGGGGAGCAGAGTTGGTGTCAGTCACAAGATGTATCAAGGGCAATCCCTAGACTGCTGATATGAGATTAGCACCAGAGATGGTGCTGCCATTCCTTGGCTGTGGAAAAATGAGCCAGGAGCTCCTGTAATCCTTCACGATGACTCTAGGTGTTCAACACCCATCTTACGAGAGACCGCAAACTCCAAGCTTTCCAGGTCACCCCTGTTCTAAATTCTCTGGACCCGGGTGCCTGGGTGGCTCAGTTGGTTAAGCGACTGCCTTCGGCTCAGGTCATGATCCTGGAGTCCCTGGATGGAGTCCCGCATCAGGCTCCCTGCTCAGCAGGGAGTCTGCTTCTCCCTCTGACCCTCCCCCCTCTCATGTGCTCTCTCTCATTCTCTCTCTCAAATAAATAAATAAAAAATCTTTAAAAAAAAATAAATTCTCTGGATCCCTGATCGGTAAATAATACATATTTGGTGATGTTATGACTGAGTTCATGAACCAAAGACTCGGAATAAATCATTAAGCTGTTGGACTGACTTTCCAAGGGCAGTGAACAATTACGCTTTCATGCTTCCTGTCTGAAGCCAATCCGGAAGTCCACAGTTAAGCAAGGTCCCAGGCTCACAGACTGACTCACACATGAATTGCTAGCAGCTGGTGGCCATCATTCAGCCATCTTCAAGTTTTGTACTTTGGCTCCTGACATCTGCATAAGTTGTGGCAACTTACTCCAATACTTTAGATTAACTACCTGAATGCCAGTATTTAATTCCCAAATTTTGAGTTAGATGACCTCCAGCTCCAGCTAAGGAAAGGACACTTTGGTCAGTGAAGGCATTTGGACTTGATCCCACCAGCCATTAAAGGTACTAACCATTTTGTCGGAGTAAAGGATTCACATAAACTATAACCTGACCAAAAACTCCTGAGGGCAGGTGCTATATTCCTCGAGTCTGAGAATACCCAGCATAGATCAGAATAGTGGACACATATAGGCATACAGCAAAAGTGTAATGTATGAATTACTGAGCAGATGAATGAACACATGGATGATTGATTGAGGCTGAAAGATTAATGTTGTGACAGTAGCAGATTTAATTGGGGGAGGTACACACTCGTGGGGAAAATAACAGGCACAGTTGGAAAAATATAGAGGTGAGTTTGTAAGACTCTCATAGGCACTGACAAATGTCCAAATACTGTCTATCTCAGTTCAGTGAGTTACTGGCTAAAGATGAGCAATATTTAAAATTGCAACTCAATAGTCCTTCTCGTCCAATGTCAGTGCAACTTGTTATAAAGACACAGGGCAAGATTTAAAGAGATAACTCATAAAATATTTATATAGAGAGATATATAAATAAAACTATGTCATCAGAATTACTAATACCGTGACTACCTATGCAGTAGTAAACCTTGAATCCCAACACTATATAATTTGGTCTAATGAAAACATTCATCAAGTATAACGTTAAGTTAACAAGGCATAGAGTTTTCAAACCCTTTAAAATCTGTGATAGCTATTTAAGCACCTGCTCAAGAGGCCCAAAACATATCCCTTTTGGCATATAGGACTACTAAAGTCCAACTAATTTTCTATTGGCATATTAACATGGAGTTGTCTACTTGCAAGAACAGAAACACAACTCAAACTAGCTTAGAGTAACACATGCACCATAAGAACAAACCATAGGCAAGGCAGGGCACAGCTGAAAAGCTATGTGTAGTTGAGCATTGAGGATGGCTGAGATCAGGGACTCAAACACCATCAACTTCTCTTATTGTCTCCAACTCAAGTCTGCTCCTTCTTGTATGTTCAGTCCATTAGTTCATACTATGGACCAGCTTCTTTCACACTAAGAGGACATGGCAACCAACAGTCAACAGCCGTGGGCTGTTACATCTCCACCCCACAGGGAGCTCAATCCCTTTTCCATGCTCTACCTGGAGACCCAAGATCCCCCATCATCTGTCACCTGGAGATGGAAGGGAATATGTTTGACAACGTTCATGCAAACCACAGAGTTGGGGCTCCCGGCCAGTGGGTAGGAGCCTCTCTCCTAAAGAAGAGATCAATGACACTCATTCTCCTGCCCTCTCTATGTGCTGTAAACCTTCAGGAGGCTCCTGTCATCCGTACTGACTGTGCTGGGCTTGTTCTTTGTTTTTCACCCAGTTGAATGGATGAGAGAATGAGGGTGTATTACAGAGTGGATTAAACATCAGAGATTTATTCTCTCAGAGTTCTGGGATCTGGAAGTCCTAGATCATGGTGTCAGTGGGGTTGGTTCCTTCTGAGGCTGGGAGGGAGAATATGCTCCAGGCCTTTCTCCCTGGTGGTTTGCTGGTAATCTTGAGCATTTTTGGCTTGTAGAAGCATCACCCTGATCCTTGCCTTCAGCTCCACCTGGCCTTCTCCTTGCCTGCATCTGTGACCACATTCCTCTTCTTATAAGGACACGAGTAATACTGGCTTAGGGCCCACCCGTACGCCCTCATTTAAACTCAATCACTTTTGTAAAGACTCTGTCTCCAAATAAGATCCCACTCTGAGAAGCCAGGGGTCAGGAGCTCAACTTTTCCTTTTTGGGGAGACAAAATTCAACCTATTACAGAGAGTGATAGACATTTCTGCTATATAAAAAGAATGGACTTGCTGAGAATTAATACCATTCAAGCTACCTTTTCTCTAAATAAGTTTTTCTTAAACCCTCTTCCACTTGTTAATTTCTTGTGTTCTGAGCATTCCTACTAAGTTTTAGGATTTTTTTAACCAAAGTTAAAATTGTCAATTTGTATTTAACTTTAGCAACACATGTATAAACAACTTTTCTTGACTCTTAACTAATAATAAGTAATTACACATTCTTTTTCCTTTGCAAAGCTATGAACAATCAACATGCAATGTATGTTATTTAGAATTTTTTGAACTGAATTAGTTTTTCTTGAGATTATTTCTCAAGTGGAACATCGCATACTTCCCCATCTAGTTACTGAAACAGTTCTCAGCAAATGCAGTCATTGTGGTATACAAGTTTAAAATTGCGTTATAAATTGTGATCATCGAATACCAAATCTTCCTTTGAACATTGTGTCTGTCCTCCATGTTGCACCACAATAGGTATTAAAGAAAGAAGTTAAGTGAAAAAATAAATTACTAATAACAAGTATTTTTCATTTTTATACTTTGTAAAGGGTTTCCTATGAGAAGGAATCATGAGCAGGGATTGATCTAGAACTTTGTTTTAAAATCATGCCACGGTTTGTGCTGGTCTGTAAAATCATCTGTGTCCCCCCTACGAGCCACTGGGAAGACTTGTTGGAGTCCAGAGCAGAAGGAATGCCTGGAGACCCTGCTCACCTGTTTCATGCTCTTGGAACATGTCGACATTAATTGGCATTCATTTTGGGAAGGCTGGCATGGCCTCCAGTGGTGTATGCTGCGTGTACACACGTAAACACTGATGTGTCTTTCCTTTATTCTGAGAGTGACAGTGGAAGAAAGTGTGTTCTGGATGTACTGACATCAACATATTGTTACGATATGAGTAACAAGACAGCCCACTGACAGATGGGGCTGTCCCGTTTATAACACGCACGCTCCCTTTTCTTCCACACTCGGAGGATGAAGGTGCATGCCACGTGCTGGAAGCAAAAGCAGGAGCTGATATTTAACAATGACACATTACGTGTTATGGATTCTCCCCGTGCATGTGCCCTTGTGTTCAGGTCCCAGCACCAAGGACCGATGGCATACTCCATTTGGCAGGATTACCCAAACTTACCTCCCACTGAAGTTGCAAAGAGAGAACCCACCCTCTGGGTATGCACACACAGAGACACTCATAAAGAAATGCAACCACCTCGGTAGGATGCTATTAAGGCCTGGAGAATCCCAACCCAAAGACGTGCAACTCAAGGGTTTTAGCAGCCTGTTTCTGTTTCCAGGTTTTGTGGTGTGTTTTCCTTCCATTTCAGTGTCAAGCAAAAACATACTTTTGTTTCAAATCACTGCTGCTATAACTCCATCAGAACCAGCACCACATATAAGGATGTGCTTTCTCTCCTTCCTTCCCATCATACAGGTGCATAAGCATAAGTGGAAGGTTAAGGAGAAGCCCTCCACAGTCTACGCAGCCACACGTGTAACAACACTACCTCCAGAAGACGCCGCTCTTCCATACAGCAAAAGCACTTGGGACCGGGGAGGGCACCGAGTAAGATGTTTTCTCAACAGTTTTCCAAGCGACAATACACAGACAAAAAGGTCAGAGTCTGGCGGCCCCACTCTAGCATATGCCCACACCTATATACGAAGACACTTAGTGTGGATTTAGTAAGTTTATGGCAAACCTCCAGGGGCGCCTGTCTCTTTAAATCCATCTCCTCCCAAGTGAAATTTGTGGCCCTGATGAATGGCAGAGCAGAGTCATCCATAAAAGGGCAGAGGAAAATCACACTCATTTGCATACAGTAATTATTCTGTGAAACAGGCCACCTTTATTGCTGCAGAAAATCTACTGTCAGCATCACTCTATAGATCACATTTGAAAATCCAACAGCTAAGGAGAGTAATTGTTTGTAATCCATGTGGTCCAGGACTCCTGTCTCCAGCATGTCAATTATCCTGTGTCTAGGTAGACAGCAAAGTTTCTGGGTGTCAGTCAGCTGGCCTCTGTTTTCTTTTCTTTCTCCTTTCCATATTTCTGGGAGGTCCCTACAGATTGGGCATGGCCCTCGTTCTAAAAGATGCGAGTGAGCATGGGAAAGCAATGAATCCACAGGACTTTAGAAGAACCCCAGACCTGACGGGTCAGAGTCGATAGCAAACAGAAATGGTGGTGGGGGTATTGCCTAGAACCCTGCCCCCCATATCAACCCACCAGCACACATACACCACATCCACTCACTCCAGCTCCATCCACCTTATCCCACGTCCAAAAGTGAGTCCCCGACATGGCCACTGCCACCCCTCCCTGATGGAATGGAGAGGGAGGATGAATGCATTAGCTTTTGGTGGCTCTCCACTTTGAGGAAAATAGGGGGAAGTGAGGTAGAATGGAAGAGAAGCTGTACCTGCAGCTCTGAAAAGGAATACAGGGAATACATTCATTATTTATAGGGAGGTGGAAGGACACCGAGCACAAATTTTGATCTCCAGAGGAACAGTGGAAGGAATGTTTCCACTGATTGAGAAGAATTTGTATGGGGTGTAGTTGAAAGAGTAAAACTCGTATCAAGCTTCATTCAAAGAGTGAGCAAGAATAGCACAAGCAGAGAGGGTCAACTGGGTGACAGTCAAGAGTAAGATAAACAGTGAATATGATTGAAACAGGTGCTTTTCGATTTTGAGCATTTCCATTGTCATCTGGAATACATGGCTTCCTCCTCATCTGTAGGTCGTAGGATGCACAGCGTAACTGGGGCAGAGACCACACGGAGCCTGAGAAACAGCTCCTTGGACCAACCACTGTCCTTACGTTTGATTTCTCCTTTCTGAACCCAGGTCCAAATGCCTGTTGTAAAAACAGAGTCAAGATTTATGTATATCAAGAATTCAGATAAGACCCTTGAGGTAGAAAAGGCAAGATTTGAAATACTATGAGCTGAAGGGCTGTATAAAGCCACTTTACTGCCGCCAGGAATTTACTTAGAAAGTTAGAAGGAAACAAAACAAAGTTAGGGTAGCGCTGGAAGAAGGTCTGTAACTAGAAACCTCAAGTAAACAGCATCCCAGCCTCAAGGTTTGCTACAGGCTGAGATTTGTTTTGGATAAGTTACTTGAACATAAATGTTTATTAAAGATTCATGTTCTCCATGACTCTTGCTTTTTCTTTTTCCCCTTTCACTTTTTATTTAAAAAAAAATGTTTTTCACAACATGGATGAGCCATGAAGACATTATATGAAGTGAGATAAGTCAGGCACAAAAGGGCAAATACCAAATGATTCCACTCACAGGAGATACCCGGAGGAGTTAAATTCATAGAGACAGAAAGTAGATGGTGGGGGCCAGGGGCTGGGGAGGGGCCTGGGGAGCCACCGTCTCCTGGGGACAGAGCTTCGGTTTGAGAAGATGAAGAAGTTCTGCAGACTGCTGGTGGGGACGGTTGCCCAACCCTGTGACTATTCTCAATGCCACTGATGTGTACAATGCAAATTCTGTGTCACGTAGATGTTACCACAATAAAAAAATAACATCTCCCTTAAAAACTGTTTCTCCTCTTGGACAATGGGGGAGATCCAAAGAGAGAAATTTATGAAAGTTACAAAAATGGCAAGGTTTTGATTTTTGATTTTGATTTTGATCAGAGATGGCATCTTCGACACACTACTTTCCTCTTCTCTTCTTAGAAATCTTTTGGGAGGACTTGTGTGTTCTAAAACAAACCCATCTCTGCAAGGGGAGGGAAGGGCTTGAGGGGTCGAGAAGGCACATCCATCCCCCTTTGGAGAACAAACCGTGTATCTTGGTGAACACTGTAAATCTTCTAATCCATAGATGTATAATACAGGGTCTTCTAATAATACAGAAATAATGGGTGTGCTACAACCCCAGCATAATCTCTGTCATGACCCAGAACTTCAGGAAGGTGGCAAGACTTAATAGCCTGTGTATGTCACCATGCCGGCTGATGTGATGATTGTCCCGCTGTTCTCACTGCGGGCATATTTATTTGGATGTTCTTCCCAATTCATAGGGAACTAATCTGACAGACCAGTGTGGTAATTAACAAACTCACAAGGTTATCGCATGTTGGAAGGAGGCATTCTGCCACCCTCACCCAGTGCCTCGGTTCACGGCTTTCCTGCTGAATTTATCATTTAGCTCCTACGTTCTATTTTCAGTGACAGGACAAAAGCCAATATTTAAGTGAATGTGGGATGAGCTGATGCCATGGATGGTGTTACTGCCAACAGAACGCGAAAACCTTGAAAGGATCACAGAAAACCTTTTACTTCAACTTCCAAAGTAACAAAATAAGATCCAATCAAGAGTCAAAAACATTACATTATTCAGAAGCTGCTAACCTTTCTATTTGTCCTGTGCTTCGCTGGTCAACTTTCTGATGTCAAGCTGGTCCACACAAAAATAGAAAACTTTCCATAAAATCCTGTAGCACAAAGATTAGAAATTGCAAAGTCTCTCCTAATTTAACCTTTTCTGAGAATGTCTAGTTTTTATCATTTTGTTTGAAGGTACACATTTCCGTTGAACAGGAAAGGTGGTGCATTTTAAAGGGTTAACCAACGAGTTTCAGAGGCAGTGTTCACGGATGGAAGAAATGGCTTTGCCAAGGGACATCTGGAACCGCTGAGTGGGCTCTGGGCTCCCAAGGACTCAATAAGGGGAAATATGGGGGCAGGGCTTAGGGGTTGAGAGACTGGGCCTGGGAGAGTAAATGAACTGCCTGGGCTGAGTCTTGCTTTCTGTGGTGTTTAACAGTGAGAGAGGGTTGATTCCAAAGGGGCTGGAATTAAGCAGACAGTGAGGTGTGAGTGCATGGCAGGAGAAATCAGTTGGCCATAAAAAACAAAACACACACCACCCGAGGACTTCAGAATTCACTTATTACTTCAACTAAGACTCCCCAAGAAGGTGTAATCTGCTGAAGTCATAGGTCCAAAGAGAAAAGGGAACCCATCTACTGGAAGTCACACTGCATGAGTATCAGGCCAATGGGGGACAAAGCTTCATCACCAACCTGGTTCTGATCTATGAGCTCTGTGGTCAGAATGTTTTTTTGTTTTTGTTTTTGTATTTTTTTTATTCATGAGAGACAGAGAGAGAGGCAGAGGAGAAGCAGGCTCCCAAGGAGCAGGGAGCCCGATGTGGGACTCGATCCCAGGACACTGGGGTCATGACCTGAGCTGAAGGCAGACGCTTAACCATCTGAGCCACTCAGGCGCCCTGTGGTCAGCATGTTTTGACATGGTTAGAAGACCTGGTGCAAGAGAGAGGACTATTTCTTACCCAGTTTTGCCTTCCTTCCCCACAGGGCCAAAGAGTTTACTTTGCACCAAATAGACATTTAATAAATATCTGTTGATTCATTAGATAGAAGCTCTAACTTAAGTGATCAATAAGGTGAAGGGAGGCAGCTACAAAAGGAAAAGCTATGCCACCAAGAAAACAAATAGCAAAGATTTCAGCTTATTTTAGACTAGATGCAAAATAGTTTTAAAATTTTAATTTAAATCTCACATCATACGAATGGCCATATTGGTTCAGGCTGTATTGTGGGTTAGAATGTTAAGTTTTCTCTACCTAACTTTATATGCAGGTCATGGTCAAAAACTGCTACCATGTAATTTTTTTTCCAATTTTCCTATATATCACATGAATTGTAATGCAAGAGAGAGAGTCAACTTAAAATATCTCCATATATTGTGATATATTCCCTCATATGAAACATAGTATTTTACTGCAAAGGGCCCTGTCTTGGGCATACTTGGCATATTCAAGCTCTTCAGCAATTTACCTTTCTTGCTGTCCTTAGTGAGCTCTCCAGATCTCTGGAGACCTATATGTTGTGTGGTAGAGAAGTTTAAGGCATTATCTGGAAAGCTGTCCAAGTTGGCCAAGTTCATTAATGCATTAGGCCCATGGATGGATGGTAGGCAAATTTACTTCTCAGGGTATTATGTTCCCAGTGAGGAGCATAGAACTCTAACATTTGCAAAGGGTAAAACTACTCTGAGAGCCAGAGAAAAGCCCAGTTAATTCATGGAGATTTCAGTGATCTCCTCTCTCTCCAGCTTCCTTTGCTTCCTGGGTGACCACACGCCCACCATCCCTTGGGTGGTGGTAATAAATGCTGATACTTCTCTCTCTCTTTTTTTAAAGATTTGTGTACTTATTTGAGAGAGAGAGTGGGGGAAGGGGCAGAAGAAGAGAGACAGAGAGAGAGAAAATCTCAAGCAGACTCCCCATTGAGCACAGAGCCCAACACGGGGCTCCATCTCATGACCCTGAGATCATGACTTGAGCCGAAATCAAGATTCCAACGCTTAACCAACTGAGCCACCCAGGTGCCCCTAAACGCTGGTACTTTTAAGCTAAAATTCTGTCTTGTCTATCTCCCCTGTCAGAATCCAGCAGCCAAGGAAAGTGCCGTCAAAGGTACATAGAGTTTGGGTCTTTTTCTCCTTCTAGCAGGAGTGGTGCTACTTCAGGGTTCTGCTACTCATTAGGGATCAAGCTGCCAATATTGGCTTGCTCAGATTAGCTCTTTATATAACTGCACTGATACTGGTGTTTGCATTCCTCTTCAACTGAAAATTTGTCGGAGAAGAAAAGCATTAAACCTGTCACTGCAGATAAAGATCAGATGTTTGATTTCAAACAGAAGAAGCAAACACTCCACCATGGACTCCATTAACTCTTGAGAACTCTACTCAAAGTAACGTGGAGAACTAAACCAGAACTGGAAAGGAGGAATAAATCCAAATTTCACCGCCATTTTAACAGCTATGGAGGATATTGGACTCAGAACAGAAACACAGAGGAGAGGGACCAAATGCTAACCCCTTTCCACCTTCTTCCTTTGTTTCCTTTTATTACAAATGTGATTTCACAAAACATATATCGCTATCATATGTTATATGGATACTAAATCAGGCTCAACCATGTCCACAGAACTAACAGTTTGGACGTTAGAAAATCAAGGCATACCATGGTCCCTCTGTAGCATGAATTGGAAAACCAGCCCCCTGTTGATCAATAAAACACATCCTTTCAAAACCTTCCTGTCATTCTACATTTTTCTTACCTCCATTGAAATGAAACCAATGATTTCAATCTATTTCATTGAATAATGTGGAAGTCATTGACTTTGATCTTAACCTAAACCTGGAATGTGTATGGCAGCTATTTCCAAATGGTCTGATCACTAAAAAGATTAATATGCATCCCAGCTCTGCAACAAGCCAGATGACAAGTACTATTGTCCCGATTTTATGGATTCAGACATCGGGGCAGGGACAGGCTGAGAGACACGCTGCATGTCAGAAGGAAAGTTAGACTCTCAAATTTAGTGCACTTTTATTATGCTCTCTCAGAAAGGAGGTATAAGGTGGTAGATCAGAAGTTAAGAATCCAGGGCTGTAATCTAAACTCTGGTACTGACTCATCCTCCAGCCTTAGGCAAGTCATTTCACCTCTCCCCAGCTCTGTCTCGACATTAGGTAAAATTGACAATACTAACAACCCTCTCCTCCCCTGCTGCGAGGATTAATGAAATGAGACCTGCACCGTACTGCTTGTTGGTAGGAAGGCTCTCTGTAAATACAAAATATGCTAAGTGCCTTCTTACAGGTTCTGGGAGGTTTCAGCAAGCCTCTGGAGATGGTGATGCATACTGCTGTGCATTTGAATACGCTGTCCCTCAGCACCCCTGGGGCCAGCGAGGCGCAGTGACACCGTGGCCTCCATGCCGGGCAGGGACGCGCAGGCTGCCAAGTGTCCTTGCTGGTCTGGGAGTACCGTGACCACCTCCCTGTGCAGCCTGGGACGGGACGTCTGACTTGCACCTGTTGGGCAGTCACGCGGCCTTCTTGGACCGGCTCTGGACACGGGAGGAATCTCCTGGTAGGAGGGTTTGTTACTGGAAATTCCATCTAAAGCAGTCAGTCCTGGAAGAGTGATGGGGCCGTCACAAGAAGCCTCCAGACTCTCTCCTGCCCATGAGGAAGGGCCATGCGACTCCCCGTGATAATCAGCCCAGGAGGGGGAGTGCAGCCCTGGAAGGCGACCATCCATGAGTGAGTGGTGGAGTAGGACTCGCATGGTAGGTATGGAATGCCCCATGCAGAATCAAGGGATGGAGACCACAAGCTGTCCCTTTCACACTGCAAGGCAGGCCCCTCTTGACCCTGCCTTTGAAAAATGCTGGAAGGGCCTTCTCTCCCCACGCATGCTCTCCTCTGCTCTGATGTTACATAAGACACATATGATGGCAACTCTCACGTTCTAGCTCCCACCCAGAGCTCTCTCGAGCGCCAAAGCCATCTATGCCTCTGCTCAGCCAGCATCACCACTGGCCAGCGAATGGGCCTCTCCAGCTCAGCAGGTGGGCGCCACATCACAGTTGCCAAGATGCCCTCTCTCCTGACCTCCTCGTGGCAACCGCCCAGCCTGGCTCCGGGCCACCACCACTGACACAGGGGTCACTGGACCCCATGCGTACTTCTGTGGCCACCTTCCCCTCCGTAAGGACACTGGTCATAGGAAGGCCTGCACTGACAACCTCATTTTAACGTGATCACCTGTGTGCAGACTCTCTCTCCAAATTAGGTCCCAATCTGAGGTTTCAGGTGTTAGCACCCCAGCTTGTCTTTTCTTAGGGGACACAGTTCAAAGCAAAACATATGTCATATGTTCATCTAATGTGTTTGCTTTTATTGTCTGTTTTCCCTTGCTAGAAAGTAAGCTCCGAGAGGCAGGTATGTGTTTGTGTGTGTGTGTGTGTGTGTGTGTGTGTGTTATTCTCCTGATCTAAAGTAAGCGAAG
This sequence comes from Mirounga angustirostris, assembly GCF_029215605.1. Lineage (NCBI taxonomy): Eukaryota > Metazoa > Chordata > Mammalia > Carnivora > Phocidae > Mirounga > Mirounga angustirostris. The sequence continues at coordinate 3,285,514 of NW_026991722.1, read as the reverse complement.
CATTGAGAGTAGTGATTGGAGCATAAGAGATGTCAGTAAATATTTTTTAAGTGAGTGAATGAACAGACTTTATCACCATCACGCAGGCAAGTTCTGTGTCTTGCCCAAAGACCTGCAGGTATTTAGCCCAAAAGTCTGGATCCAGATCCCAGGGCCCCCAGTTCTGCACACAGGATTAGGATAAATCACTGATTGCATGGGTGGTGGTGATGGACATGATGAGATTATTATCAGATGGAAACGCAGGCTGCAGAAGCCCGGGAATCTGGCTATCTCTGCGGGGAAACTTTCCAGGGCTCCGGTTTCAGGCAGGACGTTGGGAGAACTTGGGAGCCTGTGAGATCCTCCTGCTCGGCGTCTCTGTGTTAATCAAACAGCACAATAGTTGCCTGGATACCCTCCTCATTTCATCAGCCACGGTGGCCTGTTACCAATTTCCAGAAAATGAAACGAGACCCCTGAGGACTGTAATTTGGGGAGTGCAGTAATTTAGGAATGTTTAAAGGGATCTGGAAAACCTGTCCAGCCAGTTCTTTCTCAGGCACAAATGGCAGGAGGCCCAGGCGTGCGATGGTGAATACCAAGTGCTGAGCTTGGCCTCCTTATCAGTCTCCCTACCAGGGACCTTTTGTTTGTTTACCCGCTTAGATAAACTCTTGAATCCTTGGGAATGCTCCAATAAATCTGTTTTCCTAAATACTTCATTCTTGTTTATAGAACGCCTTCAAAAGATGTGACAACTTGTGGCAGACAGAAACGAGGCCTGTCTCTTAGCAAACCCCATCCTCTTCCCTTGCCCCGAAATATTTCTGGAGAACGGAAAGCCTTCTAAGTCACGATCTCAAGTCTTAGTCTAAGTGGACAAGATTTCCTGGGATTCCTTTGGGTAAATTTTGCATATTCTCTGTTTAGTTTCATGGAAAACAAAGCTCAATCCTTAATCACGTCGGGTTCCATAACATATTTCAATATATGGCCGTAATATAATGACTGTTTCACCCAAAGGCGATGAACTTATTTTTCTTATTTTTTCATCGTTAAGAAAATGATCCGGTAGAAAATTTTGATCACTGTGCTTTTAGAAGAAACAGAGTTTTAGCAAATGACATCTGCGTTTTCCTGGCCGTGATGAGTCCAGCGTCAAACCAGGCTCCTGTGCAGGGTTTTACAGTTCCCAGGCAGTCGGGTGTAAGTCCAACAGCCTTGCCTCTATTATCCGTCTAATAGATTATCCTGCTTCATATCTCCGTGGCACCAGATGGCATTATCTCCTTCGACTGGCTCTTGCCTTGTTAATACAGAGTTACATAGAAACATTAAAGGTCAGGAGGATACCATATGGTCTATTCTGTCCTGGCCTTTTATGCCCAGGAAAGGCCAAACCATCATCCGAGCTTCGCTTCCGCCAATAGCTGCTCATATTTGATTGTCCGTTAAACTCATTATTCCGTTTCTACTGAGATGCTGCGGCCACAATACCCTCCATGTCTACAAGGCGGCCATCACGTGTACATCCCAAACTTCTTAGAGAAAACTGAACTGTAAACAAATCAGACCTGGTTTCTTTTGTTTAAATGCTGCACTATATATATATATATATATATAACAAATTTTCCACCGATTCACATACACTTTTCTAATGCTTTAGATGAGTTTGTATTGTGGATCTCCTACCCATGGGTTTGTAATTATCATTTGCAATCACAGTTGTATTTGTGTGATCTGCTTTTTTCTGCCAAGGATGCTGGTCTGTCTTGTCGGGTGGGTTTTAAGCCCTCTTTCATCTTTTGGTTGCTGATTCAAATGCCTCCCCTTCAAACAGAGAGGACTTTGCATCTCTCTGATGAGTCCCAGTTCCAGTAAAATGAAAAGGTTGAACTGTTGACTTCTGAGGCAGAGCTTCTGAATGAGAAACATCCTAGCTTGGAGCCAATAGCCATCACTCCCAGAAGAATCGCCGTGGGATGTTCTTCCAGGAGCTGACGCCAGACCAGAGTCAGCACATCAATAATTCCAATACCAAGGCTTTTCATGTTCGAGTACCTCATACACATGGATGCTGACTTCCTGGAGCACTTTCCATCCTCTTTCTGTCTCTCTCTTTCTCTTTTTCCTTTTTTTTTTCTTTTTGGCTCAAGAATTTGGATGAGAGAGTTGATTCTGTCGGCAGATCTCACTTTCAATTTCCTTTGTTGTGGTCGACTTATAGACAATCTTGAACTTAGGCAAAGTGTTTGTCCCTATAAATTTAGATGAAGTCTTTCCTCCCTTCCTCTACCTTTGGGCCTTAAACGTCAGACGATTGCATTTTCACCAGATAAAATTAATAAATAATTACTCCATGAAAAGCAAGGCTACAGGTCAGTTATTAACCTCATCGTTCCTAATCCTCTCCCCATGTCCCTTCCTCTAAGACAGCTTAGAAAAGCTGCGTATAATTTCAGGTATTTTCCTTCCTCCTCGAGTTCAGCCGGTGTCCCATTTTCCTTTTTATGAAAGTGATCTGTCTCCATTCCTGGTATCTCACGGGCTCCAGGATCAGGAGGTAAGCTTACACCTGAACATGTACCGGGTGAAGCTAGCGCTCCACACAGCACTGTGCCGTCACCTCGATGTTCTCACTGGGTCGTTTAAGTGCCATTTGTAATCAGAGAATTTGCAAATTCCTTTTCAAATTACATAGAAAGAGTAAGATCCAAACTACTCTAAACATATTGCCACTTCATCTGGGGATGGTAGTGATCATGAATCTACCTTCCGGGGCTGCCGCATGCTTTCTCGGAGGGTGAAAGTGAACCATTTATCTCCGTGCCTGGAGAGCAAGAAGGGCTCGCTGAGGGTTATTATTATTGCATGAGCTCTAACGGTGGCTGGGAGGCGAGTCTTACCACTCCTATTTCACAGGTAGATACGCTGAGGCACAGACCGGTGGAAAACCTCCATTCAGCTCGAACTGTGAGCCTGTGAAGAAGCAAGACAAAAGCCCAGATATTCTAAATTTTATCTGATTGATACACAGTACAATCCGACAATATAATACAATATCTATTGCAGACAGAAATGAGTCTCCTGGTTACCATTTCCCCAAACAAAGAGAAGTCATTCAACCCTGAAACCCACGTAAGTACAAGTAGATAAAAGCTTTTCCTCTGTGGGCTCGGTCAAGTGGGATGGAATCTCGGACCCAGGTGAGGGCAGAATCCGATGGCCCAGGCTCAGGGGAGGCTGCTTGAACAACACAGGTTTGGATTGGCACCCAGTGTTTGGGGTGACTGAAATAAGTCTCCGATGTCCACACTTATCTAGATTAAGCCCCACTCCTGAACCCCTGGGCTCATCCCCAGCTCTAATAGTGTGTCAGTGATGGTGACCAGTAAATTAACCCTGGAAAACACTTATTGATCTCTACCTCAGATTGCTGACTTCAAAAAAATGTCATTGTTTCATCACATACACTGTTCTGCCTCATTAGCTGCTGTCACCGTGTTCCTGGGCACCCAGGGACTCATTATTCGTGACACAGTACTCGGCATGAACTTGCCGGGCGGTTTCTAGACCGAAGCAACAAGTGTCTGCCCACCCTCCCGCCCTCTTCCTCCGCACCTGCCTGGAAGGGGACCCAGTCCTGCTCACCAGACCAATGGATGCAAAGCTACGAATCAAAGGATGCTCCCCAGCACTTCCTCTGCTCTTGATAGCCTACATAGTACAAGGGCTAATGCTTCCTCAAAGGCGAATTTCAAAGCCTGCTCAGGCTCCTTTTCATGGAATAATTGTCACCTCCTGGGCTCCTAGTGATGACCCGCTCACCCCAGGAGCATTTCATAGTAGAAGTTGCTGAGTTCCATTAGACGAGGCTTAATTAGATAAGAACTAGCCAGAGATCTGAAATGCAAATAGAAGGCCATGAGAAGTGCAAATCAGACCAGGTCATTAAGGAGCAAGCTGGGAAATAGCAGACATTTGTAAAGAATAAGAATGTAGATGGGGAAAGGGAAATTCAACTTCCATAGACCTAGGACACAACAGGAAAACATTTTAACATTTTACTATCTAAGGATTTTATCACTCACTTGCACATGGACAGGCAAGTGATAGAGGGAAAGAGAATTTTTACTTCTCTTTTTCTTAAAATTAGCAGGTGAGATTGAACTTACTTGTTGTGATAGATTATAAATCAAGCAGAAGTAGGTTAAAATGTGAGATAAATGAAACATTTAAATGGTGGAATTTGATTAAAAAACACATTTTCAGGGAAAATCTGACCTTGAAGATTGGGCTTAAGAAGCAAAACCAAACACCCCTGAAGCAAATAGCTATCCAAACAGATGGTGGTCCCCTTGGATATTCACTTAGGAAGTCACATGTCATTGCTCAGATGTTTCTGGTACTTTTCTTTCAGATAAAACCCCGGCCACATTCTTCTGGTGATGGGTAGGAATAAACGCTGCTTTTTTGAGGTTTGATTCAATTCCACAGCCAAGAGTCTTTCTCAACCATTATTTGTGTAGAATATGTACAATAACTTGTTTGGTAACACCATAGGTTTCTTTTGGGGAGAAGGAGGGTTGTTTGGGCTTTTTTTTAGTAATGTGAAAGACTGAATTTTCTTTTTTTTTTTTAAGATTTTTTATTTATTCATTTGACACAGAGAGAGATAGTGAGAGAGAGAGAGCACAAGCAGGGTGAGCAGCAGGCAGAGGGAGAGGGAGAAGCAGGCTCTCCGCTGAGCAGGGAGCCCGATGTGGGGCTCGATCCCAGGACCCTGGGACCATGACCTGAGCCGAAGGCAGACGCTTAACGACCGAGCCACCCAGGCGCCACAAGACTGAATTTTCTTTTATGGCTTCTAAAATGGTCTTAAAGGAAACTTGTAATTAATAGAAGCTCACCATTGATTTTAATTCCAACTAATCATGTTTTTTCTTCAATAGAGAAATACTGGAAAAGAGTCTTCCCTCCATTGTCCATTTTAGCATACACTTTTCAAGACAACGTCTAATTTCATTTTCTACAATTTGATTTCTACAGAAAAATTAGAGAGTGCTCTGAGAAAATTAAACTTACCGAAATTTCTGAGAAAAGGTAAGAGGAATTGGAGCTAGTTTAAATGAGAACAGGCTGAAAGAGTGCTAGCAGGTAGCCCCCCAACAAGTAGGTGTGGTGGGGACATGGAGAGGGAAGGAAGGTGTCCACCGTAATTCCGAGTTTCACCAAACACAGAATAATAGCATTCTGTCTGAACAAAAACAACAGTCATGGAAAATTGCTGCCTTCTGAGGAGAGCAGGGTCTGTCTCAGGAAGCCCCCAGATGTTTGCTGCATGGCTTTGGGTTAGGCAATGGTGAGCCTAGAGCAGAAGGTGGAGGTGGCACCAGAAGGGAGTTTCCCTCCTGAGAAGGTCAGATTGTTTGGCAAGGAATGGGGACCAGAGGAAGGAGGTGGAGGGGGCAGACGGGGAGAGGCAGTGTTCCAATGCATGAAATGGCTGACACACTTCTAGGAGCTAGAATGTCTAACAGGAGATACTAAGATTTTTTTTTAATTTGCATGATATTAAGCCTCATTTCTCATATATCATTGTGTAACCAATTACTCCAAATGTGGCAGCTTCTAAAAACAAATGCACATGGTCTCACATAGTTTCTGTAGGTCTGGAGGCTGGGAGTGGCTCAGGGGGTTGGTATGGCATGGTCTCCCTCCTGAGGTTGTGGTCAAGCCATCAGAAGGGACAGCATGGGCCAAAGTCTGATTGACGGGAGCTGGAAGAACAGCTTCCAAGATGGCACACCCAGTTGGCTGTGGGCAGGGAGCCACACATGCTCTCCTTAGGAAGTCTGAGTGTCCTCTGAACCCGACAGCTGGCATGGCACAGAGCAAGTGACCTGAGAGGGACTAAGGCAGGAACCACATGTCTCTATGACCTAGACTTTGGGTCACATACCAATACTTTGCTGTGTTCCACTGGTCATACAGATTAACCCTAATTCATTGTCAGAAGACACCACACAAGGATCCAAACACCGGGGCACAGGGATCATTGGAGACCATCTTGAACATCAGCCTTTCCTATCCCACCCTGTTTCCTACAAATGCCTTGTTTGTGAGTATGTAGAGGAAATTTTTAAATAAGGACTACATTCCACACTTAGGTTAAAGTATGGGAACCAAGAAGAAGAGGAAATAAGATCCATAAAGTGGACTACTTAAGCATAAGTCAGAACCTGAAGCCAGGAACAACCCTAAGAATGTTGAGGAAAGTCTTGAAAAATTATGATGTTCATTTACAAATGACCACAAATACAACAACCTAAAACAATACCCATTTGTTACCTTGCAATTCTGTAGCTCAGAGACTGGATTTGGGTCTCTCTGGGATAAAACCCATGGGTCTTCAGCTGAGCTACGTTCCTTACAGTGGCTCCGGGGCAGATCCTGCTTCCAACCCAATGGGGCTATCAGCCACACTCAGCTCCCTAGGGCTGAGATACCACAACCTTGCTGACTATCACTGCTGCTCTTTGCTCTGGAGCCTTCCTGGGTTCCTTGTCGTGCTCTCTGTGGACCCCGGGGGTCTATCTCCAGGAATGTGGGCACGTGGCCCCTACTTCAGAAGCAGCAATGGTGTGACTAGCTTCTCTCTGCTTCGAACCCATCCTACCTCGTCCAGTCCGATAAAGCGCTCTGCTTTTAAGGGCCACGGTGATTAGATTGGGCGCACCTGGATAATCCGGGACAATCTCTTTATTTTAAGGTCCTAAATATCAACTACAACTGCAAAATCCCATTTGCCATGAAAGAAACAAATTCACTAGTAGTGGGCATGAGGGAGGACGCAAACAGCTTTGGAAGGCCATTCTGCTGACCAGAGTACTTGAATAATTGAGGACACCTTGCGGCAGCTGAAGGGGTCACTAATGAGGTGATGTTAGAAGAGGGAAGGATGGGTAAAGTGCTAAAAAGTTGAAAGGGAAGGAAGCAGGGGGCTCTACTTACAGAAATCAAATGCTGGAAACAGTCCCTGAGGGCTTGCAGACAAGGCCACTGAGCTCTGCATGAGGGCATATGAGGGCACGCACAGCCCCTGGACCCACACACATGCCCCAGCCCAAAGCACCTCCCTCCGTGGGATGGCCCCGGGGAATGTGAGCGGGGACAAGAGGGTTTGCTTTTGTTCTGTAACTCTTTTAACCCAACTGTGGACAAGTTCCCCTCTTTGAATCCCGTTAAGGTACACACACACACACACACACATTCACACCTAAGGTGAAATATATTTGCCACATTGTAATGAACAACTAATTTATGGCTGAGTTATAAACCCTCGAAACAGGTAGTTATACTGTAAATTCATGAGATCTTTAGCTATATTTTAAGTGTTATTATGACAGATCAGGTTCACATAAGAACATATCTTTTCTTCAATAGTGTGGGGTCTACCTTACATTTATTTTCAACTGCACGTGCAATGTTCTTTTACACTGTCTACTTTTTTGTGTGGTGGAGAGTTTCCCTCCTATTAGACTGCTGAATCATTCTTTTGGAAGGAGTATGGTCTGAAGGTCAATGTTAAAGGTCTATGTTAAAGAACCCCTGGAAAATCAGGTCAACTCACCCCCTCTTTTTCCTCTGACATCAGGGTCTCTAATACCCTCATCCTTCCTATGCTCTGAATGGCCCTTTTGTAATTCTGTATTACAATATGAATACCTGTGAATGCTCTCAGTGGCCTGATTCTACCTTTAAATAAGGGTTTCTGGTTTCTTTCTAACTTTCCCAATTGAGATAAATATTTGAGAAGCAGGTTGCCTTCCCCAAAGCCAATGCATTGATGTGCTTCGACCCCCCAAATATGCTGAAAGAGAATATGTATCTTTCTGAGTCTAGACATATATGCTAGCTGGTTCCACTATTTTTACTTAATTGACAGAACAAATTAATTTAAAACAATTTCAAACTTTTTTTTTTCCATGGTGTTGGTTAATAGCCAGTTCAACCCATCAAACAACCAAAAGGATCATGGACACACATATTAGATTTAGTTGGTAAATTTTATCCATATTCTCTGATATTTAAATACTGCCTAACTACACTCTTTATTTCACTATTCAAGAGGAAAATTTTCTCCTGGGAAAATATATACATTTAGTATAGTATTATAATAAGAACTTTTTTCATATGCAGATTTAAAGTATAACATTTATACATTTAAAAAGATTAACAGCCTCCATATTCTTTCTTTGTTGGTACTGATATAAATATATATATTTAAGAACATAGCAGATATTCTTTGCAGATGTGGACTAAGACCTGCTATTTATGCTATCCTCAGGCACCTTAATTATCTGCTCTTGAAGACATAACTTTGAAGAATGTAATGGTGCATTTGGGCTTCTGGAGGTGATCTTCTCAAACTCCATGGAAAAACAACCAAACTCATGACTCTGAAGAAGAAGGGAGAGTGAGGAAAATACCCTGCCATGCGTAGTGGTAGCCCCCATAAACAACGGGCACAGTCATTAGATCTCTGATCTCATGCAACAAACCTGAAGTGGCCCAGTATCGATTTCCTAGGAAATATGCCACCTAAATACTAATAGGCACAAAACGGCTGGATCATCGAAAAGCTTAATTTCTGATAACAAGGTGTAGATGTCCAGCCATGTCTGCCCACAGCAATTGCCAGCTGAGTGACTGTATTTAAAGGAATCGATTAGTTGGAGGAACTCAGAAGAACTGGTAACCAGCTTGAAGCAGAGGCCAAAACCATTCTGGAGAGACTCGTGGAGCTCTCAGGGAACTGGAGGGTGGGCACCATCAGGAGCAAACTCCGCGATCCCACCTCATGATGCCTTAGATGTGAGAGGAAGAAAGCTCAAAGGAAACAGCTTGAATTTACTGAGAAAGTGTATGAATGCAGTGCGCTTGGAGACCAAAATATTTATCTAATTGCCCCAATATATCTATCTTTGTCACCCACATGGGCGTTGATTAATCTATTCTTAGAGATTTCCATGAACAAACTGATGCAGTAACCTCAGAGTTTATCAAGCCTTTCCACTAATAGGAAAGCTATTCCCCAAAACAAGAAGCTTAGATGTCTGCTGGGATAGAATATTGCTTCATGCGCCTTTTAGCAGGCAGAGTGGCTCCCCAAAGATGCCCACATCCTCATCCCCAGAACCAGTGAATACGTCACCCACCATGACTCAAGGCACTTTGCAGATAGGCCTTAATATAGGGAGATTATCAGGGATTATCCAGGAGGGCCCAAGCTAATCCTATGAGCCCTTAAAAGCTGGAAGCAGAGGAGAGAAGGCAGGGGGAAGAGTCAGAAGGGTAAGAAGGACCAGCCATGCCTTCCTGGTTTGAAGGAGCAGCTGCATTGGAGATGTGGGCGGCCTTCGGAGCAGAGAGCAGCCCCTCGGTCAGCCAGCCAGCACCCAGGGCCCCGGGCAACTAACTCAACAGGAACACACACGCGCTTGAGGTAGACTCTGTCCTGGGCCGCAGGACCAGTGCCCAGGCAGGTGGCACCCAGTGAGACGCTGAGTGCAGGAGCGAGGCAAAAGCCCGCCTGGACCTCTGACTCCAGATCTGCGAGATGATAAATAAGCGTTCTTTTAAGTAACTATGTCTGTAGTACATTTTGATGACAACAAAAATAAAACCAGAAAAACGAACAGAAGTATTTTTTTTTAAAGATTTTATTTATTTATTTGAGACAGAGAGAATGAGAGACAGAGAGCATGAGAGGGGGGAGGGTCAGAGGGAGAAGCAGACTCCCCGCCGAGCAGGGAGCCCGATGCGGGACTCGATCCAGGGACTCCAGGATCATGACCTGAGCCGAAGGCAGTCGCTTAACCAACTGAGCCACCCAGGAGCCCGAACAGAAGTATTTTTGACAGTGTTTTGAAGTTTTCTTATTAATTAAATAAACCTTCCCTATGTGCATTAGGACTTGAGTCTACTGTTGGGGAAGGCAAGCGTATCTGACGCTGCAAACGATCCGGGGCCCAGTTCTCTGGGACACAAAGCGCCTGATGCGTTTATGCACGCCCCTAGCTGGGTATGGCGCCCTGCAGCCTTCCTGGGAGCCAGCCGGGACAAGCAATGACGAATCATTGCCTGTGTGGGCCACCCCATGCAGCATTTAAAGTATGTTGGAAAGGATAGCATCTCCCCTCCAAATCACTTCTCCATTGCTCCCTCTATTTATTTACAGGATGATTCCACTGATCAGATTTTATTTTATTATTATTATTATTATTATTATTATTATTATTATTATTATTTGCTTAATGCAAATCTCCTCATAGGGACAGTGGGGGAGTTCTTATGTACATGTTAGCAGACATGTCATCAATTTCTTCCAAACATCTCAGGTAATCAGTTTCAAAACAGTCATGGGGGGTTAAATTGAAACAGGAGGCACTTTGAGAGACTCAGGGTGTCACAGACTCTCGGTGAATTCCAAAGGCACTGAGGTCCCAGGAACTGGGTCTCTGCCTGGAAGGAACATATAACCAGGAGGCAGAAGAAAGGCACAGAACGTGAGAGAATTTGGCAGAACCAACTTGCACAGATCGGGGAATTTTACTGAGGGATGACCCCCTCCTCTGGGTCAGGGCCTGACCCCTCACAGTCTTGTGCCTGTGGACCCCTTTTCCCAATCATGTTTATAAATGAATAAAAAGGATTGCGTAGGATTATCAGGGGGACTGAGTACACTGAAATTCAGCTATCACAATATTAAAAATATGTGTGATATCATAATATGTTCCTTTCATAGTTTTAAGTAAACTGAACTAGTTTGAATAACCATACCAAAATTTCAAGGCAGTGACAGGACTAAATGATATTTTAAGTTATCTGCCACACTACTAATATGATAGGAACACATCTGTGAGTTCCACCGTTGATAAAGTGGCAACACCGCCACGCTCCTACAATTTGTGGCCCACGTTCATCATTAAAAGATGATGCTTCTCAGGGGCGCCTGGGTGGCTCAGTCGGCTGAGCATCCAACTCTTGATTTCAGCTCAGGTCATGTGATCCTGGAGTCCTGGGATGGAGCCCCGTGTCAGGTTCCGCACTCAGTGCGGAGTCTGCTTGAGATTCTCTCTCTCTCTCTCTCGCTCCCCTTCTGCCTCTTCCCCCACTTTCTCTTTCTCTCTCTTTCAAATAAATAAATCTTTTTTTTTTTTTTAAGAGGGTGCTTCTAAGTTAGAGGCCAGTGCAAAATTAAGATGTAATTTTTGCCTATCCAGGTCATGTGCTCCTGTGAATTCTCCCCACAGACCCACCCCCTGAGGAGCAGCCTGGGAGGGTCCACAGACCCCAGGTGAAGAACCCCTGACCTGGGGCGCCCAGGGGCCTCAGCCACTGCATATCACAGTTTGCTTTAAAAACTTACAATGTCATGTAAACGTCATGAATAAAAGCTTACTTGAAGATAAATAAAATTTATAAAAATGAAAATATGATTTAAAAAGAAAAGAGTCAGATAGAAAGCAACTGGAATTTTGCTAAATCACACAACAGATAACTTCAAAACCTATTTTCTACAAAATTTTGACTCTCGTTTTCATCTGAATGATCTTCTATGCAGATACAATCATATGCAGACAGGATAAGTCACATTTAATTACAATTTTTTTCTCTATCAAGGGGGTTGATGAAATTATTTTACAGAGTTTAAGTTGAATCTCGTCCATTCAGGTCAAACAGTGGGAACAAGGAAAATATCCTTATAAATTGCCACTGTTTGCAATTTAATACTTTGGGAAGTTGCTCCCATCATAAAACCTGGGAGGAGAGCTTTCACATCCTGACTTCCAGGCTGGGATTTGATTCACTGCACTAGACCCTTATACACAGTATTATATTAAATTGAATCTCCATAATCAGGTTGGTACATTTTTCTGTCCAATCATCCAAACAAACAAGTGTTTAAGTCTTTCAAGCGTGAGCAACCCATATCTAAGTGGTCCCCAAATCCTTTTCTAACCCCTGTGGATAATTACAAAACAACCAGGAGGTAATCAAAAATTTCTGAATAATGAAAAAAGTGTTAAAAAATAGTTAAAAATCCAGAGCATTTTGGAGCGTTTTCAAAGTCATGCAGAGAGGAAGGCACTGCTAGTTCACTGAGTCACAGCTGACATATTTTCACTGCTAGAGGAACGTTCATTCCCAGACTTTATGCGAACCAGCACAGAAGCAAATAGAAACAGAAAGGATTACCACCAACATTCCTGAAGATGTTACACTCTACAATTACGAACACAGAGCGGTTTCGAACAGAGATGGGAATTTCTGTGATTAGCACATGGAGCAGGAGGCTGTGTATGGGGGATCAGCGGATGGGACTCAGGAGCTGTGAGAGGGTGAGGGTCTGACAGACCCCCTTGGACGCTCCAGTACCCGAGCCTGGAGGAGGACCAGAGGTCCACCAGCTGGGTTTCCCCTGAGCCTGCACATCACTTTTAGGTCATTTATGCAAATGTATGCTTAGGTCAATGGTGTAGCCAATTGCATCTTGTTCTTTTGTAGATCTTTGGTTATCTATAAAAATCCAATTAGAATAGTTTCTGTGGTTGCCTCTGAGGTCAGAGGCCCTTTCCCCTGTTGTTACGGCGGACCAAATGCTTGTGTCCGTCTACTTCGTATGTGGGAATGCTGCCCAACGTGCCTGTACGTGGAGCTAGAGCCCATGAGGGGTGATGAGGTTAAGCGAGGCCCTAGGGTGAGGCCTTCAGGCAGTAGGGCTATTGCCCTGATGAAAGAGGAAGACACTGGAGCCCTCTCCCTCCACCAGCTGAGCTCACAGCAGGAAGGCAACCACGTCCAGCCCGGAAGAGAGCTCTCACCAGAAAACCAATCAGCTGGTACCTTGATCTCGGGCTTCCAATCTCCAAAACTGTGAGGAATAAGTGTCTGTTGTTTATGCCGCTCAGGGTGTGGTGTCCTGTCATGGCAGTCCACGCAGACTACTCTACCCATCTTCTCATAGAGCACCCTTTTTTGGGGGGATTGCCCCTTCCATTCCTGAGGTTCATGAGCCTGCCAATCAAAGCCCCCAAACATCCTGGCCGCGGCAGAAGATGGAGAATGACAAAGACCTAATTATAGGATGCACCACCATGGTTGCAGTGATTGTCCCAGGGAGGGACACAGGGTCCAGGGAAGTCCTTCAGCATCTGCCCTGGGAACACAGCAGAGGAAAGAGCGTGGGCTCTAGGCTTGCTGAACTGTGTGACTCTAGTCCCTCTGGAGATTTCCGAACCTTGCCCTCGCTTCCTCCTCTCCAAGGAGCAAGCCCACTAGCTGCTGGAAGTACTGAAGCCTAAACCCAAAAAGGGGAGGCTGAGAGAGGGAGGGAGCAGGAACGGGGGAGTGGAGAGAGAAGGATGGCAGGTGTCCAGGGGAGAAGGAAGAGGGAGGGAGGGGCCACAGCAGACCCCCCACCCCTCCAGCTGCTGCAGGAGCCTGAGCACTAGGGCAGCTTGGAGAAGTGTTTCCCTGACCTCAACCGTATCAAGAATGACCAATAAAATAGAGCCTGGCCACTTATTCATCGGGGAATCCAGGCATTTGACACACTGGCTACTTCAGTGGCTCTCAGAAACGTGGGGACGTCAGCTCCTGGCTGGACTCTGGCACCAAGGGATGCCACCCTGGCTGTTGTCAATATACTGACTGTCCCCTCAGGTGGGCATGGACCGTGAAGGCCGTCACTGAACACTGCGCGAGGTCTGGGAGACTAGACTTCCATAGAACTCTGCCACATGTCTCTTGTTGAGACCTTTCTTCCAAATACCTGGCACAGAGAACTAAGCCACTGCAGGATTTTGGAAGGGCTGCCTGACCATCGTGGCAAGGGCGGCGGGCTGAATACCTGACACAGATTAAAAACAGCCCATTGCGTGACATCCAAGTTGTTTCTTTTGGCTCACTGGAATCTACTTTCCCTCCTTCTCCTCCTTTTCTTCCTCTTTTTTTCCCATGGAAGTATATTATTTGTGGGATAATGAAGTATACTTTTAAATTGTTTTTTTCAAAGTATTAAACAATCAAAACCAAATCAAACCAAAAACCAAATAAAAATGAATGAAATCCTGATAGCAAGCAGACCCTGATATATGTTTTACAACCTTCCCACTAAAATGTGAGCAATATTAAACATCCCCCACCGACATCAAGGACAGTCTGCTTAAACACTAAGCAGTATTGATGAATCTGGGGGAACCCTCAGTTATTTCAAATCATTTAGAACTAAAATTACTTTTTATTTTAAATTTTATAATGGAAAATTTCCAAACAAAAATAGAAAAAAAATAATACACGTCTTGGTTTTAAAAAGGATCAAATTATTGTCAATATGGTTGCAATTATGTCCTCATCAACTTCTGTTCCTCTTCTGTTATACTGTGGTAAATTCTAGATAGCATCCATAAACATTGTACCATATATTTTATCTGGAATTAAAAAACACACACACACAAAACACTCTCCCTAGTCTTCGCATCATGAAACAATGGTCGAAGACAAGTCATTCAACAGTAGATATGAACGGAGGTGTCACAGATGTCTCCCATAGACATTAGCATGACTTTTCAGCCAAACTATTTAAAAGGCTTCATAGTTGCTTGTTGGTCTCCTATCAACAGTGTGTGTCTGTCTCTCCTCCCCTTAAATCCAGGCACCGTGTGACTTGCTTTGACCAAAGAATGCAGCAATGCTGGGCAGATTTTAGGCCCCGTCCTTAAAAGGCCTGGAAGCTTCCATTTTCACTCTCTTGGAATGTACACTCGTAGAAGACAGTTACCACACAAAATGTTCAGGCTGGACCGCTAAATACCGAGAGGCCCGATGGGATAGTGACAGTGCCCAGCTGAGCCCAGCCAGCCCCGCTCCCCCATCCCGCATGGACCTCCCTGCTCACCCGCCTCCTGGACAAACCCAGGTATTCATGAAGAGCCAAAGGCTGCCCAGGAGCCTAGAGATCCAGACGAATGAGAAATGATGCTCTTGTGCTAAATTGCCAAGTCTGGGGGCTTGGGGGCATAAATTTTTAAATGACAGGAATGCAAATGTAAGAAACTGGAACATGACTCAGTCAACATTCCACAATGATATTAGGCAAAAGTAAGTTAAGTTTTTAAAAAATTTATGCAAATAATGAATCACGGAACACTACATCAAAAACTGATGATCTACCGTATGGTGACTAACATAACATAATAAAAAAATCTAAGTATGTAAACCATAGAATTGACATAAGAGTGGCAAGATGGCATGGTGGCTTCGAACAAAGCTGGCTGGATTCAAGGTACTATTCCCGTGACTGTAGAAAAGCTACCCTGGTTTTCTTCTCAGTCAAATGCAATAAATGATGTATCCTCTAAGGCTGTCACAAGGATCCCATGAAGTAATGAAGGACAAATATAAATGAGTGAATAATGTAATCAAAACCACAGCAGAGGAGTAGGATTGATAAATCCAAGATATTAACATTGACAAGTATCTGGCAAATGTAGCTGGAGAAAAGACAGGAGGAAGAAAGAAGTTGAAGAAGGAAAATGAGGAGAAACAAGCAGGTAACAAATATTAGGAACCAAAAAAGGTGATGTAATTACAGAAATAAAAAAAAATTAATCTAAGAAAAGATTATGTAAACCCTTGGACAAATAAATGAGGAAATCTTGAAGAAATAACTGTGTTCTGACAACTGATTAGACTCAAGAAGAAACGGAAATCCTGAGTAGACAAAACAGAAATTACTAAAAATATTGTCAAAGGACTACTTCCTACAAAGCCACCAAAACCAGGTAGTTTTACTTTTTTTTCCTCTTATCTTTTTTTTTTTTAAGATTTTATTTATTTATTTATTTGAGAGAGAGAAAAAGAGAGAGAAACAGCATGAGAGGGGATAGGGTCAGAGGGAGAAGCAGGCTCCCCGCTGAGCCAGGAGCCCGATGTGGGACTCGATCCCAGGACTCTGGGATCATGACCTGAGCCGAAGGCAGTCACTTAACCAACTGAGCCACCCAGGCGCCCTTCCTCTTATCTTTCAAATAACAATAATTCTTGTGAAAATGTAAAACTCCAGAGCATGGAAATGGTGGCTCTTGGCTTCTACTTCCTAGTTCTACAGTGAGATTATTTCCAGCTCTTGATGTATGTTCTTAGGTCTGCAATTTTCCTTTTTCATGTGATTCTGTTGTTTTATCTTCAAGATGCGATTTCCTGCTTTATTGAGATTATTTTCTCATGAAATTATCTATGGATATGAGAAATTTCCATATTTTGTGGATCTTTCTTCTCTCTTGCATTATGCTTTTTGCCCAGACTATGTTCTTGCTTAAAAAAATAATAAATTAAATGCATCCCTTAGACAGTCTAGAAGAGAATCTAAAAACAGTCTGGAAAATAAGTGTTATCTGAGGAAATTTACTTTATGATAGAAAAACATTGAAAAATACAATAATTAAAAGTACTTTGTTCCAGCATAAGAACAACTAATTAGTGAGAATTTTCTTAAAAATGTATGTTGTGGACACCTATCTACCTATCACCTATCAACCATTTTTCTCTCCTTCCCTGTTCCCCTGTGTGCTCTGTCTGTCTTTCTGTCTCTCTTTTCACCCAACATCTAAGAATGCTACCTTGTTTCCTCCTGGAATCCAATCTCTCCTGAACCCTCATTCCTGTGATATTTTTCTGGGTCCATTTGAAAAGTAACCTTGGCTTTTCCCTGTTGGACTGTTAGCTGCAAGGTGGTTGGTTATGGAGCTGCTTCAGGGGACAGAGTGCTTCCAGAGGCCATGAGGCACAGCCCTCTGAAGGAGACCAAAGCTGCAAGACGGAGAACGAAAGGATCTTGATACTGTTTAAACCCTGTATCCGGTCAAGCCTGGAGTTAGCCTCATCTTAGCCTTTTAATTGGATTGACCTGAATCTCCCTGTTTTACTTAAGCCAGTTTGAGTTACATTGATCCTAAGTGCTATAGGTTTATTTTCAGAACTCTCTTTATTTTTAAATAGCTTTGCTGAGGTTTGATTCACAGACCACACGATTCATTCAAAGGGCAGAATCGAATGGATTGTAGTACATGCACATACATTTGCATCCCTCACCACGACTTTTGCCCAATACCCCTAAGCCGCAACCACCCCAGCCACAGCTCCTCCAGGGCTAGAAAACAACCAGTGGGATCACACAACATGTGGTCCTTTGTGACTGACTTCTTTCATGTAGCATGATGTTTTCAAAAGTCATCCATGCTGTAGCATGTATCATCACTCATTCCTTTTTACTGCCAGTAACATTCCGTTGTATGGATATAACACCTTTTATTTACCCATTCATCTGTTGATGGACATTTGAAGAATAGAAAAAGACAGATGGAAAAAAAAAGAAAAAGACAGACGGATAAAATATTTTGGCAGTGTTTTACCTCTTTTCTTCTCTTGTTCTATTAAGCAATCCCTCTGACACTAAAACTGAGCAGGTCTAGAGTGAGCATCCATTGTTAAGATCAGGGTTCTTGGCTGGAACATTTTCAGTGACCGACAAGAACAGGAGAGTTGAAATGACTGGG
The DNA here is from genome assembly GCF_029215605.1 of Mirounga angustirostris. Taxonomy (NCBI): domain Eukaryota; kingdom Metazoa; phylum Chordata; class Mammalia; order Carnivora; family Phocidae; genus Mirounga; species Mirounga angustirostris. Next base: position 3,267,908 of record NW_026991722.1, on the reverse strand, counting down.
ATGCTCTTATCAGCACGGAGGGAAGTAGAAAGCAACTGAAGCAAACCTGCCCCTTTTCAAAGTCCAGAGCCCAGAGTTTGCAATTCTAGAACATTAGTGGTCAGTGGTGAGGACCATGAAGTTGCTCGTCCTTTGTGAAAAACTGACTCCTCTTAACTTACTGGTAGAGAGCTGTGTGTCTATGTGGAAGATACAATGGTCCAAACCGAAGCAAAACAGCTTGCTAATGAGACAGTTCTAAATATTTTTAACTCATTTATCAGTTCTTATATTTTTCTCCAACAGCTCCCATGCTAGCCTCAACACCCAGACTCATTGAGTCCTATGGGAAAATAATAATGCAAACCACATTCTGTTGGCATGACTAAATTTCTACATCATCCATGTCTTATTGGCACCTATACTAAGATGTGCATGGTCACTCAGATTTGACCTCTGAATGCTGTAAGATAATGAGGACAGAGATTGATGAACATCTACAAGGAGCTGTACTCAACAGACTTGGCTGATAAGCTGAGAAAAACTCAATCTACTGTTAACATGATTACCATTTTTCTCTTCTAGGATATTCTAGCAGGTTATAATCCATTGAAGGAAAACACCCACCATGAGCTTTCTCTCACTTCTAAACATAGTTTCCTGAAAGAATCTAGGAGTATCAGCTATTTATCAATACGTACTTGACTTCCCTCTTTGGCATATTTCTTGTTGATTTTGGATTCTTTGCTTTGTTTTTTTGTTTGTTTGTTTGTTTGTTTTCTTGTCCCTTCCCAAGTGTGTAGAGTGTGTCTGCCTTTGGAGCAAGGGTCTGTCATTTGTCTGGCACAGATCATCTTCTGGATATGGCATGTACATTTTATGGCACTTTATACAGACCAGCCTGAGTGAAATAAATACACAAGATGCAAAGCTCAAAGTGACATATTCCAGATCTGACATTCTTACCATGGCTTTGAGCTTCAGGCACTGACAAATATTCCACACGTACCGACTCTCCCAGAGGAGGAAACGTAATGATGTTTATATTATGCAATATGTAAAATATTTATACCCCAGCTTCAACTCAAACTATCATTTAAATCAGGAGGTAGTGTTTACAATAAGGACAAGTGAAGTTATCTGTGCCACTCTTTGTAGGCAAAAGGGGAACCCCACAGAATAAGTGATCAGTTTATGTACAGAATAAGATCTCACCACTGTCAGGGTTTTAAAGAATAACAGTTATGGGAAAGGTTTTTAATGTGCATGCTTCTTTTAGAATTGTTAAATTACCAAGAAGGGCAAAATTTATGCCTCTCTGACTATTGCCCTTATCTTTAGAATGGAAAAGTCTTTTCTTTTGACAAACCATTCTCTCATGAATAACCTCTTCAAGAGCATTTAGTTACCATTATTAATAAATTGTTACAGTAATAAATTATATTTTAAACATTTTATTAAATGCAGTTCTCATGTACTTAAAATAAATTGCAAAGCTGGCTTTTCTCATGGTATTTAATATATATGGTATGACACAATGTGCTTTTAATATATTTAATGTTATATACTTTAAAATGTAAGTGTGTTGTACTTTTATGGAACTTACTTTATATTCCTTTCTGTATGGAAAATGTATTACTTTTTAATATGGGTTCATTGTGGAGTGCCATTAGGAAATCGAGCATGGTTCTTAAAAGTGGTAACTTTCAGAATTTAAGTACATTGAATGTGGGGGAGGGGAAGAAACTGCATTATGAAAACTTCAAGCATCTAATTGAAACTGACAAAAGCAAGGGGAGACGTCTCCGTTGACACTGTAATGGCGCCTTCATTTGCATTGACATCATAACAGTTTCTAGTGCAGGCACATGAGACCGTTCCAGCGACAAAAAAGACTTCCCCTGACATGCTGCCGCTTTCGCACATTCTTTGGACACGCTATCACTGTCATTCAAGATAAAGATAAAAATATTATGGAAAACATCTTGAGTCCGTGATTATTAGATGCTTTCCACGGTTGAAATATGGTGGTCGTTTTCAAGAGCTTCTTATTGTGAAGCTTCAAAAATACACTGTTGGACTCTCTAGGAAGAATGTATCCCCAAATACTCAATCGCTTAAAACCGTTCTGTGAAAAAGAAATTTAAAAATGGATTTTGCAGAAAAAGATACATTTTGCGTGGATCTTTAAGGCAAGAGATAATGACGGTTCTTCTTTTGAAGCTTGCAGTAAATTTTTTAGGTCAGTTGGTACAACATGGTGAAATCAGACTTAGGGGGCACAATAGTTAATGAATTTAAAGGGAGCCTTTGGGTCCCATGATTGCAATTACTAACCAAGTTAAGTTGGGGAAACACATTTCCACATTGAAATTCTGGAACTTGGCCTTTGCCCGTTAGCTATCCTGCCATGGACACCAGGCTTTAAGCTCAAAAGCAGGCTTTGGAGCCAGAACACCTGTCTTAGAATGATGCCTAGAACGCATGGGCCACTCCACCAGCCAGGACCCTGCTAGCTTCTCCCTTACTGTCCCTGCCTTTGCACCCTGGCTGGGCCCTGCAGGTTACTCACCAGCTTTCCTGGGGGTCCAGCAAGCTGCAGGATCGGACTTTCCCCAACACCAGAACATGAGTCTGACTTCCGAAAGTCTATCCCTTTCCAGAAGGTGCATTTCGTTCCACATGCCCGTTGTCCTTCCCATCTTTCCTATCACAACATAGGTCACCAGCCTTCGTTGGCCATGTCCTCACATGTGAGAAGAATGACTTAAGCTCAGTAACATTTTAATGTTAAAATGTTAGCTCCTTGAAAGGAAGTTGGGTTTTTCTTCCATTCATTTCTTCAACATCCATTCACTGGATATTTACCAACCACCAGCTCCATGGCTAGGCTGTCTTAGGCACTGCTCATCAGAGAATGAAAGGGACATGTTGCCTCAGATAAGTCAGATCAGGAACAGGTAATGAGCCAATGAACACTTGATCTCAAATAGGGATGATGATGTAATGAAGAAACTAAGAAGACAAGGAGCTAACCCGGGAGAAAGGGTACTTTTTTTGCATCATCAGGAAAGGTTTCTCTCAAGTAAAGACCAAAAGAAAGAACAGGAGCCATGAGACAGTGTAAAGATGATTCCACGTTGGAAGGTGTGAGGATCCAGGAAGAACCCAGTTTTGCTACAATGCAGGTGAGGAGGCTGGGTTTGGACAAGAGACAGATACAAAGCTGTCAGTCATGTCAGAATTTGGAAGTCACCAAAATACTTAAGTAGCAAGTTTCCCCGTCCTAATTTGTGTTTTAAAAGACAATCTGTCTGGCTGAGAAAGAAAAATACCATATGATTTCACCCATATGTGGAATTTAAGAAGCAAAATAAACAAGCAAAGGGAAAAAATAAGAGAGAGAGAGAAGCAAACCAAGAAACAGGCTGTTAACCATAGAGAACACACTGATGGTCACCAGAGGGGAGGTGGGTGGGGGGATGGATAAAGGAGGTGATGGGGACGAAGGAGGGCACTTGTCATGATGAGCACCGGGTGATGTATGGAAGTGTTGAGTCACTATATTGCGCCCCTGAAACTAATATAACACTGTATGTTAACTATGTGGAATTAAAATAAAAACTTAAAAAAAGAGAGACAAAGATGGGCATTACATAATGATAGAGGGATCAAAATAAATAAATAAAACACATGAAAGGCTGTCTGGCTGTGATCTGCAAAGTAAATTGAAAGGCATCAAAAATGGAATGTGGAGAAAAGGAAAGACAGCATTGCAGCAACCCAGGAAGACAGGTGAGCTCTTTGACTAGAGCGATGATATTTTTTGGTGGGGTGAAAGGAAATAGATGGACTCGAATGTGCATTAGAGAAGGAAACTGTAGGAATTTGTGATGTGGGAGGTCAAGAGAAGGAAGGGGCTGAAGGCAACCCAAGGTTCTTATCTGAATAACTGTGTGGGGATAAGAGAGCCTGAGACAGACACAGCTTAAGGTGGCATGACATGCATATGTACACGTGTTTGCAGGTGTTCACATGTGTTGGAGGTGGATAGATATGATGTACTCTGTTTTCAACATGCAATGCTCCAGGTAGAGATGTCAGATATGCAGTTGGATAAATAAGTTTGAAGCTTAGAGGAGAGGCTGGTGCCAGAGATAAACATTGTAGAGTCACCAGTATACTGGTAAAGCACTCCCAGAAAGAGAGAGAGAGAGCACAGGGTGAGATAGCAAGAGACCACATGATCGAAATCTTAGGAACTCCAAAATCTGGATATCAGGTTAAAGGGGAAGAGTCCAAAAACAGAGCAGCCAGAAAGAAGAGAATCGGGAAATTTTGAGAAGTCTTCCAGAGAGAGAGGTCACATAAGTGCATGGAATACTAAAGAATGACCAAGTCACAGGTCAGAGGTGAGGTGAGTCAGCCCAAGAAGCAGGAATTCACTGGTAACCTTGGTGAGGATGTTCCTGGCAGTTGGTGGGGACAGCTGGAAGGGACAGTCCACTGGGTGAGCTTGAAGGAGTGCAGGGAGAGGAGACGTGGCGTCACCTTGTGTAGAAAATGCCTCAGGAGTTTGCCAAGGAGAGAAGTGGAGAATTGGGTCTATGCTAGGCTGGAGGAACAGGGAGGCTAGAAAATTGTGTTTGATTTTAGTGATTTCCATTTTTGTTATATTTGAATGTCATTTAACATTGTAATGCTCTCATGTACATCAGCCAATTTCATTCTGTAAACACCTCCCATGCAAGGTCAATAGGGCATTCACTATTTAAAGCTTCCTGATGAGCAACTGAAGCTAGGAAGGATGGAGACACCTGTCTGAGGTCAGTGCTGGCTTCATGAGTGTTTGTAGTGTATTGAATGGTGTCTGCCCAGAAGATATGTCTGTGTCCCAAACTCCGGAAACTGCATGCGTCCTACCTTTGAAAAGTGGTTTTTAACAGATGTAATTAAATTAAAGATCTTGAGCTGAGATCAGCATGGCTTATCCAGATGGGCCCTAAATCCAATGACAAATGTTCTTATAAGAAACAGAAAAAGGGAAAAGAGAAGAAGACCTTGTGAAGACAGAGGCAGAGATTGGAATGATGAGGCACAAGCCACAGGACACCTGGGGCCACCAAAAGCTGCAAGAGACAAGAAGTGTCCTCCCCTGAAACCATCAGAGGGAGCATGACTCTGCCAACACCTTTATTGCAAGACTTCTGGCCTCCAGAACTGTTCACAGATAAATTTCTATTGTTTGAAGCAACCATTCATGGTAGCTTGTTAGGCCAGCTCCAGGACACTCATCCACCAGACAACCGGTACAGTCCTACAAGAGTCTGCACTCAGAGGGCCCTGTGGTTGGTTTAGTGATTCTATTATCATCATCTTGAAGTTACTTGCAATATTTGAACAAGGGACCTGCATTTCCATTTTGCACTGGGTCCTGCAAATGATGTACCTGGTCCGGCTGAGGTTGTAGCCAATAAGGTTTTCAGCCAGGCTAACATGCCTCTGACTACTAAACCAATGCCCTTTGTAGTGACAACTGCTAAACCCTCTGTATCTGGTGGTCCTGGACAGCACAGCTAATACTTCTGTTAGGATGCACACATGTGGACAATGGGGAATCACCAGGTGCTCATCAGCTCCACATACAGGGATAATCCAGAATCCAATGCTTCAGCAGGAGAATCAGCATCCTATTTAGATGGAAAAACTTACCAAGAATAGACATGTTTCATAATTCTTCTTAAAACTTAAAAAAATAATTTTACATATTGAAAAACTTAATACATTTTTCAGTTCTCACATACTGACAGTTTATAAACACCTGGTCTATGTACCAAATAAATGAAATAGAGGTTGAGTTAATCCATTTATTTGTTCTTTCATCCTCTCACTCAATAAACACCCATTAGTTACAAAATATGTTTAAGGTTCAATTAGGCACTGGGAGAACAAAGAAGGATAAAAGACAATCCTGTCATCTAGAAACCTATGCAGAAAAAGAAAGATGCAGAAAGTAAAAACATTCACTCAAGTTTCTGAAGTACATTTGTTTCAGTGTCATGAAAAATGGTAAAAATATTACTGAACAAAATAGATAAGCAGAGCATTATGACTTTTAGACTGTATATATGCTAATGAAATCATTTAGTACAAGAGAATTTAGGAAAAAGTTGATTATAGTGAGTATCTATGTGAAATTTTAGATTTCTAAGAATGTTGATCCAATCAATGACAGGAAGAACAAAAGTCTCAGTGGTGGGTACATGGGACATGAAAAATGGGCAAGGGATCAATCTATCATGAGAGGAAAGTTTAGGTAAGAAGTCAGACCACCGCAAAAACAACTATAAGTGAAGTAGCTCATTTCCAAGCTGGTTAGATGTGTGCCTCCTCAAAGACCAAGGTTGTATCTTCAGGCTGCTTGCCAAAGAGATTGTAAAAACAAAACCACCAGCTGTTCAGTTCCACTGTATAAAGCGAGAGCTAATCCATGTTATCATCACAACCACCACCACCATCACTTCCACCACCATCATCATCTTCATCATCATCACCACCATCATCATCATCATCACCACTTCCACCACCATCATCATCATCATCACCACCACCACCACCATCATCACCACCATCACCATCATCATCATCACCACTTCCACCACCATCATCATCATCATCACCACCACCACCACCATCATCATCATTCTTCCAACATCACCATCATCATCACCACCACCACCACCATCATCATCATCACCACCACCACCATCATCAACATCATCATCATCACCACCACCACCATCATCATCATTACCACCACCATCATCGTCATTATTTCCACCACCACCATCATAATCACCACCACCACCATCATCACTACCATCACCATCATCATCATCACCACTTCCACCACCATCATCATCATCATTCTTCCAACATCACCATCATCATCACCACCACCACCATCATCATCATCACCACCACCATCATCGTCATTATTTCCACCATCACCATCATAATCACCACCACTACCATCATCACTACCATCACCATCATCATCATCACTACCACAGCCACCAGCATCACCACCACCATCATCATCATCACTATAATCACCTCGCCATCATCATTATTTAATAGTTATTTACCATACACCACTTCCTAGATACTAAAATGGAAAATGAAACAAAATATCTTCTTAAGCTTTCACTTGAACATTTTTATTCTAGGAAGATAAAACTATAAACAGGACACAATTCCCTATTAATGCCTTGGATCTCATGTTTTGTTTTCTCTCCGAGTAGACTGTAAGCCTATTGATTACACACCACATCAAATTTCTCTTGAATTCCTCCCAGCATCCAGCCAAAGTTGTTCGGAGCACAAATGTCTTCATAAATAAGTAGTGGGCTGAATCTAAGATGAGGTTATTTTACCAAAAGGGAAACTAATGATTCTTGTAGGTGAATGACTGTGGGTCATTGATTATTATATAAAAATGGAGACAGGAGTATCTTTTTTCAATGGTGGGAAAGGGAAATTATTCTACAAAAGGTACATGAATAGGAGGAAACAAAGCTGTTTCTATGTGTAAATCGCTATGCATCAAAGACCCTAAGAAGCAGTGGTGACTGGGAGGGGAGATACGGAAATCATCTTAAATGTCTCCAAGGTTGCCATCAACTTTTCAGAAATCATTTGAAAATAATTTAAATACATTAATTTGAGACTAGAAACTGATTTCTGACTTTTCTATCATTTTGAGTAAACTCTCTGATGTTGTAGAATTCATTTATCCCTATGACATCAAAAATAAATGTGATACTATAAAACATATGATCTATCCATCCAATACTCTTAACTATTCTTTTTTGCATCTCTATAGCTATGAGGCCATTTGTCCATTGATTCATTCCTCAGTCATGTGTTTTCTCTGATTTGACAACACATTGTCTCCTATTTGGTAAGCACCTCATCAGATGATGTGGTTACAAGATAAGTAAGCCACAATCTCTGAGATGCTGAGATCCAGTGGAAACTAAAGTGTGAATTATTTTTAAAAAAAGAAAACACGAGTAGTTATACTATAGAGGTACTTTAAAGGGTCTGTGACATCATAAATGAAAGACTGATTGAGCCTTTATAGAATGTCAGGGACACGTTTTGGATTTTTCCAGGGATGGAACATGGGGCCTTACAAACAAAGACAGCATTTCTCGCACAGTATGGCAGCAAGAAAGAGTGTGGGGTCTACCCTGAAGTGGCCAACCAGAGGATAGGACCGCCGGGAGACACGTACATCTGTCCCCATGCACCCAGAAAGCACACACACACATATGTGCACAAACACACATATAAACACAGACAGAAACACAAAAGCACACATACAAATATACAAACACACACAAAAGCACACAAAAAACATAAACACACACAAGAACACACACACATCTGGTCCCGGGGTCAGGGAAGGTGGCACACCCCTGCCCAGCTGCTGCTCCCCCCCCGCCCAGGAAGTTTTGCAGAAGAGCAACAATGCATAGGGCTCCCACCTTCCCACGCATCTCTCCTGTGGGCCTCCAAATGGAAATCATACAAGAAAGGGAATTCGGGAGATGCAGGTGAGCCTGGGCCTGTTGACACAGTTCAAAGCCTCCAGGATGGGTAAACAGAAAGTGGCTACTGTGTGAATGGACTAGGGCTGCCTGCTTCACAGGGAGCTTTGGGTCAGGCTGGGTCAGGAAGAGCTTACACTCTAGGCAGAGCATATGGAGCTTTATTCGGGAGCTGTTTAGAGGCTCCCGGAAGAGTTTAAGACATCAATTGGCATGATCGCTTTTTAAGGTTCCAGAAGAACATGGGTTTGGAGGTGTGGAGGAAGGAACACGGGCAGGAGTTAGGAGGGTCTTAGAGGTGGCACGTGGGGGCAGAGGTGAGAGGCTCCAGGGACAGGAGCAGGGACCGAGGCGGCCGCAGGTGCACATCGCAGCCTAGTGGCCTTGGGTGAGGTGCTTGCACTCCCTCTGCCTCTGTCACCTCATTGATAAAAATGGGGGAAATCGGGCACCTGGGTGGCTCAGTTGATTAAGCGACTGCCTTCGGCTCAGGTCATGATCCTCGAGTCCCAGGATCGAGTCCCGCATCGGGCTCCCTGCTCGGCGGGGAGTCTGCTTCTCCCTCTGACCTTCCCCCGTCTTGTGCTCTCTCTCTCTTTCATTCTCTCTCTCAAATAAATAAATAAAATCTTAAAAAAAAATGGGGGAAATCGTCATATTTACACCTGACAGTGACTGTGAGCATCAAGGGCCAGGGCACCCATGAAGTGTCTCGGCACACAGCCCTGCACAAACACTGCCCATTTTCGTTTGAACAGACATCTCATTCCAAACTTCTTGTCTCAGCTGAGCTCTTTGTTCCTTCCTCCCCCTTCAAGCTGAGGCATTGGAGGCTATCTGCTCTCACACCCTGGCTAAATAAATACGGAAATGAAGTGAGGGAGAAAATATGGGAGGTGGGGGATCTGGCTGCCATTTCAAAATATTATCCCGTAGCCCTGTCATCTTTGCGATACCGCAGGGTCCTAGGATGACTTCTGTATTATCAAATAAATTGATTTTAACGTATTGTATTTTAATTTGTCGACATTCATTACCTATTGATGATCTATATGCTGACTCTCTGTGAAACATAACGCTTAATGAATCCTAGTTCCCTAGGTCTGTCATAGAATGGCAACTCAGAGAGGTTGCCAGAAACCAAAAAATTAAATGTTGAAAGCATCGATTACTAAAAATATTAAAGTAACACTGCAATCTATTGTGTGAAATAAGCCAGAGTTTGTGTTTTTTAGTGTGTTAAGTTTTTGGATATTTTGAAAGCTGCATTGTTTTTTTCTCTGCTAAATAACGGATGTCACGAATCTAGACATTTGGGGAGGGCCAGTACCAAATACTGTAATTTAACATTTCTTTAAAATGAAGTGGTGAACAAGGTATTGCACTAGCAATCAGGACAGCTGCTTCTAGTCGAGCCAGAAGGGGACACAGGGCAGGTCAATCGTCCCTCCCAGAGTTTGCATCGGGCTTTTTCTGATATCCTTTTAATAACTTTATTTTGGAATTGAATTGATTCTGAATGGGTGTAATAAGGTCAGGGAAAGAGGAAGCATATCCATTCTCCTGTGCAAGCCTGCCGTGGGGAAGAGAGCCCCGGATCACGGACCCCAGAGCGTGTCCCAGCTCTGCCCCTTTCTAGAGAGCCCTTGGGTACGTCACTCTTTCTCCCTGAACTTCATCTTTCCATCAGGAAATGGCAGGAGGGGCGCCTGGGTGGCTCAGTTGGTTAAGCGACTGCCTTCGGCTCGGGTCATGATCCTGGAGTCCCGGGATCGAGTCCCGCATCGGGCTCCCTGCTCGGCGGGGAGTCTGCTTCTCCCTCTGACCCTCCTCCCTCTCATGCTCTCTGTCTCTCATTCTCTCTCTCGCAAATAAATTTAAAAAAAAAAAAGGAAATGGCAGGATGTCTGTACCCACTGCAGCCTCGACAGCTGGCTATACGTGTTAGCTAGGGTTACCACTTCCTTCCATCCAAGGAAGAGGAGTGTCAGCAGCTCTCATTTTTGAGCAGACTGGGTGCAGGGTACCTGAGGGCAGCAAAAGGGCCAGGGGCTGAGTGGAGGGTCTGGAGGCTCCTGGGTTTCCAGAGAGGTCTGGCTCCCCGATAGCAGCTCACCCACTGAAGAAAACAGCTTCAATTAAAACCACCAAGTACTTTTTTTTCCATTTTTTATTACCCAACATTTAGTTCATTGAATTCTCCAAGATATTTGGTAAAACTCAAATTTATAGTAATTATATTGCTTTTCCTTAGATAAAGCCATTTTTGCTCCCTTTCCCGCACATCTCCCGAATTGAGTTCATTCCTGTCCTTTCTTAAAATGTATCCTAGGCTCTGAGTAGCTTTTTGGAACAACAACAAAATATGCCTTTTTGTTTTGAAAGACCCACCATAGGATCAAGGGCCTCAGAAAGCTCTTAAGTTACCACATGAGCCCGCAGAGGCCCAGGGGGTGGGGGGCACAGCCATCGGCAGGCTGCATGGTGCACCCACCGCCGGGCTGCCTCCGCATGTGGGGGTGTCTTGGTCCTCAACCTTCCCGTGGATCCTTTGTTCTGGGTCCCTGAGCACTCGCGTACTTTCAGGAAAGGCAGGGAAGGAGCAATATTGCCTACTGGTCTCCGTTGGCACAATAGTGGGAAGTGGAGAAAGCACCCCAGAGTTGGGGAGAACGGTGCCATCTGAGGGACCATGTGGACAAGCTTTGCTGGGCCTAGTGGTGTCCCCCAGAGTTTGTGTCCACCTGGAACCCTGTTTGGAAATGAGGTCTTTCCAGACTCCAACAGGTGAAAATGAGGGTGGGCCCTAATCTAATATGACCAGTGCCCAAGTCAGAAGAGAGGAGGTACAGAGAGAGGTAAAAATGGCATGGAGGGAGGAGAAGGAAGGAAGTCAGTCTCAAAACCCAGCACCGCATTCCAAAGCCGGCATTGACTGTTTCCAAAGATTATGAATGTTCACAGAGTCAGCATTAATTATATTTATTTCCAAACATTTCTAATTTGTGGAATATATTTTTACTATATTGAGGAGGTATATTAGGGTAATAATGTGCTATATTTTTCACTTACACTATATTAGTAAAGAAAGTATTATTTGGCAGATGAAGAAGGAGATATGGAAAGATAAGATGCTCAAATACATCATCTAGTTCATGAAAAATAAATCATCACTCTTAACTTCTTTTCCATGCTAAGCCCGTAACCCACAGCTGTACTTCATCCAAAGCAATCTTGATAGGCATATAAGGAATGAAAAAAAAAACGTTATTTTGAATCTTCTATCCCCGTGATGATTCATGTTTCTTTGTAAACTGAAATGTTGAGAGTCAAGTAGATTGTATCAGAAAGAACAAAGTGGTTAAAGAAACAGAGAGATAGAAAGATGAGAAGGCAGATCCGTGGGATTGTTTGTAATGGATGCCAGAAAAAGAAAACTCCTTTTCTTCAGAAATGTTTCTTTCCTAACACAAAAGAAATAAGAAAAAGAGTTTTCAGTGGCCTGCATGACAAGAAGAAATGTCCCATCATTTTTATTAAGATCTCAGGGATAATATAGAAGCATTGACATTTAATAGAAACAGATTCGAGGTCAGGTGGCTTTTTTTAAAAATAGTTCTTTCCTTGCTTGGAAAGGAATGTAAGTTAGAGAGTAATCCATCAATCTTTTAGAGTGGTTTTAAACTTCTACCAGCCTGGAAAATTCCCCCCATACTTACCATAAGTCAGACAATGACCTGTCTGATGGCACTGAGCTTCAGAGTCATGAGTTTTATTTGGAAATGCTTGGCAAAGTGCTACTCGCCTTGTCTCAAGTCTTTAACACGGGACTCGCTGTGTTGCATCTCTCATCCTGGAGTCTGTATCAGTTTGCATGTCTGGAATATGTGTAATTTTACCACCACTGACACAGATCTCTTTCTCACTTATTCACAGTGGGAGGGACACCGTGGAATTGCGTGCTCCTTCTTCCAAGCGTCCAGCACATTGGAGGCTCCAGGAGAGTGGGAAGTGGGACCATCCGGCAATGGACAAGAGTCGCCACCTTGCCTTTCAGATTATTTGCTGCATTGACGGGCAAGAAAGCATGAGTCCATGAAATCCCAACAAGTTCAGATACTTTCCTCCACTTCCTAGCTACTCTAAGAGCCAGAAATCCAAACAAAACAAAACAAAACAAAACAAAACAAAACCCTAAGTTAATAGCAATGGTAGCACTTAAAATAGGTTGAGTTTTTCTTTAAGAGGGAGGCCTGATGTACTTGAGATCCTGTTTTCATTTCTGTTGGAGATGTACCCAGAAGTGGGAAGGCTGGATCCTATGCGAGGTCTATTTTTAGGTTTTTGTGGAACTTCCATACTATTTTCTACAGTAGCCGCACCAATTGGCACTCCCATCAATAGCGCACGAGGGTTCTCTTTTCTCCGCATCCTTGTGGACACTTGCTGTCCCTTGACTTCCAACTTACGCTGTTATATGTCAATCACATCTCAAAACAAAGAATGAGGCACTGTTAAGAACTCTCCTGGACCCCTACACTCTTCAGCCTTTCCTAATCCGAGTGGCAGGGGGAGGATACAGCGGCAGAGGAGGACGGCGCTCCAGGACGCGTCTCTAAGGGCCTTTCTTCCAGCTACCAACCTCAAGTGTGCATTAGCTCAAGCCGGTCACCCTGAGAGCGGCCTCCCTGAGACTTCCCACTTGCCCATCATGGAGGGACAATAACAATAATGCATCCATCTGTGAGGGGGACACAGAGCACAGTCCCTGCCCCAAGAGGTTCTCGGTCCCTCAAAGACAGGTTAGCCTTGAATTTGAGTTTGGTGCACTTTGCCTTCACCTTCATAGCTACTACCCTGTCTGGGGTACAGATGCTCCCTGAAACGTCTGCCAGCTGGGAAACAAACAGGAGGAAGACACAGACACAAGATGTGAGAAGCACGGGTAACCCCAACTTAAATAATCTGCTCTTAAGTGACTGAAGTCTGGCTTCACAGAAGGCGTGATGCCCCTGCTCTCCTCCCCACTCCCTGTGAGTTTTGCGATTCTATTTTGATGCCGTCCCTCATTAAAATGAATCGTTGTGTGTGGAAAGAGTTTGCCTCTCTCCCTGCCTTATTGAAAATTTAAAAGAACATTATTCCCCAGAATAACTTCATCAGTTTGCACATACAGTAAGCTGTGTTTCCATCATTTACTCAGGTCTGGTTCTTATCTGTCGATCAAATTTTGTCTGCGAAGAAGCTAAGCAAAGCCTGTGCCTACCTCTTATTTTTGTTCAGTGCTTAGAACGTAGATCATATCTAATGTATGAAAGTAATAATAGCAAATGTATGAGGTGATCATGAAGATACACTGCCGTGGCTAATGACGACAGTAAAGTCTCCAAAGAGGGTTTCTTCTTCCCTGCCTGTTAGGAGATGGCCCTTGGGCTCCAGCCACCAGCCAGGCACCTGAGTGACAACCGGACGCCGCCCAGGGTGACCCGACTTCTTGGCTCAGCTGAACGTAAGGGAGTCAAGGCTACCTGGGTTCCTGTGCTTGCTCAGCTGTTCCCGTAGACAGGAAGTTCAGGTACTGCTTTGGGGGAAGGGTGAGGAGGCTGATTCCTCCCCCACCCCTCCCCCACGGGATGCAGGGAACAGAGTGTCAGCTACTTTCAGACAACCCCCACAAGCATCCCCATATGCTAAAATTTTCCAGAGCCTAAAGAATTAGCTGATGTCTGTTTCACTGAGAACATGAACTAGATATGCTATGTATAAGTGCCTCTTAACGCCTTTCCGGACTGGCAGATTTCTGGTAATATTAAACAGGATCTATTAGTGTGGCCGCATCCAGATGCAAGCTGTCACTAGGAGAGGCAGGGACCATATTCTTATTTCTATTGTTCCAGATGTCTAGGTGGTTTATGAGGTGGTTTTCTCCTCAGCTTGAATGTCCTACATCTTTAACACATTGGTAGGGGTTTATCTGTATATTTATTTATTTTGTTCTTTGCCTTGTTCTAAAAGTAATTTAAGCCAACTTAGAAGGATATAAACAATGCAACAAAATGACAGAAAAGAAGTAAGTGGGGACATTCCAGGACACGAAAAATGAGAAGTAAAGTTAGTAACAGAGTGAGTTAATGCTCAGCCGCCTGCTCTGGAAGTCTGCACCTGTCAGCGTTGGGTATGAACATGGCCATGAGTGTCATGTCAGCCAATACAAAGAAAGAAAAGACACAATTTACATGATTCATTAAGTCTATAAAGTTAAAAAATATTTGCTTAGGAGAAGCATAATCATCCCTACGACTACAGCTAGTGAGAATTTTTTTCATGAGTTCACATGAAGATGACACCGTAGAATGCAGGGAATGGCTGCCTCAGAAGCCTCCCTCAATAGGCGCCCTTTCTTGGAACATCCCATTGTATACTCTGGAGACAGAACACTGCAGTGTTACTCCGGTCGGGCCATTCTTTGGGGGCAGAAGAAAAGGAAGTCTGTGTATGCAGGTCCCTGCTGGTTTGGTTAATCCAGAGGACGATTTTAAAGTACCAAAAAGGCTGGATGGCATGTTGTTCAGACTCTTGTTCATTGGCCAAGCTTTTGGCAAGCACTGAGCAGCAGTGAGTTCGAGGTTGTGACTCCCGGGCAGTACCCGCAGTGTGATTACTGTGTGTGCTTGACTCGTCAGCCGAGCTGGGGGGAGAATTAGGATCCCCTCGTAACAGCGAAGGAGCCTGATGGGAACACGTGCTTGGCGGGCTGGCTGTGCCCTTCCCCAGGAGGGGGTCTGAGCAGGTGGACTGGACGGACCACCTTGGCCTAAGAGAGAGAGAGGACACTCCTGTTATAGACACTGGTGTTACTCAGGTGGGGGACGCATCGAGTCCCATCCTGACTGCTGGCTTTGTGAACGAGCTTAGGTTTCTCCCCACTCTGAAGATGAACCTCTAGGAGGAGCCTCAGCACTGAGGCTAGGAGGGAGCTAGTGTATTTGCTCAGCTTCTGGATTCAGCGACAGCAACCAGTCTCCCCTCACGGCTCCCCGTGCATCCCTATCCACAGCAGCCAGAACACACCCCTGTTATTGAGTGACCAAGCTGGGTCACCAGTAATGAGGATGAAATCACTGCAGCTCAGCCACTAACAGAGAAGTGAGCACATACACAGAGGTGTTTCCTGGCAAGACACACGAACAGACAACCTAAAGCCGTTTGCCGTAGCCACAGGCCTGGGGGATGCAGAGGAGCTGGAACAATCAGGGCGGTCAGCTTCCTTTGAACAAACGTGCCACGTAGCATACGAGACAAGGAGGTCAAGTTAATGCACTGTGGTTTCTTAGGAGCCGCGTGAAGATGGACACAAAGGCCATGTAGTTCCAGTGTGGTCATTTTAGCCACAGAGAGGTATCACAGCACGCGAGCATAAGCACACGCACACGCGTGCACACGCGTGCACACACACGTGCATAGTCACACGCGCGCACATTAGAGGTGGGGCGTATCTGAAAGAACCCGGAGGCAGGAGACACAGGTTCCAGCCTTAACTCTATCACTTTGCCACCTTGTGACTGGGGAGAAGTGCAGTAACATCTTTGTGCTTTAGACATCTTATGACGAAAATAAGTAATATTGAATGAGATATTTTCTGAGAATCCTTAAAACTCAGTAAACCTTTGGATATGAGCACAACATCTTTCATTTAAGGTGATGTTTTCATTTCATAAATAGAAAGTCGAGGAGAACAGGAAATATTTTACCTGATAACAAATACAACTAGTATGGTCATTTCTCAAAGGAGAGTCATTTATAAGATGGATGGATAATATCTAATGACAGTTTTCTAACTTAATGTGGTTTCATACAGAAAAAATAAAGTGTGTTTTTGCCTTTTTTAAAACCAAGCTTAAAAATAATTCATCTGATTCTCATTAATAAGTTCAAACACATCTTATTGCAGTGAACTTATCTCACTATGCTATCTCACTGAAGGAATAGGAAAATATCACCAATTTACTGCAATAGGGTAATTACTGTAATAAGATAAATGTTAACTTTTTAATGAAAACCACAGCACTTGAGTAATTACCCTTCCGAGGACTACTCCATATATGATTTCTTTGCAATTATTAAGATTAATTCACTTTTTTAGTAGGAACAGACCAAAATTCCAAGCCAAATGATCATTTTTATAAGCACATTTTCGAATGTCCTAGAACTTTAAAAAGGGGGAGAGAAATGGATTTAAGTCTTGTTTCCAAATCTATTTTATTAAGCTGCAGGCTGCCAAGTGCCTGGGTTCAGTTAATGTGCAAATAAGAGCAACAGAATCCTGGTATAAATAGAGGTGATTAAAAATAGGAGTGTCCTGGGCGCCTGGGTGGCTCAGTTGGTTGAGCGGCTGCCTTCAGCTCAGGTCATGATCCCAGGGTCCTGGGATCAAGTCTCACATCGGGCTCCCGGCTCAGCAGGAAGCCTGCTTCTCCCTCTCCCACTCCTCCTGCTTGTGTTCCTGCTCTCGCTGTCTCTGTCTCTGTCAAATAAATAAATAAAATCTTAAAAAAAAAAAAATAGGAGTGTCCGTTGACCATCAGCTACAGCATGGCAGAAAGTGAAGATTTAATTAGAACTCTCTTTGTTCACAAATCCACTAGCTTTCTATAAATAACGCATCGCTCGAACATCCTAAATGCATAAATAGACGTGTGACAACACTACACCTTCAGAATTCCTGTGGATCCAAACGCCTCCAGGATGGGATGGAAAAGGGATTATCACAGTATCAGCTTCATGTGGAAAGTAGCACAGTTAACTAAACAGCAAAATCCAACCAAAGTAGTACTGGAGAGCGTACGTCTTACTTCACAAAGGTTCATATGCACATTTGTTTTCATTATTGGGTTTGCTATGCCTGGCAACACATCTTTGTCTTAGAAAAAATGCTGGGCTCTCTGCTCAGCATTCTTTCCTGAACCCTGGAAGTCTCCTCTATTTCTAACCAGCAGAAAAGACTCAGAGAAAAAGTGGCCCTTCCTTGTTTAATCAGCTTTGTGGATCTATGCACTGCTTTCTGGAAAGCATCATGGTGGTAAATACAAGGTAGTTCCCACGGGGATTCGGTGTGAGTTTGAGGGACCCCAGCTAGCACTCAGTCCAAAGAGAACATTCCTTTAAAACGTGAGCTCTGCTCAATTCTTATGGGGCACAGAGTTTTGTTCATTGTTTAGAGTGACCCTGAAATACAAGAGAAAAACTACTTAAGTCTATCACTTATACTCCATCCATCCACCCATCCTACATCCATCCATCCATCTCTCAATCATACCATTCTAAATGTTGTCATATTGAAAACAGGCAAGAAGAGAAGCTCAACTTATATCTGTTGAGTCTGTTCTTTTTGCCACTTTCTGCAATTAAAATTAAACAGCTCAATCAGCTACTAAAAATCTCTCGCATTTTGCCCATTTTATGAGCTCTTCCAGACAGGAAGGGAGATTGGAGTGAGTATGGTCTGGAGGATCGCTCAGGGAGACGCTCCCTGTTGGTTCATCTCAAAGCCATTCATAGAACTCAGTAGAAAGGAGCCCTGCGCAGTGCTCAGGACTGTGGATACTGGAAGCAGAGCGCCCCCTAATGTACTGTTTGAGTGTAAGCCAAAGACCTGACCTCACGGGCCTCAACTTCCTCATCTGTCAAATGAGGAAAATAGTACACACCTCATAGAGTTACTGTGAACAGTGGCTGCACCTTGCAAGAATTGCACTAAGAGTGCTAGTTCTCATTAGTATCGAATGAAATTGGAATATAGGAGAGTTAGCATATGCAGCACTCTTGTAAGGATGTCCCAAAGGTTCTGGAACTCTAGCCATTCAATCGAACACTAATCAAGGCATGGCTGTGAAGGTGGCTAGGGAAGTGCCTGCTCCAGGCACATGAGCACTTTTAAGAGCATAGTCTCCTCCAGCCGGTGGCAGGAGGAGAAGTCAGAGATACTTAAAACATGAGGACTCAGCCCGCCGTTGCTGGCTTTGAACACGGAGACAGCCATGTAGGAAGAAATGTGGGTGGTCTGTAGGATCAGAGGATGGCCTAGCCAACATGAAAATGGGGCCTCAGTCCTACAACCACAAGAAACTGGATTCCACCAACAACCTGCCTGAGTTTGGAAGAGGCATCTCCTCCGAGCATTGTGATAAGTCCAGCATAGCTGACACCGTAATTTTAGATATTGGTGAGACCCCAAGGAGAGAAGTCAGTTGAGCCCACGTGGACTTCTGACCTACAGAATGCTGAGCTAAACCACAGGTGTGGCTTTAAGCTGAGGTAATTTGTTAGTGGCAGCAGAAAACTAATATAACATAGAACTTGGCACTCCCATAGGCTAAGGTCACAGGAACTCTATTCCCTTTATGATATTTTACGTGAACTCTTTTAATGGTTGAAGCTGTGGAGGAGGGCTAAACTGTAGGGTTGAATTCCCTTAGGGCTGCCTCAGACAGGAAAGCCATTGGCCAGAGCCACATCCCACATTTCTGGTCTCCACGGCTGCTTGTTCATCCATCTTCTTCATATTCTGGAATGGCTCTCAAAAGGCAGAGCGATTAGGGTTGTCCTGTGTAACCCAAAATGAAAATCTTGTGGATCTATGTGTCATAGAAAGCAGGCCTTGCTGCCATTCAGAACTATTGATGATCAAATGGATCAATTCATAAAATTGTGGAACAGAACACAGACTGAGTCATTATTTTAACGGGGCTGTTACACATGTCTGCTAAATCCAGGCCCACCTTCCTCTCCCTGGGCACTTGGAAGGCCAGATTTTCCAGCACCCTGCAATTGGGTGGCTGTAAGACGAGTCCTAGGCACTGCGGGCAGAAGTGTTGGCTGTTACTTCCAGGTGAGGCAGGGAAAAGCCTGGTGATCCTCTACCCCATGTGCCCTGTGTCAGTGACCAAGGAGGCCTTGTGATCAGTTAGCAGGGTGAGGACAACAACCCGATCTCCACGTCCCTGCATGAAGAACAGCTCCCTAGGGGAGTTGCCTGCAGGCCACCAGCTAGGTAATGAGTGAGAAAAGAATTTTTCCATGTTTTGTGGCTACCGTTTGCCTTGCTATAACCTAACCTGGCCGGCGACTCAACAAAACCATTGTAAGCATGGCTTTAAGAATCAAATGGACTGAAATGTGTCAATGTAAAGCTCATTTCATTGAAGACCCTTGATTTCCTGACTTACCAAGTTGTATCAACTAGTTGAGGGCAGTAATAAGACCATGAATTATTAGAATAACAGGTATTGCTTATATTAATTGTGTTCCTATTATGTGCCCAGCCATGCTGGTCACCCCACACACACTGCTTCGTTTTATCCTCATAGCAAATCTGTCGAGTCAGCACTATTCTTGTTCCATTACAGGGAGGAGGGGAGAGAGTCAAGAGGGTTGAATTGCCTATGCCCATACCAGGCCGTTAGCAGACAGCAGCTTCGAGAAGGACAGTCTGGCTTCCAGTAGGAAGCTCTGTGCTATAACTGGAGTAAACAGAGGAAGGGCATGTAGCAAAGTGCGTATCAACAGACTCCATAATTTCGTAAAAGAGAAGACAGCATTTCCTGTCTTATTTCTGATACTTCCTCTGCTAAAGCCGCTTAACTGCTGGTATTAGCATTGCGGAATACCTGCAAGGAGCTTCAGTCTCCTTTCATAGGGTCTTAACTGGTCTCTCAGGGTCCACGATGATCTATACACAGGGATAAAAAAGGGTTAGGCTGTCGAAGGCCAAAAATTATTGGAAGCTCCTCCTACTCAAAGGTACAGCTTCTGCTCTTGAGAAGCGTCCACCATGCTGGGTACAGGCTGTGACAACAGACCACGCAAAGGGAGAGAGAGCCTGTCTGTCCAGCCGTGGCCCCAGGCGTAACAGTGTGGCTGCATCCAATCACCCAGCTCCCTGGGAGGCACCCACAGCCTGGTCTCAAGAACCACACAGACAGCCCAGGAAGCATGAGAAGAACTATCATCGCAGCTCTGAGCTGTGGTTTGGTGTGATTTGTTATTCAGCAATACTGATACAATGAAGTTGAAGTCTTATTAAACCCAACAAAACCCTAGAAAATTCAGTTTAGGGAATTCTCCTGGATTAAGTATAGGAAATAGCCCCAGTGACCTCGAAGGGATTTTTTTAAATCCCATTTGCTAAATCTAATTATTCCCTCATTGATTTTAGAAATAATAAGAGGTAATTTTTCCATCAATTGGTCAAAACTCAATTTCATTTATCATTGGGAGATAAAAAGGAATCTATTCTTTTACTTGACTCTATTTTGTTCATTTTCTGAGTAGTCGAATAGCATTACATGCAAAGTATCTATTGGGAAATAATTCTATACTTAATGTTAGAGCCTGTTAGACCTCACATGCTTAGACAGGTCACGCTGGGTCAATTATTGGTCATTTCTGAGAACTATCTTCTTATGTGCTGCTGGAAGTGTCACCAGAGATTTACCGTTGTCATATTGAGCCAATAACCTGGCGTGGAGGAGCGAGCTCTATCTTTTGGAAAGGATATAAAAGTGAAGACCTTAGCATTCAGTGATGTGAAAGAGCTCATGGCATTCTGAGTTGATCCTAACATCCTGGATAAATTCCAATCATAGTAATGGCATTCACTTAGGCTTTTTTTTACAAGCATTAAGGCATCTACTCCTTTGTTCTGTTTCATTCTCTTCTAACTCATCCCCCCGCCTCATCTTGCCAACTGATTCTTGTACCGCTTAGGAATCAGATGCTGCTTCGACCAGGGGTCCCCAAACTTTGTTCTGGAAAGGGGCAGAACATAAATATTCTAGACTTTGCAGACCAAGAGGCAAAATTAAAGACATTGTCTAGGTATTTATATAACAAAAGAGGAGACAAATGTCCACAAATCTTTTGATGAAATTCAAAATGTAGTAGTAATAATCAAGGACAATGGTTCAGGGCGCCTGGGTGGCTCAGTCATTAAGCATCTGCGTTCTGCTCAGGTCATGATGCCAGGGTCCTGGGATCAAGCCCCGCATCGGGCTCCCTGCTCCGCGGGAAGCCTGCTTCTCCCTCTCTCTCTCTCCCACTCCCCCTGCTTGTGTTCCCTCTCTCCCTGTGTCTCTCTCTGTCAAAAAAATAAATAAAATCTTAAGAAAAAAAAAAAAAGGACAATGGTTTAGGTCTTTGGCTAATGAAAAACATGGAATTCTGTGGTATTACATTTCACATACTTGGTGTTCAGAGTTAACCTTCTCTGTGATCAAACTGATTGCAAATATGTATCTGTAAAGCCTTTCTTAACTTGCAGGTCACCCAAAAATAGTCAAGGAGCTGGGTTGAACCACTGAGCTGTAGTTTCCCTAGGCTGGCTTAGACAATGGCTCTGTCTATACTCACGTACCAGACTGGATCAATGGGTCACAGATACCACAAGTGTGGTGTCCAGCAGGATTGTGAGGCAGTATTGGGAGGAGGAATGTGCTTGTGGTTCTGCTGACTACCACGTGGGATCAGCCTTACTGCCATTGCTTTGAAGATCCAGTCTATTCATGTCTCTTTCTGGTTGGGTGGAACATCCTTTTATGAGAGTTATGTGGTGATATGGCACCATGGAAAGGAGAGAATTTTTCTCATAAGAAAATTTTACTCACCCAAAGATGAGCATTTTTACTCCCTGCCCTGCTGGTGCAGCCGACCTGCCTACTCCCACCCAGCTGTCCAGTGTGGCTTGGACTACAGTGACCAGCCCCTGCATTTAGGCATCCATTGGCCTCTTGTCTTGTTTTTCGGTAGGCTTACAAGATTTATTCTGAGCATTTTTTGGTTTTTAACAATTTACTGGTAAAATGCCTTGGGAAAATTGTTTTAAAACAAACAATTTTTAAAGGTCACTTTTCATTGAAACATATGATTATTATGGCTTGATATTTCTGTCTAACTGAAACTAATTTAAATTATTTTACAGTTAAATATATGTAGACTCTTTATATTGCAATTCATTTAAGCCTCTGCACCAGGGTAACTTAATTGTTTTGAACCTGGTGCTTTACACACTTAATCAGGACAAAATTTATGTCAGGCCAACCTGCAGGATGCTGGAATGATTTGCCTCTGGAAGTTATGAATTCATGTCACTCAACATATCCATGCATAGTCTAGCCAACCTAGACAAGCCATTGGTGTGCCTTTTGCTTGGAATGAGGATTTGGACTTTCTGATCTTCAAACTTTTCAGTCCTGTGATTCAATGAATCTGAGGTCAAAATACTGAATTTGAGTATCACATGACCACCGACTATCACCCTTGAGCCAACTAGTTAAAAATACATATTTATATAGGGGAAGAGAGACTGCTACTACTAAAAAACTCCATGCCACACATTTATAACATAGTCTCTGTATTAATATTAAGCTTTTCCAATGCATTTAACTCTTGTCAATCACCTACATATGCGTGTCTGTAAGTAGTATATACATTTTGTAATGTACAAGGACCTTGCTCATACCATGCAGTTATGGACTCTAAAATATTTTCCATCAATTTTATATATTTTAAAATGCTACCACACTCTGGTCTAAGAGCCAGATAAAATCTAAGACCTAACTTGTAAAAGCATAGGAATTGACCAATGTTTTCTCTTTTTTTTTTGCATTTCTTTTAAATTTTTATTTAAATTTTAGTTAACATACCGTGCAATGTTGGTTTCAGGAGTAGAATTCAGTGATTCATCGCTTCCATACCACACCCAGTGTGCATCACAAGTGCCTTCCTTAATAACCATCTCCCATCTAGCCCACCTCCCACCCACTTCCCTCCATCAACCTCGGTTCATTCTCTACAGTTAAGAGTCTCTTGCGGTTTGTTTCCCTCTCTCCTTCCCCCTCCCCACATGTTCATCTGTTTCATTTCTTAAATTCTATAGATGAGTGAAATCATATTTTACCAGTGTTTTTAATAGAGCTTCTAGCCTGGGCTAGAATTTAGACCATCCAATAGGAACTCTTTATCTGTATAAAATATTCTTTGAGCACAGATACCTACCATCCCTGGGTTGATGACACCAGAAGCCCTCCAGCTGCACAATGTCTGCCTTGAAAGCCAGACGTACTGAAAAACAAATTCTGTGGGTCCTTCTGTCTTGAAGCCCAAAAGAATTCTTAAGGGAGCTGCCCTAAGCCATACCTGGGCCTGAGGCACATGAATGCAGGTATGTGCCTCCGGGGCCTTGCCTGAGGGAGGTTGTTGGAAGTTGATGCAAATGAGAACTGCTTCCTCCAGAGCAGAAAGCAACCTTCAGGAACCTTGAAGGCAGATGTGTATTTGAGGACAGCGCTTCTGCCTGGTCAGACCAACAGCTCTCCAGGACATTTCAATCCGCCAGCTGGTAAAATCCACTTCCATTTTCAACCTGCGCACCCCAGGGAGAAGGAGACAGGAAAAAGTGCCCCCACGTTTGCGTTGGCTTAAAAAACAACTTTAAAAATTTTAGAATTTAACTTTAAGGAAAAGTGTAGTTCAGTAACAAACCTTAGATCTATGCTGTTGATTTTTTTAATTGAATTATTATCTATACAGTAATATTCACTCATTTTGAGTGTACAAGTCTGCAAGTCTTAACAAATGATAGTCGTTCAACCACTATCACAACGAAGATATTAGAGAACATTTCTGTGCCCCACCTCGGTAAGCCCCCTTTTCCTACCACCGGCCCCTGGCAGCCACTGAGCTGTGTTCTGTCCTGATAGGTTTGCCTTTTGCAGAATGTTGTATAAATAAAATCATACAGCATGTAGCCTTGTGAGTCTGGCTTCCTTCACTTAGCACAGAATTCACTTGAGTTTCATCCGTGTTGTTGTGTGGCTCCTTCCCTTTTATAAGGGAAATAATGTATTTATTTATGTGCTTTTTTTTTTCTTGTGATAAGAACAGATAACATGAGATCTACCCTTCTGACAGATGTTGCAGTGCAGCGTACGGCACTTAACTGCAGGCATAATGCAATCCAGAAGATGTCTGGAACTTACTTGTCTTGCACAACTGTAGCTTGATACCCCTTGAATTGCAGGTCCCCATTCCTTCTCCCCAGCCCCTGGCAACTGCCATTTTGCTTTCTGTCTCTATGATTTTGACCACTGTAAGTATTCCATATAAGTGGAATCCAACAGTATTTGTCCTTTTGTGACTGCTTATGTCACCTAGAATCTGTGTTGTTGCACAGGACAGGATTTCCTTCTTTTTCAAGACCGAAGACTATTCCATCAGACATGTATACCACATGTCTTGTATCCATTCATCTATTGTTTGTACATTGTGGCTACCATGACTAAAGCTTCAGTGAACATGGAAGTGCAGATATCTTTTCAAGATCCTGATTTTAATTCTTTTGAATAAACATCCAAGAGTGGACTTGCTGGATCCTATAGTGGTACTATCTTTAACTTTTTGAGGAGCCTCCATCCTATTTCCTATGGCACTTACACCGTCCTACATTCCCACCAACAGTGTGCAAGGGTTCTAATTTCTCTACATCCTTGCCAACACTCATTTTGTTCATAACATATAAGTAAAAGCCATCCTAACCTGTGTGAAATGGCATGTCATTGTGGATTTGACTGAGTTATACTGAGCATCTCATCAAGTACCTGTCGGACACTTGTGTGTATTCTTTAGAGAAATACCCATTCAAGTCTTTTGCCCATTTTAAGGCAGGAGTCTTTTTTTTTTTTCCTGTTGGGTTATAGAAGTTCCTTATGGATATTAACACCTTATCAGGTATGTGATTTGGAAATATTTTCTCCCATTCATCTGTGATGTCATGTGTGTTATAGTGCCTTCCTTTTTATCACTGAGTGTTATTGTTCTGAACCGTTATATCACAGCTCATTTAATCCACTTGCCAATCAAAAGACACTTGGGTTGTTTCCAGTTTGGGGAGATGAATAAAGCAGCCATAAATATTTGAGTACAGCTTTTTGTAAGAACATAAATTTCCTTTTCTCTTGGGTAAATACCTAGGAGGGATTGCTGGATCATATAGTAAATGTATGTTTAACTTCTGGAGCAACTTTGCAGTTTATTCTCCTGTCAACACAGGCTAAGGATATATTGTCTTTCCTTTCAGAGTGAAGAGTAGAGATCCTTCTATTGGGAAACTACTCTTCACAGAAACCCTGACTAGAAGCAATTCAGGGAAAACTAGAATCAGAAGAATTGTAAATTTCATTTGGTTCAATTTCTTCATTTTTCAGAACAAGGAGACTGAAGACGAGAGACACAGAGCCCATCAATGCACACGCTAGGAAAAGGGATGGAGCCGGACAGAGAGACTGGACTTCTGGACTCCGCTCCACTTTGCAGGCTCTGTGTAGAGTCTTCTGTGAATTAGAGGCGGGAGAGGAAAATCTATTTAAGGAGAACATATTTTAAGGAGTAAGTAGGGTGTAGGAGTGGAAAGATTCAGATAAATTATTTACATTAATCAAATTCATTGAGAATTGACTCCACCCCCCATTTCCTTTGGCCCAATTACATACATATCTAAACTACTGCATTTTACTCAATCTCTCTTTTCTAGAGAAGAGCTAATCTAAGCACTAATACATTTGTTTTTATCCTGATTATTAGTAAAATCCTACATATGAAAAACTGAAACTTATAGCTATTGAAGCTTACTGTAGTATACCTGACACAGTTTTACCAATTTCTTAATTTTGTTAGGAGTCCATTCACTTGATTCAAGTGCCTCTTGTTAGCTAAATTGACAGTTAGTGCAGAGAAATTTTCTAATAAATATCTGAGATTAAAGTACCACTGCTGACAGCAAAATTACAGTTTGTAGTCTGAAGGTGCATTCAATTATGATCACTCAGAGAGAAAAAAATAAAGGAAAAAAAAAAAAAAACAAAACACAAAAACCGCACACACCAGGGGAAAGCAAGGTCTTCAAAAGTATTCAAATCTTAATCCAATAATCTATTTTTAATTACCCACATTACGGTCATTTACAGGGTGATCATTTCAGAGTCTCAAATATCCAATCTTTTGGCCCAAAGCCGTTGGGGTAATTGCTTTATAACTGGGTGTGAATCTATCATCTATGTCTGGTCTAGACCTCAGCAAGAGTATTTGTAACTGACATTTAAACTGCATTTCTGGATGGGATTCAATCTGCCTGAAGACTTCCTACTAATATTGCTTATTTCATCTAATACCTTCACAGAGTGTTTAAAATATCCTTATGCATTGGACAAGTACTTTTGTTTTCTTGTTCTATAATCTGGTCATGTGGTTTTGAGGAGACTCTAGGAAACAGCCAATGCATCTACTGCTGCCGGTGTCCAAGAAATCCTAAATGTCTGATTCCATGTAAGGGAATTCCTGTTTTGCTGAATAGACTATGACCATACCCCCTAACTTAACCAAGCCCTCTTGATTCTACCTTCTTGCCTTGTACCTTCATCCTTCTTCCTGCTGCTAGCACTCGGGTATATTCCAATTATTCTGGAATATTCCGCCCTAGCAGTCAGAACCCTAAGTTTAAACATCCTCAGTTGTCCTGTACAAAAAAGACAGGCTGGGACTTTCTCGAGAGCCTTACTAAACAGTAAAGGAGGACAGAGGAGAATGAACTTGTGTCAGTGGGGGATGAGTTAAAATTCTTTGGTGCCCAGCTTACCCCCTGGGCCAACAAGTTTTGTTTCATTCACATGTCTTCCTAAAGTGAAAAATAGTTCCACCCAGGAAATTTCTGTTTCTCTTTTCCTTCTTGAACCCAAATGCTCTTTAAATTTTTTTCAGTTTGCACTTGCAACCTGAGGAAATGCCTCTGATGCTGACCCCAGAAAGCAGGTACACGCCCTCTCCATTCAGGCAAGACTCTACCCCAGTCCCTCTGATGGTGAGTGGCCTTGATCGCAGTAGGCCCTATCTTCTAACATACTTGAGCATTACAACAGTGGTGAAATCTACCTGAAAGAAGTCCACCCATGTCGAAATAGAAGGGAGGACCACCAGAGTTTAGTGGGCCCGGCGTGGGAGAGAAGTCACCTGCTTTCCATCCCAGAGGTATGCTGTGAACATAGTCCAGTGGGGACCTGTGTAGCTCAGAGTTCTCTCTTGCAGGCCCTATAAGGTTGAGACGAATGAGCACAGGCAAATGCCATTTATGGAAGGCTCTGGAAGTCGCTCACGCATACGGCAGGCAAGCTTGTGTTTGCCATCCAGCTCATGCCAACTGGTCTGCCGCTACTGGGCTTACCCTGGTCTCTTTGCTTCTGACCCCCAGCTCACAGGTCTCCCCAAATGAAATGCTCCCCCGAGGAGGCCACCTCTCAGATCCAGTAATTCCTTTTTCTCAGACACAGTTGGGCATGTTGGGGTGATGCTTGGAGCATGCAGTTCTCCATGGTGATGGGTCCTGGGCTTGCATCTCCGGGGCCGGGACCCTGACACCAAAGGTACCCAGGGTCAGTCAGCCGCAGTGGAGACAGCAGGATCCCTATCTCTCCACACAACCCCACCATTCTGTCTTCGGTGCTATCCATTCTTGGCTTATGAGGACATCCAGAGCCACACAAGGGCTTCACACAGATGCTCTTGGGGGTGGTAGTGCCCACCAGGACCCAGTGCTGGCAAAGCAAGGACACCACCTTCCCTGGCCATGAAGTTTAATGTTCCATCAAAAAGATTCAGGAAGAAACAGCACTCAGAAGCCAAGGCATGTCCCACGGCAGTTTGGGACAATCCTTCTTTCCAGAATTCTGCTATAAGGCAGGGACACTCTTTGCACAGTTACATGGCTGTGCCCTTGGAAATGTTGTAAATGATCCCTGGTAGCATAACTCAGAATATGCTATAACCACATGTTCTTTATAATCATTAGGCTGAGAATAAGTGGTTCTAAACTCTGGCAAATAAAACATTTTGATACCCATTGCCTCGCATCTGATAATTCAAGCTTGATCACAATGCACTACTTCCAATGGGAAATAATGGAGCGGAACTCTCAGCCGGGGAACTTTCTCCTCCATATGGTTCAGAAGTTCCCTGGGATGTGTAATCCTACTGGGAGCGCCATCTGTGTAGATTCCACACAGGCCTGAGCTGAGGCAAACTCTTCCCTGCTAACTCAGCCACAGATTTTATTCTACCACTGATACATTCAGACAAAAGGCTAGATTCTCTTCTGCCTGTCTTCTTGGCCACTCACACGTGTAAGGGACAGCTTATGTGGGATGTCCCTTTTCTGGGTAATGAGCCAAACTTGCCTACGACAGGAAGATGAACTGGAGAATTCCCTGGCTCCCTGAGAACCCACACCAGCGATCCTATCTGCAAGCTTGAGTAGTTTCTTGGGGAGAATAATCAGATACACATTCCACTGAGAGTGAACTTGCCTCATCTCACCTACCCAAGTGTAAAGTCCTTACGTCCCAGAGAGGGTCCTTCTCATCTCTGGGGTCCCCCAGGGTCCAGCATAGGAAATTAGATGAGATTCCTCATTGCAAACAAAAGATGGACATAAGCAGAAGAAAATGTATTGAGAGGATGTTAGGCGATTCAGGCAAACACTGGCTAGGGCTCGAAGGTAGAGGCTACTGTTTAAGAAATAGTTTCCCAAATAAGCCGGGTGCTGGATTGCTGAGAAGCCACATCTGCTAACACGAAGCCCTCGATGGCGTGTCTGGCACCAGGGTGTTACCTCCATGTGGTGGGTATTCCTGCAGGCAGAGACTTGCATCCCCTTGCAGCCACTGTCCTAGTGCCCACCCTCTTGCATCTCTGGCTTTGGGTCAATGTCTAGTGGAAGTGAGACTAGTTACCTACTGAGCCCCAAGGGCAAGGAAGGCTGGAAAAGTCAACATCTAGCATTTTCTGCTCCTAGAGAGAAGATACTCTTTGTACCTTATCAAAACTTAGAAAATAAGCTTCAAATGCTGGACAGACAAAATGATTCACAAATGTCCATGACACACCAGTATGTCCGAAGTTGCTATTTCTTTGTACGAACTGAATAAACTAACTAATGAGAGAGTAATTAAGAATGAATGTGCCAATATTTAAGCTTCTCTTTTTAAAGGATTCAACTCATTCATGCTATCTCTCTAGATGAAGTTATCTTCCTAATTAACCATTTGAAGAGTTCCAGAAATACCAAGAGACTCCCAGTTTGCAAGACCCACGCCAGGGCTCTAACTCTTGATCTGCAGAAACAGAACAACCTCAAACTTTCTGTTTCCTGGAAGATAGTTTTAAAATCATCATCCTACATGAGCCATTGGTTGCCATGTTGGATGTTCTAGGTCTGCTACATGTTGTACTTGTAACAGTATTTTGGGCTCTTCAAAGAGCATGCTTAAAGAATTATCCTGGGAATTAGCAGACCCATAGAGAAAAAGGAAAGCTAACCTATTGTATACCTTGTAGTTCCACATGTCTCTTTGTCTCTGTTAGTCTGTGAATGCATGTGTGGGAAAGAAGACATCATGCTTCTGATCTGGAATGACTGAGAACCCAACTCTACCAAGACAAGTTACACAGGGCTTCTGTTTACTCGAATGTTCTTTAGCTGGACCGAGCTTATCTGATAATTTATACAATCATCTGCTCAGCTTTGACTGCATAGACCAACCCTGTGAAAATGCTGACAGAAGTCTTTCATGCCAGAGCTTAACTGACAATATATGCATAGCATTTTTTCTACTCATGAGAGCTACAGAATTTTAGAGAATTCCCTTTAAAAATTTTAAGAATTTTATAAATGGGTAGTATGTGCTGAGAAATGTTGTAGAGCCTATGAAAATGACTAAGACATGAGCTCTACTTTAGAAAAACTCACTACCGGGGCGCCTGGGTGGCTCAGTCATTAAGCATCTGCCTTCAGCTCAGGTCATGATCTTAGGGTCCTGGGATCAAAACCTGCATTGGGCTCCCTGCTCAGTGGGGAGCCTGCTTCTCCCTCTCCCACTCCCCCTACTTGTGTTCCCTCTCTCGCTGTGTCTCTCTCTGTCAAATAAATAAATAAAATCTTAAAAAAAAAAAAAAAAGAAAACCTCACACCTAGTAGTGAATAAAAATAGGGTGTGATGTATCACACTGTTCATGAACATTGCTTTAAATGCTATTTCAGTAATACTGGAAACAAAGTGACAGAAATTTAAAAAGAGACCAAAAAAAAAAAAAAGTGACCCTGGAATGTATTTGTTTATTTTAAAATACAAAAACACTTAAATAAACATATTGGAATAAACAAAACAGATGAGCTATAATGCGTGAAAGCCTACAAAATAACTGAATGATAAGTGGAAAGCAAACAAAAAGAGCATTTGTTCAACTCTAGAGCTTCCTATATGACTCTCTGACCCCACCAAGTACAGCTATTTCTTTTGATGTGAAATGGTTGACAAAAACTGTATGATAATAGCTTGGATCACACATTTTCAGAGTTTGAAAAGATTTCAGTTCATCACTCCTCCATCAGAGATGTTAAAGAGAGCACAAGAACTCTTGTTCCTACCTAAAATTAAGGGTTTTTCAGTAATACGATCAACAATACATAACTAAGTGTAATGAAGCACATTGAAATTGAAACTGGTCATATAACCTCAACTACCATTCTGATTTTGTGACAATATCCCACACTATGTGGGGTGAGGTTTAGGCAGCAGTGGGGTAGGGTGAGAAACAAAAGGAAAACAATAAAGTTCAAGTGAAGAAATCTGTAGGTCTCACCTCTCCAACAATATTTTATCGCTATGTTTAAAAGAAGTAGAGTAGAAAATATTGCTCTCTGTAGCACTGGTCTGACTGGCCAGCAGAAATTAGGTATAGCCCCTTATTTCAATGTGAAGAATTCTTAAATTGGCCCAAGACTAATGTGAGAAGGAATCCAGAGAAAAGAGGAATCATAGGGATGTTATTGCTAAAATACATATCAGATGGTCACCCTTCCAATAGGAAGGTAGGAAGTCTTTTCTGATTAAGGAACTAGAACTCTTCTGTTCTGGACATCACTTTCTGCCTCCTCCCTCTTGTCTTCTCTGGGGTAATTCACATGCATTCTTCAAAATCCAAATCAGACATGTCTTTCCCAAGAGTCTTCTCAGAGCCCTGTGCACTGCATTAGGTGATGCCTCTCCACTTGCCATAGTTCCCCTCTGTATACATGCGGTTGTGTCTTTCCTTGACCTACTTTTCATCTGTCAGTAGCCAGTACCATGCACAGAGGAGGTTCCAAAAACACGTTCACTGAATAAGTGGGTGAATGAATGAATGGTGTGTGAAGGTGATGGACAAGGGGACCGAACACCTGCCGTGTTCTTATCTTTAGATACTGAGAAGACACCCGGAGCCCAGAAGTGAAATACACATTCAACCCTCGCAAAACTGAAGGTGGAAGACAACTGTCATTGGCCGAATACTGACAAATGCGAGGCACATCTCCATTGTAGGTTTTCCCATTTGTCCCTGTGAAATGCCTGGGGTGATAGGCATGGTCAGTCCTTTCTTACAGGTGAGGAAACCAAACCCAGTAAGGTCTACCTGGGTTTAGAGCATCTTCTTGCTTCACAGCAGAACCTCTTTAATTAATGGCTTGAACATCCATTCTTCTCAAAATGAGGTATTATGTAAATGCAAAGATGGTAGTTTTCTACCTCAGTACTTTTGTCAAGCATTCTTAGAGTTTAAATTAATCACATTATCTAATTGACAGTCTAATACTGTTGGACTTTTGCCAGACACAAATCATGGAGCTCAGGAGCTCAAGGAAGAGAGGGACTGGAGGACTAGCTGCACTACAGACCAGAAGAGCCTCGAGTGTCCTTGGACAGTAGCTTTGCCCCCATTATGGGAAATGGGGGAGGTTATGTGTTACTTGAAATGCTGGTTTCTACACAAGTGTGATTTTTAAAAATTCTTTTGACTTTTGCTCCATATAAAATTTCTATCATTTAATTTCTAGTAGAAAAAAGCTTTATGCTATAGTTTGCTAGGAAAACTTTTTTCTCTTGGAATTGCTTTTTAATTCATCACCTCTATCCTGAATGACTGTTAATTCTCTCCTTACATGCACTCCTAGATGACTCAATATAATCATCATGCTTGCGGATCTTGAAGTCCAACAGAATTGGGCTTTAATTCCTATTCCACCATTTAAAATTATACACTGGGGCAGAGCACTTAAATTCTCTAAGCCTTGACTGTTGTTGTAGTTAAAATTGGTAATAAGAGCACCTACTTTACAAAGTCATGATAAGGTTTAAGTGAAATGCTGAATGTACATTGATACCTATCACAAAGCCTAGTACTAGAAAGAACTTAGTAAAAGTATTAATTCAATCGGTTCCTGTTCTAATTCATTTTACATATAGCTGTCATGTTTAAACCTCCCAATGCATAAAATGATTCATGTTATATCTTGAATCAGAAACATTGTTGGCTTCACACTGAAGAAACCTCAAACGCTTTACTCTAGAATTTAAGGCTCTATTCCTTTGACTATCCCTCATATATCCCACATTCCACTTAGAATGAGTGAAGTATTAATTGATCCACATAACTTAATTTTCTGATTCTTTGTTCTTATTTCCTTGCTGTTCAAAATATTCAAGTGTGCATTTTTCAAAGCCCACTTTAAGAACAATTCTTATATCATTTTCTTATGTATTTATATTTTGTTTCTCCTTAAGGGACAAGCCATTCCTTCAGAGACAGGTGAGCATGAAGGATGCTTGAAATAACTGAATGACATGACTCAACTATCTTCCATCTCCAGATAGAAATGAAGAATCTCTCTTTGAGGAAGAGACACTAGATTTCTTGCCAGATCTACTCATGGGTACTGATCTTCCCTGGTTCTCAGGAAGGGTCTGTTAGAATGGAACTTCTGGGGACCCACCCATGACTATCACCAAAGAAAACGAAATCTTTAAATTTAAATGTCCTAATTAGAAGACACCTTAAAATTATCTGGGAAGTTTTCTTTCAAAATGCATATGCCTGACCCTTGCACAGACATATCAGGACAGTGTTTCCGGGACCAGGACAGTGCCATGAGCAAGCTGAGAAAACTTCTCCACAGGTTACTCAAGATGCCCTTCACAGGCCCAGAGCCAAACCCCTCCCCTACTACGCACCAGGCTGGAATCACCTGGGATTGCATATTATTACAATCTCTACCTAATTACTGAATTGACACCCCATTCCAGCATATATTTACTCCCAATGTTGGGCAAATATTAGACCACGGTTTAAGGAGTAGTGGCAGAATCCAGAACAAAGAAAACTGTCTCACCCTATTTCATTCCCCCATAAAGTCTTCCCCCTGGCCTCAAGTAGCAACAATTTTGTCTTTGGTTAAACACCACAGATCTTTATATCACTATAGTTTCTCAACATGCCAGAACATTTACAACTTGTATGAATGATCCTGCATTTAAACTCATGGAAAGATTTTGTACTAAGATTTCTCTACAAACTCGATGACTTTAGATTTGGTGACTTGGCAACTTTGCAAATCTCCATTTCTCTTCCCACACTGCTTTATTTATCTCTACTGAGTAGCCCTATACATTATTCAAAGGGGGAATTTCAGTGAATATACGGAATGTATACATATATATTGTCACGTATATATTTTTTGTCTTTCAGAAAGCTGTTTGAGGATAAGAACATGTGCGTTTGGGAAGAGGAGGGGAGGCTTATTACAATCTTTAGCAATTCTTCATCTTTTTTCCACAATTCACTGTGGTCCAAAGAGAGAGCATGCTCAGTGCTGTTTGAGATATTTTGTGCCACCTGGTGGAATTTTCTTGGAAGAGAATTATCAGGGGTCTGAATTACCACTCAGCTGGATCATCACCTGAGGCATTTCTCAGTGCTTAATATTACCAGGCTAAGTATAGATTCCCTACTGTGTCAGGCAATTTAACTGCACTAGGCCCATAATAAAGATTTTTTTTTTATGTGAAAATTAGTCTTTAGCGAAAGAGACCTATTTTGTTAGCTGCTGGGTAAATTCAGGTAATGCACTGACATCCACATTTGGGTCATTCTATTCTACTCTGGTTGATGCATAGAGATTATTGCCAAACTTCTTGCAGGCAGCACACAGATGTTAACACTGCTTCCCATTAGTTAGAGACAAAAGTATTTGTAATTAACCTTTTTCCTTACCCTTACCCCCAGGAAGTCAAAACAATCTGATAATGTCATATTTAGCAATTAGTGATGTAACTGTTTACTCAAGCAGAGATTTTTTACCAAACATAAAAAGGATTTTAAAAACACATGTACTGAAGCGATAACTGATTTGGGTAGTTGAAAGTCTCCTTCCTGAGACACTCAGACTAACTCCAGTGAAAGCCATCTGGGTAGAGGCGCCATATCAATGCGTCTCTCACAGGCGGCCGCCATAGCAGCTTCAGGCCAGCCATCCATATTGCTTGCGAATGTCCTCGCCTTGGTTCTTCCGCGTTGCGACCATCAACCCACGCTCTACATTCTATGATGCAGGGTGACTCGCCACAGACAGAATTCAAGATTCCAACTCCCATTTATTCATACGGTGTTCTTACATACCATGAGATTTATCGTGAAGAGATAGCAATTTCTCTTCAAAGACAGATTGGATGAAGCCAAGGACATTGCTCATTTTGCATGGAACAAAAAGGTCAACCTAACAAGAGAATGCACTAATCCAGAAAAATCCCCAAACTTTCCCATTCGGTAGTAAAAAAACAAACAAACAAATGAAATCCCACCTTATTTGAAAGTAGAAATGGATGAGTCGGCAAAGGGCCATCTTTCTGGAAATACTTCCACCAAATTCCAAGGAGCGTGAATGTATGTCCTGCCTCCTCAACTCCATGGTAAATTTTGGGTGGCAAGGATTGAGTCTAATTACACTAATTTAAGTGTGTTATCTTTTATGTTCGATGACGGTGCATCTGAAGGTGTTTTTCTCTTGCCGATGTTGGTCTAGTTTATCATAATTTACTTGGTTTAATCCATGCCTGCATATTTGTTGCCAGAAGTTCCTTCCACATTTACTCAAGTAAAGACTTTTCCTTTGGCCCACAACTATAGCGACTATTTGCACTGCTTGTA
The DNA here is from genome assembly GCF_029215605.1 of Mirounga angustirostris. Classification (NCBI taxonomy): domain Eukaryota; kingdom Metazoa; phylum Chordata; class Mammalia; order Carnivora; family Phocidae; genus Mirounga; species Mirounga angustirostris. Next base: position 3,232,197 of record NW_026991722.1, on the reverse strand, counting down.
ACTTTTGACATTTCTATCTCTTAGATTCATGTTTTCTGGGTTCTCTTGCACTAAAAGAACCACCCAGTTCTGATTGCTCTGTGCCAGGCGGGTCCCAGCAGTGCCCAATCATACTGCCTTCTGCTGAAAGTTGTTCTTCACCAGTCCCTGGAGGAATTCCTTCACTCCACCCTGTTTGCAAACACCCCATTAAAGCTCGTCATACAGCAGCTGCTTAGGTGTCCTTTTGTCACCTAACATCTATTTTCCATAAATACCCATGGCAGCCACATCACTGCAGTATTTGTAGATGGGCTGTGTTCCATGGCTCAGTCTTATACACGTGAAAAATAAGGAACAGGAACCAGGGGGTCTTAGCTCAGAATCACTGCTCCAACTTAATCTGAAAAGTGAGATATGGCGGTATCACCGAAGGGACAAAGAAAAGAGGCCATTAGATCAAGAATTTTAAAACAATGGGCATGTGAAAAAATATGTGGAAGTTGCTGTGTAAAAATCTGTGTGATTTGAGGTGAGTCCATGAAGTTCTCTGAAAGTCAATATTCTTACCTGGAAAAAAAAAAGAAAAAGAAAAGAATTAATTGTACCTACTTTGTAGAATCATTTTAAGAATAGGAAACAAATTGTACAGATTAGATAGCCCAACACCTGATACAAAATGAGAGCTGAGAGCAAACATAGTATATATTGCTATTATTAAATAATTACTATGAATATTATTTTAAGGCAAAGAAAATCACTTCCTTGAAAAACCTGCACAATGGAAGGAACTTCCTGGACTAGAACAAAAATGGAGAAGAGGAGGAAGATGAGCAGGAGTTATAATGGAAGCTATAGTGAATTAGGTGGTTCTTAGCCCGTCCTAAAAACTATTACCAAAAGGGTACATGGGAGACCAAGGTTACTGAGCTCACCAAGCCAAGACAGCAGGGACCTACATCTGAGCTTTGTCATTTATGATTCATGTTAATTTTTGTAATTATTTGAACTTTTCTAGCGCTCATGTAGGCCACTTATAAAATACTGATATTTGATTATTTCTAAAGTTTTATTATTCTATATCCCTTAATGAGACCAGAAAAAGTGAAATGCCTTGTCTGGTTATTCATATGAACCAGGTCCTGATGGAAGAGAAGTTTAATTTATCACTTTGAACATCAGTAAGCAAACTAGGCCTGTGGGCCAAATATGGCCCACTGCTTATTTTTGTAAATAAAGTTTTATTGGAACACAGCCCCAGTCATTCACTTACATATCATCTATGGCAGCTTCATGTTATAATGACAGAATTGAGTTGTTGTGACAGAAACCATATAGCCCACAAAACCTAAAGTATTTACTGTCTGGACATTCATTTAAAAAAAAAAAAAAAAGTTTGCTGGCCCCTGGGCTAGACTCAAAATAAAATCCTTCAGCAAAAACAAAAAACAAAATAGTAAAACCACAACTTTGCAAACATTTCCTTGAAGTAGTTTGGGGGATAGTTGCTTATTTTAGAAGACAAAACAGATTAACTCCTTGGACTTGATCTTTTCTATTTGCTTTTCAAGAAGGGTTAGTTGCCAGTAGTCAAATCAGGTGGGAAATGATCATAAAAAGATTAAATTTATGGTTTAAAAGAGAGAAATTACATTTTGGAGGAAAGGATTTCAACAAGTTTTAAAAGTGGCTAAGAAGCCTTTAACTGGAATAAAATCTCAGAGATATGAGGCAGTAGAGTTTAGGTCGCTTATCACAATTCTAGAAATAGAAAAACAAATCTAATTAAAGCAATGGGAGCAAATACAGAGTCATGTGTCTCCCCAGATAATGGAATTTTGAAGACAATGGAGCCCTGAATTGCCTATAGGGGATTTTACCAAACACGGAGCTCAGCCAGGATGTCCAAAGACAGAACAAACTTTAGAGAAGTAAAACGAAAAGTTATTTTAATTCATAATGAAAAGAATCCTTCACCACAGAATACAGAAGAAGTAAAAACATATCACCCCCAGAAGGACAGAAGTAATAGACTGTTAAGAACAGGTGGAGAAATTTTATGGAGGTTTTTTTTTAATATGGAAAGATTTTTTTCAAGTGACTGCATGGGACTTTCCTACCCTGTTAGCTGGCCTGCAGCCAGGTGGCCCAGTCCCCAGAAAAACCTGCCTTCTCTCAAGGTCATGGGCTCTGCAGCCCCCGCCGCCCTCATGCCCTACTTTTCAATTTAGTCCCAGATGGGTGCAGAGATGGTGTCCCAGGTCTGGAAGGGGAGGGGAAGCCTAGGAGGAGAAGGGTGAGTATCTCTGGTATTTCCACGCACTGCATTGCAACTCCTCACGGTCATTCAGACCAACAAAGCACCGCGTGATTGCCTTGCTCACCAGGACCGAGAATCCCCACATCAGCAAGATCTGAAGCTCACATCCTAGGGGATACAGGGTCACCCTCCAGAGGGGGCTGCTGCAGGAGCAGCAATGGAGTGAAAGGTATGGGAAACTATCAGGTAAGTTTGTTTTTTTTTTTCCTTACTTGCAAACTGTATGTTTGCTGGTTTTCCTTTCTTTTAAAAAATCAAAAGAACACAATGCAGTCATTACAAATCAATTGGCTGCAAAAGTTTCAACATTTGTGATGTATTTGTTCAAAAACTACTGGGGCTCCCCCTGGCTCAGTGGATAGACCATATGACTCTGGATCTCGGGGTTGTAAGTTTGAGCCTCACATTGGGTGCAGAGATTACTTAAAAATAAAAGGTTTAGGGGTGCCTGGTGGCTCAGCCAGTTAAGCATCTGCCTTCTGCTCAGGTCATGGTCTCAGGGTCTGGGATCGAGCCCCTCATCAGGCTCCCTGCTCAGCGGGAGGCCTGCTTCTCCCTCTTCCTCTGCTGCTCCCCTTGCTTGTGCTCTCTCTCTCTGTCAAATAAATAAATAAAATATTTTAAAAAAACATTTTTAAAACCTTTTAAAAAACCCTACAGATGAGTGCATAAAAGTACTTTACACTAAAATGTCAACTGTTCTTTTTCCTGAGTGGTGAAACCTGATTGCTTTTTTTCCCCATAATGTGCCTATTTCGTAAATGAATTTATGCTGTTCCCATTCCTAGAAAAAGTGTAATCAATGCTATCAGTGCTTAAGCCGCCCTCCTGACTCCTTGTGGCCGGTGCTCCTGAGAGTCAGGAGGCCAAGGGATGGTGTCTTCCAATACAGGGATTGGTTTCCTCGGTGCTTGCATAGGGTACGCACCCAGGGCGTTCTCACAACCCCACAACACACCCAAAATCCCCGCTGTCATGGGCTCCTTGTACAAAGTCACATCCTATTCCCCCTGAGTGTGCTCATGGGATTTCCTGAAAGTCACACCCCTGCCTTCCGTTCCCCTACTGAGCATTCAACATTCCCCTTCGCCAGCAACTCTAATGACAAAAGTCATTGCTGCACCAGAGTCCTTTAGAAGGAGGTTTTACCTACTTATCAGGACACATGTTCGTCATCATACATACAGGGGTTCCTCGGCCGTAAGCTCTCCCAGGGAGCAAGGGTGTGCACTTCCTGCCAGCAAGCGAGAGCCCCCAGTACAAGTGCTGGTGACCCAGATACCGAAGAGGGCAGCAGAACCAGAGAGCGCTGCTTTCTCTTCTCACACCACCCAGTGTTTAGCAGAACCGATGAGACTAGGGCTGTAGCCCCACACGGTCAGTCATCTTGGAAAAGCCATTTTGAGTAAGTACCAATGTAGAAGATGACTATCTTGTGATAAATGTGGTGATGGAACATGTATTTGGTTGTCCTGTTAAGTTATTCCCAACACTTTCTTTTTTTTTTAAGATTTTATTTATTTATTTGAGGGAATGAGAGAGAGAGAGAGCGCAGGAGCAGGGGGAGGAGCAGAGGGAGAAGCAGACTCCCCACTGAGCAGGGAGCCCAATGTGGGATTTGGTCAGGACCCTGGGATCACGACCTGAGCTGAAGGCAGATGCTTAACCAACTGAGCCACCCAGGCGCCCCTTCCCAACACTTTCTTTTCAATTTTTTGGTAGATCATTTTAGCTCATCACCGCCCCGACTTATACCTTCTCCTACTTTTATTCCCTGAACCTCTCTGAGCTCCATGTCGGGTTTCCCGGCACTGGACATACTCGCCTGTCCTGTAAATCTTGCAGCCTTCTCTGTACCAGTCATATCTGCACAAATGGAGTCTTCAGGGTTGGCTGCCACCTCCTTATGTCTGACTTAGGTTGTAAACGCTTCAGGGCTGGCGCCTCGTCTTTTTACGTCTCACTGTGCACTTGAAGCTGGGGGCTGAGGACACACGACTTCTCTGCTGCCCAGCCCGCTCCTCCGCAATGTCCACCTCAGCTGGGCACTCTAACCCCCCTAGAGACACCATTTGCAGAAACAAGAAAGTTCTTCATTTCTATGAAGAATTGGAGATTTGGAATTTGGGCTTGTGTGTTCTTTAAAGCCAAGGAATGACCAAGAGCCAGAAAACGAAGGCCATCGATCAGTAAGAAACAGATGTGACATACAATTTAACGTGACTCAGTCGTCAGGTGGAAGGCAGGTGAGGGGCTGCATACCTGAAGAGGGAAGGCATGCTTCAGAGTCAAACGTCTACTTTGCTCATGTAAGCAGGGATAATAACTTTGGAAGGCAAAAGTTTGAGAAGAAAATCAACACTGGGAATTAACAGGAGGGAGCTGGAAAAACTCCCAAGGGGTAAGTGGATCAGTTATTCAAAGGGATAGAAATACAGAGTGGGTCATATGTGGGGCATGTTTGCGGGTGTTGTTCACTGCTCTGTCATGACCTGTGATTTTGGGGGACGAGCCCACACCCCATCATGGATCTTTTCAGTGGCTGCCTGGGACACCCTTTCCACATTTAGGCTGGTTCGTGGCTTACCGTGACTTTTGAGGCCAAATGCCTGGCTCTATGACTTTCCCTCTGTGCAGTCTTGGTCAAAGAATCAGCCTCAAGGACTGACTGGGGGAAATCCAGGAGACAAGGGCCCCGGGCCGGCGCTCAATAAATAATCCCTATTGTTTGATATCATGCTCTCGATGGAAGAGAAACCGCTGTGTAGACTTTTGTGAGAGCATCTTTAATGCCGGGACATGCACGCACAAGCACACACTACGTGCTCCTATCTTATTCACTCATTGTAAATACGGTGCACCTCCCCAGCAACATTTTAAGCTCCTCGTGGGTAGAGAGCCTTATGCTACTATTTTTGACTGATCTAACATATTTGAAATCGTTTTCTCCCCCTATTCTTTGACTTAATAATAGCATTCTTTGATGTATAAATTGGGCTGCTATGTATCTGAAAATGATATTCTTTCAGCTTTGTCAGTTATGATAGTTTATTTTGCAATCCATCAAGTGATTTTGAATATCTGCTTGTGTGCTCTAACCTAGCACACCAGAGAAAAAGTAGGAAAAGTGAGCACAACAAGTTGGCGGGGGGTGTCCACAGAGACGTTGGCATCTCTTCACTTCCCATTAATCCTGGAGTCTCCCATGGCCATGGTGCCTTCCTTGTCTTCCCTGCCACTGGGGCTGGTGCAGATACATGTGTGGGAATCAGGACGTCGCTCTGACGCCCCACAGGTGGTGGAAACTAGAGGTCACGGGAGAAGAAGGGACGGTGGAGTACACCTGGAAACCTTGTGTGTAGGGGCAGGAGTGAGAGCAGGTGGACTCACCTGGCAGAACGTATGAAGGGCGAAACAGCAGGGGATGGTTCTGTTAATTCCTGGAGGTCTTCAGTGGGAAAACCCTGAGTAAGACTAGGCAGCGAGATTTGCAGGGGACCCAGAAAGCAGCATTACAGAAAATAAGGAAGGAAACATTTTCTAGGAGAAAGATTACATGTGGACGCTTCGGAGGTTGTTGGACGAGCCCCAGAGGAAGCCGATCGATGCAACAATTAGAAGGTGACCGGTGCCCGCCAAGGGCCTGAGCATCCTGCATCTTCCCTGGAGCACGAGTGGCAATGTATCAAAACTTCAGATCTATAAACTCTTCACCCAGTAATTCCATCCTAGGAATTTATCCCAGGGCACAATTGTGGAGGAGTATGAAGATTTGGGTCTCAGCAGATAAAAGACTATTGTTGGTGGCAATGTTTAACAAGCAGGGTCAGTGAAACTCATGATGAGATTTGGCAAAACAATAAAGCATTGACTCTGATGCAACCGTTAAAAGTGATATGGTGACGTGATTGTTGTAAAAATGCACATCATATATCTTACAGTGAAAAAAGCAGCTAATAAAATGGTATGTCTATCTTTCCCTTTTCTTGAACATCCATACACAAATGATGGTTTTCTCCATCTAGCAGGGCAAAGTTAACACCGAAAATAAGAACGCGCCGAATGAACCTCAGTTATACTACTTTTCTGCGGCTGTGGGGCCTCCAGCCGGTTATTCATCCGCTTTGCCTCCATTCCTTCCCTCGTGAAATGGGAGGGCAATAATTGGCAATAATTGGCACCTCTTCACTTCCTCAAAGAGTTGTCAGGTGTAAGTGAGCAGATACAGTGACATCACTTACAAGAGTAATTCTATGTGTTTGCTATTATTGCAACTTGTCATATTTTTTAAATTTTCTTCTTTTTTTGAATCTATCTTTTTCTTCCAAAATCAAAAAATATTCATGCTAATTTGGGGGGAAAAGTATAATTACTGAGGACATTCAAAAAATGACTTTTGGCATAGGAGCTACAAAATATCTTTCTGGGGTTCATATCTTTCAGAATGATGTTGCAGGACCTTGGGAAGAATTAGGATGGCCATTTTAGACCTAACCGTGTTGAGACCTTGAATTGAAAAAGTCTACTTTGAAATTTACCATGGGCAAGTTTTCCTAAAACATGTACAATTATTAGCAATTGAATTTTAGACATTCTGTTTTCTTTTAATTGCGATGTATCTATTCAAAATACCAACATGGCTTTCAAGAGTTTGGAGGTCTCCCTCATATGGCTTTGAACTTGATTTAAAAAGAGAGAAGATAATCTGGAATGTTTATTCATTCCAGTTGGTGTTTAAACAGTTTTGTAGTTCTGCTAAGGATCTTTTTTCCCAAAAAAAGTGAAGTTTTCATTTTTCTTCAAATTCAGAATGATCCTGTTTTATTCTGATTCAATAGCATATGCAGTACCTAGCATAATATATACATATGGAAGATTGTCCTTGATTAGTAAGAATGTATTTCTAAAGTAACTCATGCCATTTAGCATGGGATTGTTGATACGTTTTTATTCATATTTTTCTTTTAATAGTATTATCAAAATCAGTATAAACTATACCTTTTTAGAGACAGTATTTGGTAAAATATTTACATAACACTTTAAAACCTCAAGAAATGAATATAAATTATAGAAATTAATATAGAATTGATATAGCTCCATCAGAAAAAAAAAATCATTCTAGTTACCTATGAAAGGATTTGTTTTTAATAAACAAATCAATCTTCCACTTTTCATTTGAGAAAACAAATGGAGTGATATGTAGAACTAATGCTTAATTTTCAAAGTTGCATCCAAACCCACCAGCCAATTGCATTTGGAAATTTGCTGTATAGTTGGGAGCAGTCCTCACCGCATCTCTAGCTACCCAGTTTCTTGCAGAAGATGCATTGTGTGGCCATGATACAATGTATCTAAAAAGGAATAGACAGTAATACTGAGCTGTTAAGAAGAGAAGAAATGCAGTGTGAAAACCTTTCAGAATCTAAATATTGTGTACTCACATTGTTAGTGGGTGCTTCCATAGCACCCCATGTCGTAATCCTCCCTCCCCAGCCCTAGGACACACACACACACACACACACACACACTGTAACAAAGTTAGCTATCTTCTGTCTTCCTTGCTGACGTCAAGCCAACAGCAAGAGCAGAATTTGCATCTTACGTGTTGTGACTCTCACCGTGCCTCACACATAAGCATTTGCTACATGATGCGAAATTCCTCAGGGCTTCTGTGTGGGTGCTGAACCCAAGGCACGGTGCACTCTGAGCAGCTGCTATAATCCTGTTCCTCGGTCCCACACTGGACACCATCCCACCAACAACTCTCAGGACTGAGGCTGGGAACCCACTGCCAAAGGATATGGTAAGCCATGTTGCCAGAAGCCCATGGACTTTGTATAACTTCACATGGGAACTGTAAGTAAATAAGTAAAGGCAAAAAAGCCAGAAAATCAAATGTCTTTTTTTTGCATTTTATTTCTAGCATTTCTTGGTTATTGGTGAGTCTTTCAGCATCAAATTGGGAAAAGCCAATTACAACATTCTATCTGTGACTTAATTTCTCCTGGTAGAATGCAATGCTGATAGCCAAAGGTCAGGATTTCAGCATTTTCTCAGTGCCTTTTATTTTTAATCCTTCTGCACTGACTTTATCATTTTTAATACCTATTTAAGTAATTCAGCTCACCCAATTATTCTTTAACAAATTTTTCTCGATGACCCCTCTCTAGTATGGCATGCGGGTTGCTTGCTATTAGCTTAATGTAGTACAATTAATATCTTCTCGGCATTCCTTCTTTATTCAACAAGTAGTGCTGGTAGGGGCCAACCTATCTTTTAAAGGTAAACCTTGTCCAGTTAAACACAAGAATGAAATCACTATAGATCTATTATTTCTCGGAACAGAATATCTCCATTTGCATAAAATATTCTTCCTTTGACAAGTTGCCAGGAAGAAACACCTCATGCCCATTCTTCACCGTGCTCTTTCTATGGCATTAAGAATAGAAGAAATTACCATGGTGGCCTTAAAACTATTATTCTCTCCCCTTGCACCTCCTGGCCCCTCCTGAGTTACAATATCGTGCCTCTTTGAGAGCTCTGTCACTGAAATGTCCAGATAATGGACAAAGGGGAGCCTCTTACATAATGTAATTTCACACTAAGGAAACTGGTTCATGGGTTGGGATATTAGGGTCAAATGCAGAGCCTACAACCCTTAAGTTGTTTGAAGAATAATGGCTGGAGTCAAAATTTAAATAAAATTTAAATCTCAACAACTAAATGATCTATAAGCTGTAGGGACAAGTGGCTAGTAGACCAATCACATGCTTAAATACTAAAGGGAAAGAACATAGGTAGAGTGCTATCATATTAGAAATAATACGGCTGCTTAGGGAGCAAATGTCTTTCTTTGAATATAAGCATGCAAGGTAATGCTTCTAAATGTAAGACTTATGGCCCATGAGGAAATGGGATTGTTGGCCATTTCGGAATAAAGACATCCTCTATCAATAGGCAAGTGTGATGTTATCTTTACCTGTCGACTTGACTGGTCCACATGATGCCCAGATATTTGGTGGAACATGACTGGATGTGTCTGGGAGGGCATTTCTGGATGAGGTTCACATTTGAATACACACACACACACACAAACACATCCTATTGATTCTGTTTCTCTGGAGAACACTGACTAGTACAGCAGCGTTTGGGGAAAAGCTCAGACCAGTCTCATATCCATAAATGGTGAAGAACCATCTGCTCACCTTGGTGTGAGGCATCATGTTCTGGGAAGAACCAGGGTCGGAGCAGCAAAAGAACGATCTATCAGAATTCTTGATGGTTTGACCAGTGGTGCTATTTGGCTACTATCCATATGACACCTCCAAGGTTTAGATAACCTTTAAATTTCCTATGCCTCTAAATTGGTTTGGAAATCTGTCCAATTGACATTTAAACACTTGCCTTTGGCACATTCAACTCTGATGGAGCTCCAGCAGAACGGAGCCCCACGCCGGGACTGCTGTCTGCCTCTTATAGGCAAGTGCCCCATCCTCATCTGGACATTTCAATTCCGGAGATCAAAATATTGGGTATATTTGTGCCATCGGGTTCTTAAAATAAAGTCATCGTTTTCAATTACTCAGTCATGAGCGAAAGCTTTTAAAAAGGGAAAAAGGGAATTACCAGCCCCAGTTGGTTGGCTTCTATGTTTCTTCATTTGTAATACAAGTGGTTCTCACTTTGCAAATGGGCCAAGGGTCTGCATGCAGATCTTCTAGCTGATCTTGAAATTCCAGCCCTTGTTTATTTTTCATTGACCAAATCAGACAAGCTGTCTAATCCATAGATTATTCACCTCTAAAAAGAGAGTGTATTAGTTTCCTGGATTTACTGTAACAAAGGACCACAAACGTGGGTGCCTTAAACAACAAATTCATTCTCTTCCTCCTAGAAGCCAGAAGTCCAAGAGCCAGGAGTTGGCATGGTTGGTTCCTCATGGAGTTCTGAGGGCGAATCTGTCCCAAAACCTTCTCCAGCCTCTGGTGATGGCTGCCAAACCTTGGTGTTCCCTGGTTCATAGATGTATCTCTCGAGTCTCTGCCTCCATGATGTCTCCTGGCTGTCTTCCCCCTGGGGCCTCTATATTTATATTCTTCCTCTCTTCTTATAAGGATACAAGCCACAATGGGTTAGGGCCTATCCTAACCCAGGATGACCTCAAGTTAACCGAATAAAGTCATATTCTGAGGTTCAGGAGTTAAGACTTCAACCTTTTTTAGGGGACCCAATTCAACGCAAACTGGTGCAATCATTACACTTGCTTGGTAGATCTGGGAGCATTGGGTGCCCAGAGTGGCACTCATCGGTGGCAGGTGTTCCAGTTATAAAGGGCATTTTCTGACCCTAAAATCTCATAGTGGTTTATAAGCTATGAAACACCAATGTAGACCGCTATTTCTGGTTTCTAAATTGGGTTGCCAAGGAGCATACCTCTATCTATGTGATGTGAGAAAGCCCCTTGAAGGGGCAACTTCCTTGTGGCCTCTGTAGAATCATCTTACCAAATGTGTCCAGAGAAAGACGATGGCCATTCTGCATATGCCTACAGTGTGAATACTCTCCATTTGCATTATCGGAAATGTCACCTACACCTGCTCACCTGCATCACACAAGTGATGCATCCTCAGGACAGACCTGTGAGGGAGAGAGACACTGTGGTGATGGTGACTTTGTGGAGATGCTCAGGGGACGCACATCACATCATGTGGGTCACCTTATTAGAAGGCCCTTTGTGACAAAATATCACGTCCCCTTGCCTGCAACCCTCTCTGCGTAGCCTGCTTTTTATTTCCTGAATAGGGCTAACTACTACCTGACATGGGGTATATTTATATTTGATTTTGTTTGCGGTTTTTCTCCCCACCACAGACTATAAGCCCCATGAGACCAAGTATTTTTATCTGTGTGGCCCCCTGCAAATCCCTCGCACCTCAGAAAGGATGAATAAATCAATGAACAAATAAAAGAAAGATGGTTGGATGAGAAGTAGACTAAGCGAGTTGCCTCGTGCACACCCACCTACGATTCAAATCCAAGTGGTTCTGACGTTGGAGCCCGTGTCCCGTGAGCGTGACAGTCGGGCTGTCTCTCAAGCCATCGCCCTCCCCAGCCTTTAGAATTCAGGAACAGAGGAGAGGTGCTACCAGGATGGGCAAGACCTTAGGACTCAACTTCCTCTTCTCTTCACTTACCTGCACCCCCAAAATACTGCTGAGATAACCCCATGACTTTCCTAAGACCCACATTTCTAAGGGGGAAAACAGCCTGACCATCTGTGATAGCTGATGCTTTGTGAAATGTCAGAAAACACACATGCAATCTAACATCAGAGTTGGAAGAGAAATGAGAGGTTACTTTCATCCAAACCCCTCATTTAACTGATACAATACGCGGCTCCTCCTCCCAGCTGCTTGAAACAGAGATGGATATTTGATGCGCAGTTTGTTTTATATTTTGTCTTTCTCAGATTTATAAGACGGGTTTTGTTTTCTTTTGTTTTGTTTTGTTTTCTCCTATAAGAATCAGAGAACTCCTCTGCATTGGACATCAGTCTACATTTCTGTGCATTTCCCACATCAGTTATTACAATAAAATGCTGCATTATTTCTTAGTCATTTTGCCCAGGAAAACCTATTTCAAGTAGCCTGGTTTCTTTTCACTATTTTTAGGCTCAGGAATTATGGAACTTTGTGGACCAACCTATCGCTTTGCAAATCTAATATTAGGAACAATTCCACATAAACATCTGCCTTTGCGGGAGATGGCACCTCCTTTAATGAATTACGACGGGTAAGCAGTGAGCAGTTCTGCAGGCAGAGGCTCAAACCTCCATGTTGGGTTCCGAACAGACTTACCGTTGTTTAGGGGGTCCCAGAAATTGCCGGAAAAGTGTCTTCTAAGAAGAGCAGAATCTGAGTCGGTCAAAAATGTAGCAGGGAGGGATGTCCCTCCTCTGCAGAGAGGCACCCAGTGATCTTTATGCAGCACAGAGGTGGGCGCACCCCATGATGAATGCTTGCGCGCTCAGTGTGTCGGGTAGGCAAGGATGAAGAACAGTTCGCCCACTTGCTGTACATGAATGCAAATGCACACCAAGTGCACCTTGTGTCCTACAAAATCCCCTCTGATGTCTCAGGAGTAAGAGTGAGAAATGCTGACCCCAGAGCCCTGCCGGTCAAGAGACCCTGTCACTGTCCCCACTGCTCGTGCAGTGCCTGGCCCCTGGAGGCCTGGGGAGGGGGCGCCAGGCAGCTCTGGATGAGACTGGGGCTGTCAGTACCAGCCTGGAAGGCCAGCAAGGCCATACGGCGCGGCCAGATTTGTTGTGAGAAACATTTAGACTCTATGTTTAATGTCTGGAGCTCACCATTCCTGCCATCTCATGCACGCAGAGAAGTGGAGATTCCAACACAGGGGAGGGTGGGGCGGGCCCTTTTAGGAATCTGGCCAGCTTGGCTAGAAATGCCTGGTAAGCCAGAGCCCCTCCGAGAAGCCAGGCCCCCCGCAACCTGCATCCATGGGCACTGCTGTCTGCCAGCAAGTTAGCGGCCTGTGGAGGAGCCAGCAGCTTACCTGCAGGCTCTCGCCTGCAGTGATCCTGCCCCCCACCTGCAGCCAAAGGCCTGGCTCGCCCAACCCAATTACCTGCCAACCACCTAAAATGACCCCCAGGGAGAGGGGGTCCCCTCTCTCATTTCCACAGGCCCGGAGGTGAGAGAAGGGAAGGGAGAGGGCAAGAATGGAAATGAGGGCAGAGAGCCTTGGAGAACAAGGGCCTGCTTGGCACCGGGCCCTGCTTTTCCCAGCAGCCAGTGCAGTCCTGGCAAGGGGTCCTGGCCAGGCTCCTTGCAGGGGGGGGCGGAGCAAACCTGCTCAGTCACCATGGCAACTAGTCTCCCTGGTTACCCCGAGGGGGAGGGGCCGGGGCCTGCAAGAGAGCAACGTGGGCCAGGGCTTGGGCTCCAATGGGCACCTCTGCACAAAGCCCCTGCTTGGGGATGGAGGCCCCCCAGCAGGTCTGGAAGGGCCCTCTGAAGCCAGAGGCTTTGGCGGTCAAGTCCGACCACCTGGGGCTGCTGTGCAGGGAAATGAAGAGGCCATCATCAGATGTTCCCTGAGGGCCCGGGGAAGGCCCAAAAGTCCCAGCACCGAGGCCACCCACTAGGTGACTGGAAGATCTAGAAGTGATCCTCCTGACACTCAGAGCACCCTTCCAGGGGGGGCAGCATCAGCCTGGACATTCTGCAGAGAAGACAGGGTGTCAGGGCACTGGGACTAACCCCAAACCTTCAGAGCTCTCTGCTTCTGCCTTCTCTCCTGCCTGGCACCCTGTCCTCTCTCTGCGCCTCTCCCTCCTTGTCTGTCTGGCTCTCCCCTGCCCTCATTTCCTCCCTCCCTTCCTCTCCCTTTTCCTCCCTCTCTGTCTCTCCCTCTGGCTCCCCCTCCCTCCTGACCTCTCCTCTCTCTCCCTCCTTCTCTCTGCCTCCCTCCCTCCCTCCTTCTCTCTCCCTCTCTGTTTCTCTCTCCCTTTTCCTCTTCGCCACCCTCCCTCTCCCCTTTCCCATCCTCCCTGCCCCCTCTTCCACCCCATCCCTTCCCACTGCCCCTTCCCCCTCCTCCCCTCCCCCTCCCCCTGTCTATACAGATGGAACTCTGACACCTTGGCTCAGACATAGTCCTGTAATTCTTTTTTTTTTTTTAAGATTTTATTTATTTATTTTGACAGAGAGACAGAGAGAGAGAGGGAACAGAAGCAGAGGGAGTGGGAGAGGGAGAAGCAGGCTTCCCGCGGAGCCCGATGCAGGGCTGGATCCCAGGACCCTGGGATCATGACCTGAGCCGAAGGCAGACGCTTAATGACTGAGCCACCCAGGCGCCCCTGTCCTGTAACTGTTGAAGGAACTAGGGAGCTAGTACTTTAACATTCAAGAAGGATCCTTTAACTATCTTCAGTCTTTGCCAATTCATTTCCTGTTATCAAAAAAGAAAAAGAAAACAAACAAAACCTGCATAGCCCAGAAACCAGATCACTGGATGGTCTCCTGTGGAGGACTTGTCCTGTTCTGGCGGATGTGGCTGCTGGGAGAATCTGGGCCATCTCCAGGGGGAGGTCCTGCGTCAGTAGCAGAGGGGAGAGAAGATGGCCCACGGAGTCCAAGTACACACAGATTTCTCTTCACCTCGCATCACGCATGTTCTCAGGGAGACTTTCTCAGCACACAGTCACATTCAGGATTAGTACTGTTCCCCCGGAGGAACAGCCTACCCGCCATCCGGATAATAGCGAGTAGCGGCTCTGGGAGTTGCTTTCTTGCTGGAGGAAACTTCCTTAAGTTTGTTGGGACGATCACCTGCGACTTGCGCCCCATCACTGTGACCCTCCTAACTGCCACACTCCCTCACAAAACAACCTGTGGTCTCGATGCCTCCCAAGGTCCAGGTGAGTGAGCCTTTGGTGGTCCCTGAGGCAGCAGGTGGGGGCACCATGCCCGCCCCGAGCCACAGACGCTCCCAATGACGAGGGGCTGCACCAGAAAGCCGCGTGGCCTGGCTGGTCTTGGCACGATGTGTGACAGCTCTGTGGGGAGAGAGAGAAGCTCGGAGTCCCTGGCCGAATCACGAGGTTTCTTACCCCAGGATTCATTTCAAGGGTGTCCGAGGCAAACAGCAGGTTACAAACACACCTTCTGGGAAACTTAGGAGGCGATGTTGAACCTGTGTTATTCTGTATCCTTTAAAGACTCAGGAAGAGCCTTGAATGTGCCTTATGGGCCAAATCCTCTGGTTCAGCAAGAGTCAAAATAATGGGAATTAGCCTGCTTCTATATATAACGCTGAAACCTCCTACACATCCTTTTCACAGAAGTGCAATGAGGATTAATCATTAATGTTCATAAAAAGATCTGAAGAAAAAAATCATTACTCGTAAATGCTAAATATTGTTAAGGATTTGGATAACAATATCAAGATAAATATAAAGTATGAAATAAGAAGTGCCAAGTATTTGCTACATCTATTAGTAACAACCCCTGGGATGCATGTGTGCAGGCCAGGGAAAACACCAGTTATTGGGTATTCCTTTGAGGTCATTTGGACAGCTGACATGATTGAGTTTAGAAAATCATTCAAGGCTCCTTATTACCCAGGGATTTTTTTTTTTTAAAGATTTTATTTATTTATTTGAGACAGAGAGAATGAGAGACAGAGAGCATGAGAGGGAGGAGGGTCAGAGGGAGAAGCAGACTCTCTGCCGAGCAGGGAGCCCGATGTGGGACTCGATCCCGGGACTCCAGGATCATGACCCGAGCCGAAGGCAGTCGCCTAACCAACTGAGCCACCCAGGCGCCTACACAGGGTTATTGAATTACACAGGCTTAGATGACTTCCATGAAGCGGTGTCTCTGAGATGGTCTCATAGGCTCTTCAGGCTATTAATAAAATGGAACACTATTTGATGTTCACAGGCCTGACATCTCACACCAGAAACTCAGCTTTCTTTACACTTGTAGTACTTTTTTACATGTTAAGACCTCAAATCAACACATAAGATTCAGTGGAATGAACCACTATCCACTTCCATTAAATGCAGTGTACGCAAAAGGACAATTCATGAATTTTTTAATTGTTCTTCTCTGTGCAGAACACAAGTTCTCATATTTTATCATGTTTCAAGGCCAATTCTTTTTATCAAACCAAGGGTAATAAGTAGGTGGTTATGACTATAGAATTTATTAGGAACATTACTGTAGAATTTATTAAATGCAAACAGATCACCCCAAATTGAAGTGAGTTTACAACTTGCAAAGTTACCTATGGCAAGTCCTCTCATCTGTCCCATGTCTGTATTATTCCTATTTTACTGATAAAGAACCACTTGTCAAGTTACCCAGGGCTACCCCTTGCACTCGGAGGGACAAGTACGAAGTTAAGAGCTCAGCACCTGGGGGGCTCAGTAGGCAAACATCCAACTCTTAGTTTCAGCTCAGGTCATGATCTCAGGGTCTTGAGATCAAGCCCTACATTGGGCTGTGTACTCAGCTTGGAGTCTGCTTGAGATTCTCTCACTCTCTCTTCCCCTCTGTAAAAAAATAAATACATAAATAAAACTTAAAAAAAAAAAAGTTAGTGGCTCACTGGGAACACATTCTCTGACCCAGTTGCAAAGTAAAAGCATGAAGAACAGAAGTGAGGAAAGAGGAGTTCACCTGCAGACCTGTATGTAGGCACAGAGACAGAGTTTCTCGTTCTAACTCTGAAGCTTGTTCTATTTGTTTTTAACCACACTCACATGCACAAAACAGAGAACCGAGCCATGAAGCGCCACACGTGTTTGCAGCAAAGATACAGAAGGTATCTCCTTATACGAGGGCAGAACACGGGAGAGTCCCACCACTGAGTCCCCCCTGTCCCAGGAAACAGTGACAGGTGTCGCTGGTTGACTGGCACGGAGTTAGAATCGGGGTGCCCTCCTGGGGCGCCTCTCAAGGGAAGCAAGCCAGCACAGAGAAAGTGATCCTCGGTCTTCTAAACAGACCCAGTGAAAAAAAAGGATATATCCCCTAAGACCTCACAGACCTAATTAAGATTTTTTGAACTTGATCAAAACATTAATTACTCTGTACAAACTCAGATGTCATAACTCAAACATATAGATGTCACATCTTATGACTGTTTCAATTGCTGTCCTGGGAAGATAGAGAGAAATTGAAATAGCACATCATTAAGTAGACTACACATCTCTCTTCCCCCTTGTTCTCATGGGTATTGAATCTTTACTGACCATTCTGGTTTTCTTTGTAGTCAACCAGGTAGCATATTAGAATACCAATTACTAATATCTATTGCACATCGCCCCTTGTCAGGCACTTTACTTCTGCTCCTCTATTTAATCTGTCAATAAAATTACCAGAGAGATTTTAGTATTTGCATTTCATGTGCATTTACACTCAGAGAAGTCAAGAATTTGCTCTAAGTTACACAGCTGGTAATTGGCAAACCTCCAGGCAAATCCGAGCCTGCCTGAGGTCCCTACACCCTTCTCCTCACACCAAACCCACCTCATGACAAAGGAGGGCAAAGAAGGCAAATCTGCCCTGTCTATTTCTGCCCTGAAACGTGTTGGAGACGTAGCTTCCTGAACTGTGAAAACAGAGCATTCATTTGTTTGCACCTAATTTAACATTGCTGTACTAGTCTCCATCTCCATTTCCTACCCATGGGTGTTTGTGTGTGTGAGCGGGATTGCTTACGGATTACGTGCTATCCTGACTGAGCCCTGGAAATACATGCAAACGTGTTCACAGAAATTGTTCTTGATACTCTTTTAATGGATTGCAATGAACGTTAATCCAGGAGAGATCATCTGCGGTAAGCCAGCGCTGGGAGTGTCCTTGGCTCCCAAAGAAGACATTTCCAGAGCCTGAAGGGCACGTGGGCTTTCGTCTTGTGTACATGTCTGCATCGCTTCCTTTTCTTTCCATACATCAAACTCTCTCCTCATGTTTCCAAATACTTTGAAGGACATTCCCCTTGTCTTGTCTCCCGCGCTGGGGGCTGATGGCAAACTTTAACGTCAGCCGGATTCGCTCTCAAGCAGACTACACGGCACTGGGAGGTGGTCATGAAGAATCCAGGTGTTGAGCAGAAGGCAGGTGCAAGCCCAGATGTGGTCTCCTCCAGAACAGCCACAGGCAAGATATTCCCTTCCTGCCAGCAGACACTTGCGGAGTTACTAAATACACAGAAGTTCTTTGAGAAAATAAAATAGCCATACCAATATTCTGTGCATTGTATTCATCAGCCCCACGGGGGTTCCTTTAGGGCTTATTTACACTTTTTTTTAAAACACAGTTCCACCAATCCTTAGAATCTGGTTTTCACATCCCCAGAATTTGAAAAACAACAAACTGGAAGGAGGAGGATGTGTTTCCATTGACCGGCATGCAGCCCTCGGCGAGAAGGCAACTTGAAAACAGGATAACAAGAACAGTATGGGATGGAAAGAGGAATAACCAGCATTCTGGAACACACAGAGAAGTGACCCGAGTGCCTCCATGCCTTCTGAGAACCAGCATCCATAAGGAGGAGCCGGGCCAAGTCAGGGTTACAGTTGGTTGCTCATCTCTGTTTTAGGAGGAGGAAAGGGTGCAACATTTAGGGGAAAACAATAAAACTTTGAAAGTGCTAGCACCTGGAATGATGTCTGTGTTACTGGGAAGTAACAGCTGGGGAGTCCCTCCTTACCTGGCAGTCTTCCTCACCAGGAGCCGTGACTCTGAAATTGCTCTGCGCGGGCAGAGGCCAGCTCCACTCACCTGGCCCCCGCTCCACTCACCTGGCCCCTGGTCTGCTCACCTGGCCCCCGGTCCACTCACCTGGCCCCCAGTCTGTTCACTTGGCCCCCGGTCCACTCACCTGGCCCCCAGTCTGTTCACCTGGCCCCCAGTCTGTTCACCTGACCCCCGGTCCCATTACCTGACCCCCGGTCCACTCACCTGGCCCCCAGTCTGTTCACCTGACCCCCGGTCTACTCACCTGGCCCCCAGTCCACTCATCTGGCCCCCAGTCTGTTCACCTGGCCCCGGTCCTCTTACCTGGCCCCTGGTCTGCTCACCTGGCCCCCAGTCTGCTCACCTTGTCCCCGGTCCCCTCACCTGGCCCCCGGTCCCCTCACCTGGCCCCCAGTCCACTCACCTGGCCCCCGGTCCGCTCATCTGGCCCCCGGTCAGCCTGGGCCCCAGCACGCACCCATTAGCAGACTGAAGCCAATCAGCGCTGGACTTCAAACGTATCTGCTTGCTGTGAGTCCGGTACGTTCTGTGCTTCAGGCACTCTCTCTAACTCTCCATATAAATTATTTATGTGGCAAAGAAAAGATCACTTCCTCCTCACATGAAAACAATAACAGGAAGCCTCAAATTATGTACTGATATTTGGCAAAACATGAATCATTTATTCGGTTACTCCTTGCCCACTAGTGACACTGAGAAATAACACTAGTGGGAGCACTCATCTTTCTCTTGGAGGCTCGACATCATGCTAAGCATTTACTCATTTCACCTTAGTTAAAATTCACAGCAACCCTCAAAGGTTCAGACTATTACCCCATTTTACAAATGAGGAGACTGAGGCCCAGAGATTTATGTAACTTGCCCAAGGTCACGCATCTAGAGAGGAATCCAGAAAGACAAGTTGAGGGCGTTAGTCTGAGGGGGTGCTCAGGCAGCGATGAAACCCACCCTAGAGCCTTTGTGGACCTTACCTCATGCGTGTGGTCTGGCCAGTGGGCCCAGCCCTTATCACCCGTGGGGCCACTCTGCTGACCACGTCTGGGTAGGAGGGGAGTTCCTCGGCTTCAAGCAGATGAACAAATATTGTTTTAATTTCAACACTGTCCCTTCCACGGCTTGCTGGAGAGGGATTTCAGAAGGGGGATCTGCAGGCAGAGAAGGAGGGGCTCTTTGGGAGAACATAGGGGAGGGGCCAGACGTGAGAGAGGGGAGGGAGGTCACACAACGGTCCAGCCACTTGATCATGTGCCAGCAGGGAGCTGGGAGGGAAGCTGTTCATGAGGACACAAAGGAGGATCCCCCCAGGACGGTGGTGAGGGTCACGGCTGGGGGCGGGGGCAGCTGTGGTTACCATGGCCAGGGCACTTGTGAGAAGGGGCAGGGGAGAGGAAGGGCTAACAAAATCTGACCTGGAAATTGGGGTAAGGGATCAAGTCTGCAGCTACTGCCGGTGTGGAATGTGCTTCCTTAACTCTTAAAGCCTTCCCCCTCATGCACGATGCCCTGTGGATGTGGATCAGGTAAGAGCCATTTTCATCCCCCGAGAGCCTGGGGCTGAGCATTTACTAGCACGCCCGGTGCTCGCCTCCCTCGGAATCAGGACTTTCCAGTACCCGGGCAGAGCTAACTCTGACAGGAGAGGCATGCAGAGACGTCCCGCCGGAACCTAGAGGGCCAGGAGCCTTCATCCCAGCAAGCAGGGTCTGATAAATGGAAAGAGGCATCAGATTTCAGCGAGGCCGAGATGGCCGTCGCAGGGCAGCGTGGGCCTTCTCTCCGCAGTCACCGGAAGCACTGTCCACACCGGGCTTCCCTCGGAGCCTTGAACACGCCAAGTTCACACGCTAAGCCTTTCCTTCTCCTCCACAGCTTCCCAGCCCTTACCTGGATGGCCCCCAATGCACCCTCGTTCCCTCTCGTGGAAACCAGTCACTTCCTCCTTACTGCCTTTCTGGAAGTTCCTGAGTTTGTGCATCAATTTGTTTGCTATTTGTTTATCTTGGGCCTCAGCCTCTGGGGTGGCCACCCCATGGGAGCCAGGATGATGACTTTGACTTTTACAACTCTATCCCTGGTGCCTGACCCCCTGTCTGGAACAGGTGAGCCCTCAGGAAATACTTGATAATTATTTGTTCGCCAATTAGGTTGAGTATGTGAAGAAGGGCATCTGATACAGAGGGGCAGATGCAAGCTCTCTGACGAGCGGTCTCTGGGAGGCTGGAGGACTAGATCTCACTAGAAGCCGGCTGGGGTCTCCTCCAGGAAGGCAGCACCGGACTTTCATTCATGTGTGACAAACGGGTAGCCATCCGTGGATCTGAATCCAGAGAGAGGCTACCTCCCTAGTCTTTCGTGCTTCAACAGCTTCCTGGGCCCCCTGAGGAATCTCATGGCCCGTGGGTCCCTGGTGCTACCAGTAACTTGGGGAGCATCCTCCAAAACAAGGCCCCCGTGTCACACTGAATAATTTGTGAAAATGACACTTAATTGGAACTTAGAAAAGAAAATATGAAAATAAATGTATTTTGTCTTACCTGTAACAATAATCCAGTTATAATTACAACTTATAAAAATGGTTCCAGAATAGAAATAAGAAAGTTTTTTGGTTGGTTTTTTTTTTTTTTTTTGTAAAATCTTCTGACACATTTTTAGGTTAAGCTACTGTACATCCTTCTCCTCGGGTTTGCTTCTGCGGCGAAACCGTAACAATCACCTGGCAAACAAATATTTTAGGTCTTCATAATTTTTCCTGAGGATCTCTCAGGAAATGACTTGAGCTCTGTGTCGTTTTCTTCAGAAGACCCTGTCCTCCCTGTGGAGTTTCTCCAGGGTGACGCCAACACACGCCTGCTAATGACCGAATGCTCTTTGTCAGTGTCTGTGTGAGATTTAAGCAACTCTCCAGTATCACCCCTACCGATTTCTAGAAGTTGTACAAGTTTTACATCGTTCACAACTTCCTTTTACGGTTCAGGGGTATGTTGTTGGGGTGTGTCTTCAGAGTGTCCGCGTCCGACTAAGCGAGTCGCCCCTGACTCCGCAGGAAGGAATAACCCAGGCTTCGGGCAGAAGCAGCTCCTTGAAGCGGGTCCGTTCTCGAAGGGAGGTCTCCTGCCTTGGGGAGAGCGGCTGCTTCTCCGAGCGGCCTTGCACCGTGGATGACTGGACGGCTGAACGGGGATGGTGGCCGTTCTCCTCTGGACGCCCCAGGCCAGCATCCTTCTGCACTGAGCTACCTGCTTCTCTGTCTGCATCCTAGATTCCCACCAGGGACGCCCTAATCTATTTCTCGTATGTTACTTCTTCCAAAAAGCGCTTCCTAACCTCAGTCATCAGATTCATATCCACTGTCTTCCCACTTGCTTTTCCGGTCTTATTCTCCTTTTAACTGTAATATTGAATTGAATATGAGTGCTTTCATGAGGTGTAAAGGAGGTTGTATATGCTCCATGTGGCTGACCTTTCCAATCCCTGTCTGATACCTGATACCCAAGTAAAAGGATCTGTCTGCTTGGAGAGCCTCCCAAGAGGGCTACTGCTTACCTGTGCATCTGCACTTTATAAACTAACATGTCACATACGGACATGGACAGGCAGACAGACACC